>NC_045778.1:79659447-79974447 GCF_008692025.1 Phocoena sinus
GCTGCCTTCTTGCTGGGTTTCCTAACCTAAATGGCTGACATGCCCCAGTGGGAATAACATGAACAATTCAATGGACGTGGAATATTTTAAAGTGAAATGTTTTTGCTACTAAAAGAACAAAGCTCGGAATTCAGAGGGATCAGAGGCACAGATCCTATCTGAGCTTTCAAACTTGGCCTGCCCTTGAGTGGAGGAAGCAGGCCCTGCCTGGACTGCCTTTCAAATCACAGACATAGTGAGGACTGTCCAGCTGACCAGCCTGATTGCTGTGGGTCTCAGACTCACCTGAACATAAGACTTTAGACTCCAGGTTACACTCAAGCAGCAGGCACACGGCCTCAATTGTTGGCTGTATTTGGAAATGTGGCTTGGGGGGGGTTGAGTCACACAAAAAAATGCTGTAGCTGCAACTGTCAGTATAATAGATGTTTTTTACAATCTCCTACAAAGATGCACTTTTCCACACTGTTACCTTCAATGTTACTATAGGAATAAACAAAGCTTTATGCATACCGAAGGAAAAAAAAAAAAAGGAACGCAAGAGCCGCTCTTTGCCATTGAGGGTGTAAAATGGAGCCATGAACACTTTAAAAAATGCAAGCTGAGGGCTTCCCTGGTGGCGCAGTGGTTGAGGGTTCGCCTGCCGATGCAGGGGACACGGGCTCGTGTCCCGGTCCGTGAGGATCCCACATGCTGCGGAGAGGCTGGGCCCGTGAGCCATGGCCGCTGAGCCTGCGCGTCCGGAGCCTGTGCTCCGCAATGGGAGACGCCACAACAGTGAGAGGCCCGCATACCCCAAAAAAAAAAAAAAAAAAAAAAAAAGCAAGCTGATATAATTCAACAAGTTTTTCTCTCTCTCTGGAGGACTGAAAAATAACCTCAGTGAAATTGATACAATGATAAAATTCTGTCCCATCTGATTAATTCCTTGTGAATAATAACATCTCTGGTTTCCTTCAATTATATTCTAATTGCACACCTCTTGCTCTGGTCGATTAAGCAACGAACCAATGAACAACTATTACTGAATTTAATTAACACCATTATTTCCGTGGCCTTTATATCTCTGTGGTGAACGTGGAAATTCACAATCCCAGGGCTGGCACTGGGAGAAGCCAGCCTTGAACCCTGCAGAACAGGTTCTGACATTGCTCTGGAATAAGGAAGCCCAGTGTGGGGCACGAAAGACCTGGAGTTTTTGCCAGAATTCATGGGAAGCCTTTCCTAATAACAGCATAAGTATTCAGAAAGGTTGCCTTTCCATAAAACATTAGCAATTCGCATGTTACATTTATCAAAAGGGATGGGTAAGTGAGCTATATGGGAATCAATTACAACGTCATTCATAATTTAGTCCATGTACTATAAAGCACTGATCAGATTTCATGTGTGTTTACCTTCTGAAGGATAACTGCCTGTGGCTTATTCTAGTTTTAGAATACAAAAATGTTTCAGAGCGATGTGTTTATCTCACTTTGAGATTCTAAATCTCCCAAGTTCTTTTTCTCCCAGAAAAAGTCATTTCTGCTTGAAAATAAGAGCTCACCCTCAAAAAAAAATAAAAGCCCATTCTTACTGGTATAACTTAAATCATTCCACTTTAACTTCATCGAGGCAAGGCATAGATATTCTCCTGCAAAACCCATCAGGAAACAAACAGGAATTTGTTTTTAAAAAGAGATGACTGCAAATTTACAGAGCTAAGAATATTTAACTCCCAGAAATGTACCACAGTTTCTAAAGGTGGATACAAAGTATCCAACTGTTTGGCGCACTATTAAATGTTGTAGATGCAGACATGTATCACGTGTAAATTAGTTATCCACTATGCTCCCGCCCCCTCATATTTCAAAAACTGAAGTAAATTAAGAGATGAGAAAGTCTTTTCCAAATACCTCAGGAAAAACTACAAACCAACGATTTATCAGACCAGATAGAACATCTGACCTGTCTGTTTGATAACGCCCAAATTCAACCTTACCTCGTATCTGCTGGCTGTCTGCTCAGCTGTCTTCAGGCCTTGATACATATGAATGATACAAACTTTGGCTCTTCTCTGGGAGGGAAACCAGTTCCTCTTCACGAAATCCATGACCATCACATGGTTTTTCAACTCTGTACTAAACGTTTTGATCTGAAAAGTCCGGTGGATGGCTGTTTCCGCGTGGCGGGCAGCATACCCCTTCTGAAGAGTTTTTGTAGAAATTCCAGACGGCTGCATGATACGGGAATCCTGTGACTTCAGCGAGCGCGCCTGGCAAACACAATTTTCTTTGTTTAATCCAGGTATCGAGTGCAGCAGGAGGCACCTGGGAAGTGCCTGGGCTCGACCTCTCCCGGAGTTTTCCAGCTCCAGACCTAGTTGTTCTCAAACCCCAGCTGCAAAGAATATAGGATTTGCACGTGGGAACCTCGAGGGTGACCTTTATGTGCTATAAAAATACTCCTTCTGGTTGCTGTCCGCCCGGCTCCAGCACTTCCACCTGTGTTCTCAGGTCGCTCAAAATCTTCTCTGATTTCAAAGGCACATTTCTCTTTCCCGCTGCATTCAAGTTCTGAACACAGGATCCACCTGGTTACCGCGAGGTCCAATATGTTTTTCAATCTCCAGCCCCTCGAATCCAAATAAATTATTCACAGGGCGCTGTACAAAGGAACCAGGAGTGATAATTGCCGCTTTTTAGAATTCCTGCTTTTTCTTGCCAGGACTGAAAGGAACAAGAACAGACTGCTACTGACACAAAGGGTGACCTCAGCCCTGGAGAAGATAAGAAACACATTCAAGTGAAAAAGAAAAGTCGAGCACAGAGGCAGTGATGGGTACAAGCTGGCATCAGAGACACAGAGCTCGGGTAGGATGTCCTGGTTGCCACTTGGGGGAGTGCCCTGGCTTAGCTGAGGGCTCTGGTCCCCAGCCAACCCTGGGAATCCCCTCACCACCCAGAGCCTCAGTTTCCCCATGAGGAAACTTGGAATAATAATGCCTGCCGCTCACAGCGCTGTTAGGAGGATCAGGTGAGAGAAATGGTGAGCAAATAGCATGTAATAGAGTCACATAAGGCATCATTTCCAAAGAACAGTTGCCTTTTTCCTGCCCAAATTAGGCTGAACACAGCTCTCCTCATAGGGAAGAACAAATCCGCCTCCGAATCAGCTCTGTTTCTTTTACTTTAACCTTTGAATTCTATTGCTTTTGCTACACGTTAAGAATGTTGCCTAGAGCGTGAAATATACAGAGAGCCCATTCTCAAGGCTCTGACCTTTATGGGTGTAACACTTTTCCATTCATATAGAGATAAAAAGTTGCAAGATGTTGCAGAACAGAGACTAACGTTTGTCTTGGAGGTTTATAGGAACATTGTGACCAGACCTCCGTGGACAGCTGTGAGAACAAAGGATTCTGACACCAAGAAATCTGCACCAACCTACCACACCCCCTCCCCTTCTAGTATAAAAGAAGCCTGAATTCTACCTTGGGGAAGGCGGTTCTTTGGAATAAAGTTGCTATTTGTTGCTGAAACAACTCTACCTTGGGGAAGGTGGTTCTTTGGAATAAAGTTGCTATTTGTTGCTGAAACAACTCTACCTTGGGGAAGGCGGTTCTTTGGAATAAAGTTGCTATTTGTTGCTGAAACAACTCTACCTTGGGGAAGGCGGTTCTTTGGAATAAAGTTGCTATTTGTTGCTGAAACAACTGGTCTCTCAATTTATCAGCCTGTCCCGCAGCAAGCAGTACGAGCCTGGACTCAGTAACATTCTCTCTACACATATAATATACAGTAAGTCCCCTACATACAACCCTTCAAGTTGCAAACTTTCAAAAATGCAAACGTGCGTTTGCATGTCCAATCACGTAAGTTCACATGCCTGGCATACATTGTCACGTGCATGCGTCTTCAACAAGTGGTTGTGCTTTTGTGTACTTTACTGTACAGTACTGTATAGAGTCCAGTAGTACAGTATCTTTATTTCAAGCTCAGGATGTCCGGAAGCAAGTGTAAAAGCAGCAAGGATGTAGCTGGTCCTGTACTGTACTTTTCAAGGTCCTGTACTGTAAGATTTAAAATGTTTTCTTTATTTTTTGTTTGTTTTTTATGTATTATTCGTGTGAAAAGTATTATAAACCTATTACAATACAGAACTATATAGCTGATTGTGTTAGTTGGGTACCTAGGCTAACTGTGTTGGACTTACGAACAGATTGGACTTATGAACGTGCTCTCGGAACGGAACTCATTCATATGTAGAGGACTTACTATAGTGGAGATTTAAAGGATGCTGAAAATTATTGGATTCTGAATTTCAGAAATGCCGATGATATACTTTTCACTTCGTTTCACGTTTTGGTACTATTTCTGTTAACGCAGTCATTGAGAAGTGGGAATTACAAGCCTTGGATCAGGGGTCTGGGCCAGGAGAGGGCAGGTGACAAGCACCCGGGCTGTGCTCTGAGCCCACACAGGACTCTCTTCTGCAGGCAGCCTCCTCTCAGCTTTTGGCAAATACGTGCCTTGAAGAGTTCTCCCTCTCCACATGGAAAGCCGTGGGGTAGACTGAATGAAGACATGATTCCAAATGACTTTCCTGAAAACAGAGCATCAGTCCCCGGCCCAGAACCGAACCCTTCCTGCAGCAGGAGGGAGCTCAGCCAATCACACTCAGCGGTGCTGGGACTTGGAGGGTGGAATGTTAAACTTGCCCCTTTGGAGGCAATGGGAATGTTGAAGCCGAGAAGGAAAACAGAGTAGGGGATAGAAAAGACTTCAGAGGTAATTTAGGCCAACGTTCTCATGTGAGTGTTAAGACAACAGACCTGGAGAGATTAAATGCCAACCCAAGACCACACAGTGGAGTTCCCTATTCCTTAAACAGAATACCGTCCGGATCTGCCTGTGGTTCTCCCAAGGAGGTCAATGAGAAGGTCAAGACCAACTGATGGCAGTCATGTTTCCAATGAAAACACAGCACAACCGAGATTGATGCCCAGGAGGCAGGCTGGACATGCCCCAGGGAGCTGCATGGGGGTGCCATCTTAGATTTGGAAGCTCCCAGAAAAAGCCAGGGAAGAAATTCAATCAATAAAGAAATTAAAATTAAACAAGGACAGCAAAGGAAGAGGGCACCACTTGGCTCTTTGGGGGCTGTGAAGGCCATTCCTGAGACCCCACAGTGACCATCTGAACAAGCTTTTGCTTGTACCCAACTGTTCCCAACCAGGAGCTCCTGCAAACCTGGTTAAAAAAAGAAAAAAAAAAAAAAAAAAGGCCAAGTCTTTCCTGTCACCACAGCACACCAAAGGACCCTAGGCAACACAGAGGCCAGTGCACTGCCCATCCAACTGCTTTGACTAGCAATGAGAGGTTGGCTGAGGGGTGCTGGCCGCTGGTGAGAGCCGCCTGTCATAGGCCGTGTCAGCCAGCAGTGGCTACGGAGGCTCCTAAGATCGTCACGGCTGACTTTCTCTTCCCTTGACCACAGACAGGGCTGGGCTTTAACCAGCCTTTGCGGCCACCAGCGAAAGCAGTCATGTTGTTACCAAATGCAAGTCCGTGTGCCCGATGCACAGTGAGGACAAAGGATACCAAAGCGTCGGAGTTTGGAGCAGAGAAAGTTTTGCTGCAGGGCCCCAGAAGGAGACAGTGGCTCATGCCTTTAAAACCCGAAGCTGTGAGGGAGGGGCGTGGTTAGCTGCAAACTTCTTGGTGTCAGATCCTTTGTTCTTGAGGTCCAGTCAGGCTGCTCCTGTATATCTCCACCGAAACAAATGTGATTCTCTGTTCTGACAAGAGAGGGCAGGTCCCAAGGCTCGACTTTCACACTCTGAGGGCCAGGCCTGGCTAAGAGGAAGGGGTGCCTGCGGGGGCCGGTTACACCCCCTCCCCCCCCACCCCGGGAGCCCTCGTCCAGCACCCAGTCCGGGTCCTCCCGCCAATGCCCAGGCCCGGCTGAAGAGGCCGCTCCCAGCTGGCGGCGCCCTCAGGGCCAGGTCCCCAGACCCTGCCCAGCCATCATCACCGAGGGAGGCAGGCGCCCAGGACCCCCCGGCCCTCAGGCTCCTCAGGCCGCCCAAACAGGGGGCTGGGCCCCGAGAACCATGACCCGTGGAGACCACGGCCGCCCCCATGAGGTCTCGGAGGCGGGGATGGGGAGAGTTTCGCGGCCGCCTCAAGGGCCGGGCCCGGCCCCCTGCCAGTCCCCGGGCCCCGAGCTCACTCGCCAGCCCGAAACCCGAGGGCCTGGAGGGCCCCGGGGAGAAGGCCGCCACCACCTCTTGCCTCACTCTCCGCCGTGAAGACCACAGCACCTGTCCGACCCTGATGGCGGAGCGCGACCTCTGACCCCCGCGCTCTGGTCCCAAACTCAAGGTCTCCAGGTCACAGCTGAGCGCTGGCAGCTGCGCGCCCGCTCCGCCCAGTACAATCCCCCCGCTTTTCTCGGATACGCCTCACGTTTGAGGAGAACACGTGGGTATGTTTTGGGTAGAGAAGTTAATCGGAAACCCGGCAAAGGAACTGGGTTCTAGGGGGCCTCGGTGTCAGTGTGACCTTCAGCAGGTCTCGGGAATTCTTGGTCAGTAAGACTGGTCGGAAACCTCAGGACCGTCGGACTTGGTCCCTCATCATAGGAAGAGGACAGAGGCCCGGAGGGGGCGACGCTTGGTGGAGAGTCAGCGGGATGGAAAGGGCACAGTCAGGGGATGGGGCCCCAAACACAGTAGCGTGTGATGACTTACAGACAAGCCCCTCCCCTGCGCTTCAGTTCAGTTATCAACAAGCCCCTAGCGGCTCTGACACCCCTGAATGTAAGAGTGGGTCAATCCAGGCCGTGCGTGGACACAGCAGAGAGCGGCTTCCCGCCCAGGGCCGTCCCCCACCCCAGGGGAGGCAGCAGGCCCCCTGCAGAGAGAGTCTCCTCCTGGCTGGGCGGCTGAGGAAGGGGCTCAGGTCCTTCCAACAGCCCTGGAACTAGCACGCTCACTCCCAGCGGGGCCACCATCTCCACAGCCCCATCAATGCCCCATCGGGAAGCACAGTCTCTGAGTCAGAAGACTCAGCTCTCTCTGGGGCTCCCAGCACTGGCCCTGCAACCTCGGGTGAACTGCAAACTACCGTTGCCTCGGTCTCCCCATCCGTTTCATAGGGTCACCGTAGTGCCTCCCTCCTTGGGCTTCTGCGGAGATGGAGGGCTGGCACGGGTAAAGGGCTTGGGGAAGCCTGGCACTGGGCGTGTGCTCCACAGACCCCAGCTGTAGTCACCCTCAAAAGGCAAAGATTTTCAAAGTGGTAAATTGCCAGGCATATTATTTGAATAATAAGTAAGGAAGATGGTTAAGGAGAAATGGACTGAACGGGACGTCATGAGAGCCCAATTCTAGGGCTCCCTCCACCATGCAGTGGTGACCGGAACCAGGGCAGGACAGCCTTGACGACTTCCCCAAATGCAAAACAGAGATAACCTCCCCGCCAAGCAGTTTGGTGTGAACTTTGTGTCAGGTAGTCAGTGTATGTGAAACTCTGGGACTGACATATACACACCACTATATTTAAAATAGATAACCAACAAGGACCTACTGTGTAGCACAGGGAACTCTGCTCAGTGTTCTGTAATGACCTGTATGGGAAAAGAATTTGGAAAAGAATGGATACATGTATATGTATAACTGCATCACTTTGCTGTACACCTGAATAAATAAACTATATATTTAGAAAATTATACTTTCTCTTAGTATCTTTCTACAACTTTCTCCTTTGGCTTAAACTATTGGAGTTTCTGTCACTTGCAACCAACAGAGTCTGGGCTAGTCCTTGAAAATCCATTATTTTATTAAACAAACACACGTGATGTGCTTCTCGGTGCCGGGCGCTGTACAGGCAGCAGAGACACGCAGATGAAAGGGACACTTTGCTTCCACAAAGGGCTCACCGCCCAGCAGTGGGACAGATGCCCGACAAGCAGGTCCCCAGAGCAAGAGCACAGGGAGTGCTCCCAATGAGGGAGGTTTGCATCGGCTGATGGAGACCCTGAGAAACCCTCAAGAAGAAAGGACATTGCAGTCTCGAAGGATGCCTGATGGGCTGCCAAACCCCCATGGCTGAACTTGCATGGACAAAGGTGAACCGTAGGCCTTCACTTTTCACTCTCTGTGCATACATTTTGCCATAAAGTGTCACAGCCAAGAAGGGGAGGCCTTAACTGAAGCCATATTTACTGCAAATAATCATCACTCTTTCTGGAAAACAGTAAGAGTTTTCCTGAATGATCCTGAATGATTTCCTGAATCTTTTGCTGTTTTTTTCTTAAACCAAATACTCAGTCATCTATAAAAGTTAGTCCCCTGACCTTATTAATGTCCTGCAGAAGATCCTACTTAATTTCCCCAAATTGGTCCCTGAGGTAACTAACTAAAGCTGTACCATTGTTAGCAATTGCAATTCAGCGACACCAAATCAACACGAATAAGCCTTGAAGGTATTTAGTGTTGAAATATATGTGAAATTAATCTCTTCTTTCTCCCTTGCCCCAGATACAACATGTAGGGTTGTATAGGGTATCCAATGAAGTATTTAAATAATGAATTATTCAAAAAGAAAAGGAACTATAGGTACCTGATGCCAGGAATTTATGCCTATGAATTCTTAATCTCTTCTCCAATAAGATTAGCATTTACGACTATGGAAGACATCCTAATTATGCAGTTTCAGAGCTGATTTTCTGCAGGGCCTGTGCAGAACTAAAAGCATTAGGCGACAATAAAAACAGATGACTATGGATTTCTTTCAAATTATATTTCTTCAAATTATATTTCATAATATGATTTCCCTTTTGGGGAAAATGACATTTTTATTTACGGGTGCTTTACTCATCAGGTGGGAGCTGAAGTTTTCTCTCAGAGGCACAGTGCTTGCTGTGAGAGCATCTAAACAATCATCCTTTTAAAACAGATGTGTGGGGCTTCCCTGGTGGCGCAGTGGTTGAGAGTCCACCTGCCGATGCGGGGGACGCGGGTTTGCGCCCCGGTCCGGGAAGATCCCACGTGCCGCGGAGCGGCTGGGCCCGTGAGCCATGGCCGCTGAGCCTGCGCGTCCGGAGCCTGTGCTCCGCAACAGGAGAGGCCGCAACAGTGAGAGGCCGCGTACCGCAAAAAAAAAAAAAAAAAGTGTGAAATTCACAAGGGCTGTAGTAGAAATGACGCAATGTATTTCTCCTCCTCTTAATCCCTACCCGCTGGGGTTCTAAAACAAAACAAAAGAATTGGGAATAATATGGCTGATTATGGGATCCTGCACCTTTTAAGGTAGGAAGAGAATGTAAGTTTACCTGATGAACCCCATTCCCTTGCAAATCATTCAGCTGTGCTGGGTTTTAGCATCAATGCATGGAAAAGGGGTGATCATTTCAGTGATCAGTTACAGGTTCTCAATAGTTATTTGTTCAATGGATGAATAAAATGAAAAGGTATCAATGATCTTTTCTCGTATGGTATACTTTTTCTCCCATGGCTGGCCTTACATGCACAAAAGTCAACGGAAGGCCTTCACTTTTCACTTTCCATGTACACATTTTGTCATGAAGCATCAGATCCTGTTTAATTTCCCCAAATCGGTCCCTGGAGTTACCAAAACTGTATACTTTTTCTCTTCTGTAAATGGAAAAAACTTTTTTTCCGCTTCACTATACAATGTTTGGAAACTACAATAATTTGATGTTTCTCCTAACTTTCCAAAAGGAAGTGGCAAAACCAAGGAGAAAACTGGAGCAGTGGCACCAACCACATTGCCACATTCATCTACAAGATTCATTTTCTCCCCCTTTGCAAGCCTTCAAAAATCACTGACTTTGCACCGCTGGGTGTTCAGCTCTAGGCCAGCTACTCCAATTCCCCATTCAAAGCCACTTTTAATACTGGTGAAAACCAAAGCAACCCACAAGGGAGAGATCACACAGCCCTCCTTCAAACTCATTGGGAGGAATGAGTTATTTGAAGACAACAAATGGTATCTTCATATTTTCTCTCCAATGTCTGAATAGATTTTTTTTTTTTTTTGCAGTACACGGGCCTCTCACTATTGTGGCCTCTCCCATTGCGGAGCACAGGCTCCGGACACGCAGGCTCAGTGGCCACAGCTCACGGGCCCAGCCGCTCCGCGGCATGTGGGATCCTCCCGGACCGGGGCACGAACCCGTGTCCCCTGCATCGGCAGGCGAACTCTCAACCACTGCGCCACCAGGGAAGCCCCTGAATAGATTTTGAATAAAGAAAACCTATGACTTTGTTAGAAACTGTGTTTGATTTTTAAGTATATATTTTGGCAAGCATGAGGGCATTGTGAAGACTGTGGTTGAAACTTTAAGGAAATAAAAAAATCAATTTGGTATTTACATCCACGGTCAATTTTACCCAAAAGGAAAACCTTTAGTGTCAGCCACGAGAAACGGATGCCAGGCCGGGCTGTGGGCAATGAACAACGTGGCGGGGGGAGGAGGGGGGGTTATGGCCTTGCCCCGAGAGAGGACTCCACTCCTCCCAGATTTCCTCTCACAGATACACTGACTGTCACTCTTTGCCAGGTCTCCTTGCTTGTATGAATTAATGAGTGTGTTGAACAAATTCCTGAAATCCAGTATTTATCGGGAAAACACCCAAGCCCCAGGGGAGACCACAGGCCTAGCACCAGCAGATACTGTGGCCACTGCCAACCTCTGGGAATCCCAACCCTGACCTTCCCTCCCATGGGGACAGCAGGCAGGCAGCTGCTTGGGAGGCAACCAGACCCCACCCTCAGTGCAGAGTGGCAGGCACCTGTGTGGGTGAGGCCTCATCCCAGGCCACAGCTGACACTTACTGACAGAGAATGGCCTTCCACATGCACCCACTGGCAGTCAGGCCCCTGTCCTGTCCTGGTCAGAAGATGGGCTTTCCTTGAGCCCCCAGAGGATCCCCTTGCTGGGTACCAAAGTGGTAACTCCAAGGTTCTCTCCAAGGAAATACAGGTGGCCAATTGGGTCATCCTCACACAGTAAGACCAGCAACCAGTGTGGGCAGTTTCCTGGTTTCCCAGACATCATGAAAACCAGTTCCGTGTAATGATTGTATTTGCACACACACAAACACACACAAACACACATACAAACACATCCACAGAAGATGTGCAATGGTCCATGTGCGTTTTCTGAAAATAAAATAGGCCTGGTACAAGTTACCTTTTAGGTCATTTCACATAAATATAAGAACTTTCTAGCCACCTCAGCTGTCCATCAGTGAATAAGACCAGAGGCCTGTAAACTATGGCCTGTGGGCCAAATGTAAATAAAGTTTTATTGGCACATAGCCACTCCCATTTGTGTACGTGCCTCTGCTCTTCGCAGGTTGGCCGAGTTGAGTGGATGCAGCACAGACTGTATGGCCTCCAAAGCCAAAAAGATTTGCTGTTTGGCCCTTGACAGAAAAGGTGTGCAGCCCCCTGAAATGAGACCTCTGGTGAGGCAGTGAGCTCACTCTGTAACCGTGAGCCAGAGAGGAGACCCCTGCTTTGACTGTGGCAGGTAGACTAGCCCAGGGTTACCGAACCTCCCTGAGCTACGGAAGCACTGGGTGCTTGTGAAACCACGTACCCTCAGGCCCTGCCCGGCCCCTGGATCAGAATCTCCGGATTCAAATTGGATGGAGCGGGGGGTCCGGGAAACAGGGCTCAGCTCTCCGGCACCCCCAATGATGACAATTTCCATCACTCTGCTCTTTCCCAAGCATCGTCCCACTCATTGCCCTGTTTAGTTCTCACGGCACTGTGAGTGTGAGAGGATGATCTTGATTCCCATTTTACACATGAGCAGGTGAGGCCCCTGCTGGTAAGTGGTAGAGCCAGGACTCAGACGAAGTGCAGAACCTCTTCCATTGGCCCTGACCACTCTCCGTGACCTCTAAGATCCGCAATCCTAGGAAGTCCCCAGTGAAGCAGGAAAGTCAGCCCCAAAGACCAAACCCGCTTCTCTAGCCTGTAACCCAGCTGCTGTACATGCTCGGGCTTGGTGCGCCCCGGGAAAGCGGTATGGCCGCCAGGTGTGTGCACCTTGCAGTGAACGGTCCCAAGTGCTGGGCACCAGGCTCGGACCAGCCTAGGACTCTGGCTTTGACTGTGGCTAAGACTATGGCCGAGAACAAGGCAGCACAGCCCCTGCCCCCATGGAATGCGCTGAAAGAGTTAGAGGGGAGGGGAGGGGAGCCTGACCCAGATGATTCTATGAAGAGCTACTTGCTACTGTGACTTGCTAATCTCACTCCCACCTGGTCCCCCGTCCCTGTACATCTGCTCAGCTTCTCCTCGCTTTACTCGGCCCCCAACTCAGATGCCGTCTTTGGAATGGACCCTCCCAGACCAAACACCTCCCTTGCCCTACTCGGTTCTTCTTCATGTTACTTCTTATCCCAACATATATATCTATGACTGTTTCCTACAGTCTCTCCCTCACCCCCAAGAACGTGAAGCCCAGGAGAGCACGGCGTGGTGCCGCTGGTGGTGGATCTCAAGGTTGCTTCCTCCTCCCTGCCTGCCTTCCTCCATGCCCCTCCTTCCCTGCCCCCTTTCCACTGCCTGAAGCTCGGATGAACGATAGGGTTATGCCAGGCTGTTATGAATGTGGATGCTGGGGGGGTTGCCCTAAGAGAAGGACTTACAGGGATTAGACATTCTCAGCAATATCTGGAAAGGCGTGGCTTGGAGTTACATGCAGACCTTGCACCTGAGGCCATGCTTGGAGCCCTCGGACTCTGAATCGCACATCTCTTGTGGCGCCATCCAGTCCTCTCCACCCCGTCTTCCTCTTTCTGTGCAGCTCTGGCCAGCTTTGTGCAGGGCAACCAGCAGGGCCACCTGGGTCAGTGGGATCAGGGGCTGGCGGATGCCCAGGGACAGGCCTGAGTTGTGCTTCCTAAGGCTCATCCACAGGGCTGGTGACGGAGTACCAGCTGCCCAGGGTGCCTGCCCCACAGACCCTCTCCCTGGCCTTCCCATCTTCTCAGTTTCCCTCCCTGGTTCCTCCCTCATGCCCGCTCCTGGGTACACATCCCAGGTCAGCTTCTGCAGGCTCTGCTCTCAGGAGAACCCGGGCTGGACCCAATTCCAAATCGCCTATGGTGTCCCCTTGACACCTCACCTCTAGGTCCCTCAGGGACCTCTCCTGTCTCATCTTTGACCTTGAAATCTGTCCCCCAGGCACTTTGGTGGTGCCCATTCTGCTCTCAATGGGATAAGTATCAGAATCTCCGCTGGGTCCTCCTAATGTCCAGCTAGCTCAGTGCCCTGCTCAGAACAGAATCCCAGTAACCATTGGTTACGTGTGATAGTGTGGTCACAAATGCATCTACACGGAGGAATAGGGAATGAAGCCTGTGCGTAAGGAGACTGCCAGAGGCCACGAATCAACCTTCCTCACAGAATGCTGAGTTAATCACCATTCAGAGTACCTGGTATGACTCAGAGGCCCAGGAACTATTTCCATGGTCCTGCTTGAGGGTCAGCAACCTTCTCCTGGAGGAATCAGGGTGAAGGATTGTCAAACACTCAGACAGGTCACAGAGAGGCTGAATGCCTTGCTATAGGTTTTTCTCTGATTCCAACCTGTGTTCAAGGGGGTGTAAGCCTGAGGAAGTATCACCGAGGTGTTATTTTGAAACACATGCCGAGAGAGTATAAGGCTATCTCTTATTGACTCAGAACCAGTAAAGGGAAGTGTAGGCCTAGCCGATTTTGCCCCAGTGGGCATCCCTATGGGGGCATCCCTGTCAGGGCGCCAGCAAAAGGAACAGACTCCGTAACAGCAAAGCTGCTCTTCCCGCCACTTCTACAAAGTTTGCCAGCATGGGTATCTCCAGCCTTTGTCCGAACTCCATCTGTGCCCGTGAATGGGTAATTCCCTCACCCTGTTATAGGCGTCTCCCTCTTGGGGCAATAGCTTTCTATTAAGAGGTTTGAATATAATTTAGCAAAGTGCACACCTCTTTTTTTTTTTTTTTTTTTTGCGGTACGCGGGCCTCTCATTGCTGTGGCCTCTCCTGCTGTGGAGCATAGGCTCCGGACACACAGGCTCAGTGGCCATGGCTCACGGGCCCAGCCGCTCCGCGGCATGTGGGATCTTCCCGGACCGGGGCACGAACCCACGTCCCCTACATCAGCAGGCGGACTCTCAACCACTGCGCCACCAGGGAAGCCCTTGCACACCTCTTTAGAACAGGATTTCCTTTCTAAGCTGCATTTGAAGTGATCTCACGCCCATTAGGAAGCCCACACCTGCCCGATCTCCTCAGGTGTGTTCCCTCTTTTTCTTTTTTTCTAACACTCAGCTTTAATAGCCTTCTCATTTTTTCTTTTCCATTCTAGTTTACAAGATATATTGAATATAGTTCCCAGCGCTACACAGTAGGACCTTGTTGTTTATCCAGGTGTGTTCCATCTTGATCACCTGGTGGACTGCCCCTCCCCCTGCCCTCCTCAGCACCTGTCTGAGAGGCCGCCACAGGCCAAGGGTGACAAACAAACTGTAGCATCCTCGCTGACAGGAGATGAAGCCTGCTGGACCAGTCTGGCCAGTGTCTATGTCCAGCATGCACCTGTCCACCGTGCCAACTTCCTGCGCCCGGGCCCCAGGTGTGGGGCGAGGCTACCTCAAGGTGCAAATTCGCTCTCTCCCCTTTCTCATGTCCCCAGGTTCTCAGTCTTGGGGCTCTTCACCTTTGGCCGCATTGCCCGGCCTGTGTCCCTGGCCAGCCCATCATCCGAGGGGATGG
The DNA here is from genome assembly GCF_008692025.1 of Phocoena sinus. Taxonomy (NCBI): domain Eukaryota; kingdom Metazoa; phylum Chordata; class Mammalia; order Artiodactyla; family Phocoenidae; genus Phocoena; species Phocoena sinus. The sequence goes on from NC_045778.1 coordinate 79,674,230, forward strand.
ACCTCGGATTCCATCCCTCCTCCCTGGAGCTGATCACAAAGGGCGCCTCCTCGGGTTTCCTGCATGCTTTCTTCTCCCCATCTTCGGTTTCCTTGCTCCTGCCTTCTGCCTTTGCTAAGGTTTCTCTGTGCTTCTCATCCTACAGTTAACATTCAAATTGGTTGACGGCCCTATTTTTTTTTCACTAGACAGACATTTATTTCTCCCTGTTCCCCGTTCTTCCCTTAGGTCAGTATAACACAGGACACTGAGGGAAAATAACCCTCTCCAAAAAAGGGCTGAAGAAAGAAGAGGGGCTGGTTTTCAACGGGATCGTTCAAAACGGTCAGCATCAGCATCACATGCAAACTCATCGATCAGAATTTTGAGTACACGAACAATAACCAGAAAAGGGAAAGAAAAAAAAAAAAGAAAACTATTCATTTTATCTTAGGTAGCTGAATTCATAGAAACATTTCCTATTACAATGTGAAATAAGAAGCAACTCCACAATTTAAGTAATTTCTATCCCAATCTGAATTTAGACACAAGTTATAATACTATGCGATAGTAGAGTTAACATTAAGTTAACGTGGCAATGAGAGTTCTAAAGTGCTTACTGACCATAACACCGGATTCACTGTTTCATAACCAAGAAAACAGCCTTGTTTTGGAGAAATGAAATGAACCAGGAATATAGGGCCAGACCATCCAGTGCCCTTTTCAAAAAGAAGAAAACAGAAAGTCTGAGGGTTTGTTTTGGGGAAGGGGGGAGGTTTACATGAAGCATCCACCCTGCCAGCCAATGGCAAAGGCTAAACAGTTTCAAAGGTACAACCTGAGTCCTCTGAAGAAAGGAGTGGCAGCCCCTTTGGCGTCTTAGCTAGAAAATGAATAATTCAGAGTCAAGTGCAGGTCCCACCGGGTGGAGCCTCCTGTCGCCCAGCGTCCAGACTTCCCTGCTGCCAGCCCACCTTGTCCCTGCTGAAGCTGAAGCTCTTACCTCCCCCCGCCAACTCTCCCAGAATTTCAGTGAAACTAGGCTGCCTCTTGCTCAGGCGTTCACTCCATCACGGACACTTTCTGATGAACAGGCACAGTTCTAAGCAGGAGGAACACAAGGTTAAGTGAAACACGGTCCCTGAATTGTGCACCCTTGGTGGGAATGTAGAACGGTGCAGACACTGTGGAAAACAATATGGCGCATCCTTAAATAATTAAACGTGGGATTATCACGTGATCCAGCAATTCCACTTCTGGGTATACACCCAAGAGAACAGAAAGCAAGGTCTCAAAGAGATATTGTACACCTATGTTCATTGCAGCCTTATTCACAACAGCCAAGTGGAAGCAACCCAAGTGTCCATTAATGGATGAACAGATAAACAAAATGTGGTCTATCTATATGATGGAACATTACTCAGCCACAAAAGAAAATGTTCTGACGCGTGCTACAACATGGATGAATCTTGAAGACATTATGCTAAGTGAAATAAGCCAAATGCAAAAGGACAACTCTATGACTCCGCTTATATGCAGTACCTGGAGTGGTCAAATTCATAGAGGTGGAAAGTAGAACGATAGTCGTCAGGGGCTGGGGGAGAGGGGAATGGGGAGCTATTATTTAATGGTTATGGAGTTTCAGTTGTGCGAGATGAAAGCGTTCTGGAGATGGATGGTGGTGATGCTTACACAACAATGTTAGTGTACGTAATGTCACTGAAGTGTACGCATAAAATGGTTAAGATGGTAACTTTTATGTTATGTGTATTTCACCACAGTTAAAAATAATTTAAGAAAGAAACCAAGCATGGTGCCTGCTCTCAAGGCTCCTGAAGTCTGGTGGCCCTGGGACAATGGCCTCCAAACCTGGTCTGGACACTTGCACAGACATGCTGGTGTCCACAGGGGTGGGGAAAGAGTACATCTTTTATTTGTACATACTTTTATCTCATCTGTCTTCAATATCTGTATAGAACATGTTAATACAATAGCTCGTGGTCATACTTCAGAGGCAAAAATTGGTCCTATGTTAGGAGTGCCCTAAAAATTCTTCACTGGTGGGGATGAATGATGGAAAGTCGTCTGGAGCCCCCATCCTGGAGGAAACGTCACAGGACTGGAATTATTTCCTCCTCGGTGTGGGGTAGAGGTGGCGGCGGGTTGGGAAGCGTCATAAATCAAGTTGCGTTGGCGAAGACAAGCGGCAGTGGGGATGTGGCCTGTGTCCACCAGGCCACCAAACTTGTATTAGGAAGGGCAGTTGAGGTTCCAGAAACAATGACCCTGCTCCCCTCCCCTTTCTCCAGTGGGGTCAAGGAGAGCTCAGGTGTTACCCTCTTTGGGGACCTTTTTCTGCTGCTCTGGGAACTGCCTGTCACTGTTCAAAACTGTGAATGGCTGAGCCTTGCAAAACCATTGCTGCGTCACCTCCACCTCTGATCTTGGGGCCGAGCTCACCCACTTGCCCCAAAATGAGAGGGTTGGGGGGCTCTCCCTGACAGAATAAGAGCCTGCCATTAGAGGTCCCACTGTGGTTGGTCTTCTTACAGCCCCACTCTCAAGGAACTTGTGACAGACTTCTCCAGGACTGGGTGGATGGCACTGTCCACAGTGGACTTCTTCCCGCTAGTCCTCAGAAGTGTCCTACGGCAGCCCCACCACTGACCACCCTCTGTCTTGGGTAAATTCCAGTTCCACTCTGGAGGGAGGAGAATTTGCTGAGGTTTCCAAGGAAGATGCTCATCCCTGGTCTGGGCAGGCTGGGAGACACTGGCTCCTTGTGCATTGGAGGAAGAGGGGGCTGTGAAGTCTGGAACTTCTACAGCTATCTCTCCCCTGAGGACACAGCCTGACAGCAGGGAAGCCAGAGTGGATGCACAGAAAGCAATCAGGCCCCTGATGACACAGAGTAGCCAAATCAAAGCATCCCTGAAGTCCACCCTGCTCTAGACTGACCAGCTGTATATGCAAATTAATCCCAAACACTGTTTAAACTCGGTTTGAGTTCATGACCCAATGCATCCTAATTATACAATGGCTCTCTGATTTGGTCCTATTTCATTTTATTTAATCATTTTTTTAAATGAAGTATAGTTAATTCACAATGTTGTATTAGTTTCAGGTGAAGAGCAAAGGGATTCAGCTGTACATATACATACATTCTTTTTCAGATTCTTTTCCATTATAGTTTATTACAAGATATTGAGTAGAGTTCCCTGTGCTATACGGTAGGTCCTTGTTGTTTACCTATTTTATATATAGTAGTATATATCTGTTCATCCCAAATTCCTAATTTATCTCTCCTCACACACATTCACTGTGCTAAATTAGAAAACTGGTAACCATAATTTTGCTTTTTATGTCTGTGAGCCTATTACTCTTTTGTAAATAAGTTCGTTTGTATCTTTTTTTAGATTACACATGTAAGCAATATCATATGATATTTATCTTTCCCTGTCTGACTTATTTCACTTAGTATAATCTCTAGGTCCATCCATGTTGCTGTAAATTGGCATTATTTCATTCTTTTTTATGGCTGAGTAGTATTCCATCATGTGCATGCATGTATGTATGTGTGAATGTGCATATATACGTATGTCACATCATCTTTATCCATTCATCTGTTGATGTGGTCCTACCTCATTTTTATTGCTGACTTTGACAGACCAAGAGATTCTCCTTGGACTTCACTCAGCCTGGAGCTATTTCTGGGGGGACATGGATGATGGCTTCTGTGCTCCATCCACTCTCAGGAGCCAATGAGTTCCACCCTTCACCCTGAGGTCTCTGTTCATCCTTTTGACTTCAACACCACTTCTCTCCACACATGGACCCAAGCCCACCCACAAAAGACAAATCACAGGAGGGAGAGACTATACCCTGTGTACTGACTTGGAGCAAAGGGGAGGCCAAGCGCCGTGATTTCAAGCATCTCTGTTACGCTCACTCAATTCCCCAGAGTTGCCTCATTTTCTTCATATCTTACCTGTCTATTAGGGGAAAGAGGGACATGTTTATGCTTTTTTATATCTCAGCCAACTGTGTTCACAGAATGCTTCCTGCACTGTGATTTTTAATCTGATTAATAGGCTTTAAGTCCCATCTTTATTTTCTCTTGTCTTGTCCTGCTTTTGTTCTATCAGTCATGTCACAATGTAGAAAGTAATCAAAGTAGCATAACAGTAGCTTATTCTTCCCCGATTCATGTATCCCGATTCATGTATTCGTGTATCCCACATTTATCTTGCTGTGGCTCTTTCACCTGATTTCTTTCGAGGATTATGTGAACATGCACGTGTGTTAAGTTAGAAAAATATACAACCTTGTAAGAGGGAGCTATCATTTTAATAAAATACTGCCACCTGACAGCCTTGTAAGCAAGCCACTGTAGACATGACAGGGCTTAAACGTGAAGTTCAAGGCTACCTCGCCACACACAGCAGATGTCTTCCAGGAAAACCCAGTGTATGTCAAGAATACCGTAATTGGGTCATTCTTGAAATACACAAAAGGATCCAGATTTGTTTTCTTTTTTAGTGAACTGGTGGTGAGTCATTTTCTACAGTTAACAATGCTTATTAAACTATTAATTATTTGCAAATGTTGCTCCCAGTTTAGGTCATTGCAATGTTTTCTTACGCAGGCTGTACTGAGAGCTTCTCTCTCCATCAGAGAGCTCCTTAAATCACATGACCCCATTGGCTGCAGATGATTGGCTAAGAGGCGGAAGCTCGATTCAAGCTTAGCCAATCAAATTTCCTCAGAGAAGCTTTGTCATCGGGAACAAGAGAATGAGCCAACTAGCTGAGGACTCTGCTGTTTAAGGCTGACCATGCCAGGACCGTGTGCAAGGGGATGACCAGAGAAGCTGGGCTGCAGAGAGCAAAAAAAAGCAGACTGGCACTAAAGATGAAAGGGGAGAGACAGCTGCCAGGGCACCCTGGTCTGGCTGGCCGGTCCTCACTGTGTTTGGGATCCAAGGAATACACTTTTATTCTGACCACAAATCCCACATTACTTGCACCTACACGAGCAGACGTTTGTACCTTGCAGTCAAGCAGTCACACCGACTAGGATTCATTTGGTTCTGCAGGATGGGTACAGGGAGGCTCTCATCCACCCCCCTTTCTCAACACCAGAGGCTTCTCCCAGGCCATCAGCTTCCCTTGCCCTGCCTTCCTTTCTTCTTCCTTTCGAATTCACCAGCTTTTCACTCATGAATGGCTTCTGGAGAGGGCTTCAGGGAAACACTGTCAATGATCTTTGAAGACGCTCAAGTCCTCATGATGGGAATTTCCAAGTTTTTACACACTCATGCCTTGGTTATAACTAATGGAATTTTCATGTTGAAAGGAACTTTATATTAAAAGACCAAGTGGCCCAAATTTTGACCAAATTTGCAAAATAATCCTGATTTCAAAGATCCTGTTCAATTTTCAATCAATCGATCATTTTGGTTTCAGAAGATGTTCTTCCTTCTTCTGCTGGGGATCAGAGAGTAAGAATGGACCCAGTAGCTAATCTCAAGGAGCTCTTGAGAAGGTCAAACATATACAGTGGAAGTCTTGTGGAAGGACTTAATGGAGAGAAGCCCCCTCTAATCCTCACAACACCCCCACAAGGGGTGGGTGTGAAGGGTGAGGTGAAGCATGAAAAGTGTGAGTCCCTGGGGCAAAGACACGACGTGGAGGTGGGCTGGGTCTGACTCAGAGCCCACCCTCTAGACCTCTAGGGGAGAAAGTCCCCCCATCAAAGCTCATCCCGCTTAGTAAGACGCTCCATTAAAACTAACACAAAAGTTGCTCATTTGGCTCTCATAAGGGTCCTGGGGCAGGTGCAGAAACCAAGTCTCAGAGAAGTCAAGCAACCAGACCACAGGTGCACAGCTGGGAAGGGGCAGAGCACAGGTGCGGTCCTTCCGTCCCGATTCCCATCCCATGGCTGAGATTCCAACTCTGCTCGGCCCACCTCGGTCCAGGGGTTTTCCCAGGAAATGCAGTAGCACTTCCCAGGGGCTAATCACCAGGGCCCCGAAGACAACATCCGTGCCTGAAGGAGCACAGACGCCCTGGGATGTGGGCGTGCGCGCAGTCACAGCATGCGGCGTGACTGTCACGGTGATAGGTACGAGATTAAAGATCTTCCATGGAAGACCCGGGAGGGTACCCTAGTGGCCCAGGAAATAAGGAAAGAAGCCAGTTGGTGTCTGTTGCAGGTCTGCATGTGGTCATCGATTCTCCTGTCGAATCTGAGGCCTGTGGCCCGCGAATCAGACTGGGGCACTCCTGAGAGATTCAGCTTATCACAGAATCCAGAGATGCATCCTACCTTGATTTACCTGCCATCCTCCCCTGAAATGGGGTTAGCACCCCGTTGATTTGAACGTCTTTCATCAGCAAATGCACTACAGGCTACATATCACGTATGATGCTAAGCGGAGGCACCAGCTCAGGAGCCAAGCCTCCTGGGGACGTTAAACTCCCGGTCCTGAGCCTGTGTCCCAGAAGGGCCAACTGCGGCCATCACTCCATCCACTGGGTCAGATTTAGCGACAGCACACAGTGAGCTGACTCGGACGGTAGAGAGGAAAGAGCGGTGAGAAAGGGAGCCGAACCCCTGATTCCAAATTCTGTCACTAATCGGATTCTCTCCCCTCCCTGCATCTTTCAGCCTCTTTTCCACAATCAACGCTCTTGCACGCTAGCCTCGCCGAGTTCTGTAACTGTAACTAGCTTTGGTGCTGGCTGCCTTCTAGGCTGAACACAAGAAAAAGCAAAGCATAAAGGACTTAAGAACTCTCTTGTCACCACACAGCCAGCTCGAGGTGTCCTTCCCATTTATTCGAAATGGAAGCCGTTTGGGGATAATCTTAAATAGGAGCTAAAGACTCTACCCTGGGCTTCCCTGGTGGCGCAGTGGTGGAGAGTCCGCCTGCCGATGCAGGGGACGCGGGTTCGTGCCCCCGTCCGGGAAGATCCCACATGCCGCGGAGCGGCTGGGCCCGTGAGCCATGGCCGCTGAGCCTGCGCGTCCGGAGCCTGAGCTCCACAACGGGAGAGACCACAACAGTGAGAGGCCCACGTACCGCAAAAAAAAAAAAACAAAAACACTCTACCCTGAAGGTTATTTCCAGGAGCAGAAGCAGAGACTGGTGAAAACTGGTTAAACCAGCAGCTTTAGGAAGCCTGGCCTCTGGGGGACCCAGAGGTCAAAGTGGTACCCTCCTCCCCACTTCTCTCCCCTCTGCACCCTGTGTAGGGTGAGTCCCTTCCCCCTGCACATCTTGAATGGAGTTTTCTGTCCACACGGAGTAAAACCAAATAAGGAAACTCAGATGTCTGGCTTGATGGGATGAGCGCAGAGTGTGTGATCTGCAAAGCCAGACCCACCAACCAGAGGTCAGGGCCCTGCAGCTCTAGTTCCAATACTGCCATTGGTTCTGTGGACTGAATAATTGGAACTTCAGCGTCTTTTTAGGTAAAACAGGGGCAATGTTTGCCTTACTCACCTTAGATAGTAGCCCATTAAAAATAATTATTAAAAAATAATGGGGCAAAAAAAATAATAATGAGACTTCCCTGGTGGCACAGTGGTTAAGAATCCACCTGCCAATGCAGGGGACACGGGTTCGAGCCCTGGTCCGGGAGAATCCCACATGCCACGGAACAATGAAGCCCGTGTGCCACAACTACGGAGCCTGCGCTCTAGAGCCTGTGAGCCACAACTACTGAGCCCGCATGCCACAACTACTGAAGCCTGCATGCCTAGAGCCCATGCTCTGCAACAAGAGAAGCCACCGCAATGAGAAGCCCGTGCACCACGACGAAGAGTAGCCCCCGCTCACCGCAACTAGAGAAAGCCCACGCGCAGCCAAAGATAAAATTAATTAATTAATAAAAACATAATAATGATTCTGACACTTGTTACAATGGTAGGGAAGATGTATTCAAGACTATTGCAATAGGAGAGAGACCAAGCTCAAGGGCAAGTAGAGGATTTATAGCCAAGGAACAAAGTGAGAGGCTCAACGGATGGAAAATTCCTAACAGGAGACATCAAGAGTCAGGGGGATTCTTGGGACTTCCTTGGTGGTCCAGTGGTTAAGATTCCATGCTTCCACTGCATGTGGCATGGATTTGATCCCTGGTTGGGGAACTAAGATCCTGCATGCCACGTGGCCCCCCCAAAAAAATAGCAAACAAAAAAGAGTCAGAGGGATTCTTGCTAAAGGCAAGCCAAGGTGATCAGATATCAAAAATGGGAGATGAGAAGTTTGATCAGATATCAAAAGTAGGGGGTTATTGCTACAATGGGCTGGGCAGACCAAAGATAGGACAAGGACCACAGTCAAGACCTAGAGGAAAAGATGTCTCAGAGGAGGATAAAGTTAGGTCCAGGACAAAGTGTCTGTCAAGCCACAGAATCAAAAAAGATACTCTGTAACCTGCATGTTCGAAAACTGTAACAAACAATTTACATAACTTTTTTTTTGTCTCTATCCCTTACAGACATTGGCTATGAAAATTATTTAGAAATAATCTGTGCTTAATAGCTGGTAAAAAAAAACACACAGTTGGCATTTCAACTCTAATCCAACCAAATACACAATCTTCAGGCTCTGGAAACTCTGAGAAACAAAGAGTCCAGGAGCCAATGATGTTATGACCATCTGGCTAATCTTTTTTCACTACCATCATAGCTAATAGCCAAGCAGTCCATGGACCTCTGGGGGCTGGACCTATCAGGCATCTGAGTGATGGGCCCAGCCAGCAGCCTGTAAGACTCTTGGGATGGTTCCCACTGCACAGCTGGGATGTGGCACAAAGGGCTGTGCTAATCGATCCTGTGCTTCCAGCCTGGGGGAAAACAAAAGTATCCACAGAAACAACTCAGAGAGGAACTTTCTCATCATATATCAAGTCTTTCTAATGATTTTAGAGACTGCTATTTAATATCTGCCAGGATTTTAGGAGGGGGCTTAAATTTGCTTCACAGATTTGAAAACATTGCCAGGAAAAGGATCACCTGGCCAGGTGGGTGGCTTCTCCTGCCATGCTGCATTTGCATGCACTTTTATGCCTCTAGAGAGTTCTACTGTGTGCCCAGAAGTATATCAGCAGATGAACTTAGAAGACCCAGAACCGAGGATTCAGGGAAGCAAATGAAATCTGACCAAGGGAAGACGCTCTAACTCAACAGTCCAATACAACACAGTATAGACCATGCAGATGTGAACGCCTGAGACCTGGACCATTCTTCCTCTGCCCGATAAGCCACACGTTTTCTTTACTTCAGGGCTTCTATCCTCTACCTTCTCAAAGCGAACACCTCTAGATACGGAACTGCCTGTTCGGGTGTCGCTGGGTAATTCAAAATTGTCATTGACTTTGGATTCACCAACACCCATCACCAGCTACCCTTAAAAAAACAAGAAGGAGGAACTAAGGTCTTATTTCAAACGAAGTCTTCCATGATTCCCCAAACTCGATGCAATCTCTCTGTCTCTCAACCCTCTGATATTCTGTGAGTTTTCTTCCAAGCACATTTTACTGTTTTGTCCTGTGGTTATTTCTGTCTCACCCACCATATTCCACCACTTCCTCTGAGGACCCATGGAGACCTCTTGAGTCAATCAAGGCAAAGCTTCTACTCACCCTGGATGCGGCCTCACAATCGTCAGTCACTCTCCCAGGCACGCACTGCTGGGGGGCCAGAACTGGCATGAGAGGTAAGTCAATTTGTTGCCATCTTGAGTCTAGACAGGGAGGGTGGGACAGCCTCCTGTTGCCCCCGGTTTCTCCCTCTGGAGCTGGACTGAATAGGTTCAGTGCTTATTTGCTTCAGGTTCCCAGATCATTCGCATAAAACAAGTCGGACCCTCTCACCAAAAGCAAACGGAGCTCGGCAAGGCCCTACTTTGTGAGTCCTAACATTTGTAAGAAGAGAGAATGTGGACGGATCTTAAAGGGCCCACACACCCCTCACCTCTTTCTCACTTCCTCCCTGCATGACGTGAGGAACTGCTCTCGTAAGAGGGCATGGATGCCCCACCAGCCACTCCAATCAACTGGTCAATGTGGTCAGCTTTGGGGAGGCTCCTGCCAGAATCCTACCCTTTGCAGACATCTGATCCTACAGAGTTATGGTCCCTGGGAAACTTCAGATGCGGGTGGGAATAGAGGTGGGGAGCTCTTACTTATTCTACAGGGTAAAACCAGAGACTTTCAAAGTCTCAGCAGTACCTGATGTTCTGCCCACCTACACCTGTAAGGATTCCTTCATCTGGGGAAGCCCTGGACTATGTAGTGGATGGGAATTCCCCACTTCCTGCTGGATGTTTCACATCTGAAAGAGAAAATGTGCTTCTCCCATGATGGGCATCAGTGCAATGCTATTCACAATCCACTGACAGATGCAGGCGGTCTATACCGAATAAACCGGTAGAGGCCAGAGGCCACTGGTCCAATAGAATCAGAGTCACCTGGAAAGGTAAAGACTGGGACAAAAGAAGGATATGCTTTTTGGAATCGTTTTGGCACTGAAGATCTGATTCTATTAACCTGCTAAGTCTAATGAAAGGAAAACCTCTTCAAAAAGAAGCAACACATATTTATATGAAGGGGGGAAGATATATCCCTCTGGAACCCAGCACTAAACACATGTGAAAATGCAATAAGTAGACATAAGAGACACTGCACCACACTCAGCCAGCCATACTACAAAACCAAGAATGACACACAGACGGCAGGTGGGCTCCTCCAGGCCCCCATGCCTGGGTCTCCCGTGTCCTCTAAGTTCTGGAAGCCTGAGGATTGAAGTCTGCTCACAGATTGTTGAGGCCACCTGGCTGTCCCTCACGGCCAGAGGTGACCTGGTTGGAGTGCATCGCCAGGCAAAGCACCAGGAGCTGCCTCGGAGACCATAGATGAAGTCAAACGAGCGGGGATGCAGAGTCGGAGCCAGGCTTGGAAACCGGGAGCTGGGGGCCGCTCCCAGGGCAGAGGCAGCAGCGCCGGGCAGGGAGGAGGCCGGGGAAGCAGGAGAGCTTACTGCACGGCTGTTGAACCCGCTGGGAGGGCATTTGGTTAAGACCCCTGTGACTTCTACCTCCTAAGACCAGTGGCTCATGACTGAGGACCATTTTGCCCTCCCTGACCCCGCCCTGGGGAACGTTTGGCAGTATGTAGAGATATCTGTGCTTATCGCAAATGGGGAGGACGTGCTATGGCATCTGGTGGGCAGAGGCCAGGGATACAGCCAATCACCCTACAGTGCACAGGACACCCCCCATGAATGGGGTTATCCTGCCCCAAACCTCAACAGTGCTGAGGCCGAGAAAGCCTCCATCAGACCAGCATGGAAGACACTCGAAGTTTCAAATGCAAAATGGTACCACACGTGGGAGGTCTCCATCGTCCGAGAATTTCTTCTTCAAATCTCAGACCCAGCCCCAAAGCCTGCTATTCTCACTCACACCATGCACGAAGTGACCTGAAAGTCAGAGGGTCCTGAGGCTGGAAGGCTGCCTCCCTTTTACCCTCTCTTGGTTTCCTAAGAAGCGTTCCTCTGTAGGGGGGAAGGTGCCCTGAAGAAAAGCAGTTTAGGAGAACTGAATTGTTCCCTTCTCCTGCAGTGAAACGGGGAAGCTGCCATTTGACTAAACAGGGGTCATTACCCTTTGATGAAGGATGCCTTCCCTTCTGTCTGATTCAAACTAGCCATTTTTCACATAAAACATAAGCTAACCAGGAAATTACATTTCTACTCTTTTATAATACAGATTAGAGAGATGAAAAAAATCTGCCAAAAAACAGTAGAAAAAGCCATTATTCAGATGAAGAGCAGCCCGCAGGAGGCCAGTTTGGCCGGAGAAGCAAGCCCTCAAATTGGCATACGGCTCCAGGGGTCATATTCTCAACCTCAGCTCCCCTTAGAATCACCTGAGAAGCTTTGGAACTCCCAGTGATCAGGCCAACAGAAGCTCCGAGATGGTTCTCAAAGCTGTGCCTCAGAATCACCTGGAGGGCTCATTAAAATTCAGTTTGCTTATATGTCCATGCCACTCTCTCACTTCGTCCCAGCTTACCCTTCCCCCTCCCCGGGAGGGATAGGGAGGGTGGGAGGGAGACGTATGAGGGAGGGGTTATGGGGATGTATGTATATGTATAGCTGATTCACTTTGTTATACAGCAGAAACTAACACGCCATTGTAAAGCAATTATACGCCAATAAAGACGTTAAAAAAAAATTCAGTTTGCTTGCCCCACCCCCAGAGCTTTCAATCTGTAGGTCAGAGGTGGAGGCTAGGAATTTGCATTTGTAACAAGTTCCCCAGGGACACTGACGCTGCTGGCCTGCGAGCCACACTTGGAGAACCACTGCTCTTAGGAAGGGACCCAGGTGTCCCCAGGTGTGCAGCCAGCGTTGAGAATCACTGCTCAGGGACCGACCTCATGGAGGGAAGCAGGGAGGTCTTTTGGGTCTTCTGTGCCTCTCTGCTTTACCCCATCAGCGCAGTGCTGAAAGGGAGACTCCCTTAACGAAGAGAGAATGGGAAAGGGAAAATGGCAACCGTAGAGAGACACGGCCTCAACCAAAGATCAAGGTTAACATCACTGGTACTGAGTGACATTGTATCACGTGCCCCCTAATACGACGTGACAAGGAGGGCATGTGACCCCTACGGTGTTCGTCCCCCAAATCCGTACCTTCAGCCTAATAATGAGAAAACATCAGAGAACCTCAAGCTGAGGGACATTCTACAACATGACTGATCATTTCTCTTCAAAAGGGTGAAGAGTATGGGGGTCAAAGAAAGACTGAGGAAGTGTCACAGACAGGAGGAGGCTAAGAAGCCCTGAGGACTAAGTGCCTCGCGGGATCCTGGATTAGCTCCAGGGACAGAAAGAGGACATCGGTAGAAACCCTGGAGAAATCCAGATAAGTCTGTAGTTTCGTTCACAGCATTGCACGAAGGTTGATTCCTCGGTTTTGATGAATGCACCGTGGTTACATAAGATACTAACACTAGGCGAAGCAGGGTGAAGGGAGCCCCCTGCCATCTCCACAGCGCTTCTGTTCATTTAAAACTATTTAAGATAAAAAAAAATCTAAAACGTGAGAATCCTGGGACTGTAAGATTTTTCTCAACTCCTTTCATAATTTGGAATTTACGAAAAGATCCACGGAAGTGACCCAGATAATTATAGAGACACCACCATTCTCTAACTCACTCAATTCCCATTGGCTGCTGTTGACACGGACAAGGTAGGGTGCCTGATGGAATCTGAGGCAGGACATGGGCAAATGTTTTAACTTTAGTCCTAGAGTACTGGTTGTTAGGAAAAATGATTACTCCAATACATGACTAAGATAATGCGGGGGAGAAATACAGAAATGGCACAATTTGTGAAACGCAGACAGGATGCAAAGAGTCATGTATTTCTGAGGCCTCACCCGGCCTCAGTTTACCCAGCTATGAAATGAGGGACTGAGACAAGGTATGCTTGAATGCCTGTCCCACTGTCTTGTTCAACAATTCACATGTATATAGGGAATTTTGAATAATCATCTTTTTTTTGAAAGCAAGGCATGTCTATGTCAAACACACTGGGAAATTTGAAGGAACATCCATAATTGTCTTTAAATAACTTTATTGGTGATTTCAGTTCCTTCTTTATAATCTCATGTTATTTTCCCAGTTTTGCGAAAAGTGATATGTCGTGCTTTTAGAAATTAGGGGGAAATGAACTAAAACAAACACACAGACAAATACAGAAATATCAGTGTTTTCAAGACCCATAGAAAGCAAATCACACAGGAGAAGACCACTGATGGCTTGGAATTTCTGACGCTACTCTTCTCTGAAAGGTATCACACATTGATAAGATGTGTAAATACGAATGCCTCAAAGCTCAACAAGTTGCTAAAAGAAATGAGTTTGTTTTCCACAGTTTTCCAAAGTCGCAAATTACGCTGTTTTGAATCTATTCTACCAACATGTCGGCAGGCTGTGGATGCGATCAAGAGTTAAAAGGCACGATTTGAATCCAGCGTGTTGGAGTGTTAAATCAAAACGAAATGGAGACGTCCATGTCTAGTCATGACAGAGGAATGGTTTCAGATTTCTCCTCTTGCCGAAAGAGCTGTTATGGGCTGAATGCTTGTGTCCTCCCAAAATTCATATGTCGAAGCCGCCCCAAAGTGATGGTGTTTGGAGGTGGGGCCTTTGGGAGGTAACTAGGTTTAGAGGAAGTCGTGAGAATGGAGCCTCTATGATGAGATCACTGTACACCACTATACAGTGTACATAAAACAGATAACCAAGAAGCACCTACTGTATAGCACAGGGAATTCGACTCAATATTTGTAATGACCTGTAAGGGAAAAAAATCTGAAAAAGAATAGATGTACATATATATATATATATATATATATGTATGTATGTATAACTGAATCTGTGCTCCACATCTGAAACTAACAGCATTGTAAAGCAACCATACTTCAATTAAAAATACATCATTAATAAAAACAAAGATAACCATAAACAAATGGGGACAAAATGTAAACAGTGGGTGAATCTTGGTAGAGAGATTTTGGGATTTTTTATAAAAATTTCTGCAACTTTTCTCTAAGGTTGAAACCACACAAAACACAAAGTTACAAAAGAACTTGTCACTGAAGGGAACAGGAGCTTCCCTCATAAGCATGATTTCAGCCCACCAGTCTCGCCCTCTAAGCCATGTCTCACTTCCACCGGTGGGACATGGTGCCCACAGACGGCCAGTTGCTTGGGACGATCCAATATGGAATTAAACACTCGCTGGACATTATATACCCAGTGAACGAGCCCAGGTGAGTAATCAAGGGCGAGTGAATGCTAACATTCTCTCCCCAAATCCTGCACTTTGACCCTCTGAGCAGGAAAGTTCCACTTCCTGGTCACCCACATCACTGGTCCATACTCTGGGCACTTAGCCTGTGACATACTGAGATATCAGGGGTGAAAAATCTTTGTAAACTTTCCTCTTTATCAAGAACACCATTTTAAGTAGCTGATGTTTAAGGGAATTGCTAGAAAGAGAAGTTCAGGCAGCCCATCCATTCCTTGAGCTCTTCCAAGCTTCACCCCTGCATCAAGTCAGCTTATCAGGGACTTGCACACCTGGTCATTGTTTTGGCCACTGTGATGGGTTAAAAATGGCTACCCATTCCTTGCTATTTCTCCCATCAAGCAGTGGAGTCAATTTCCCATTCCCTTGAACCTGGGCTAGCCCGGTGATCTGGTTTGACCAATAGAATGCGGAGAAAGTAGCACCGTGAAACTTCCAAGGCTGGACCTTGGAATGTCTACATATCTAAAGATGCCCACAGCTTCCCCTTCACTGTTAGAATGGTTCTCCTGGCACCCAGCAGCCTTGTTGTGAGAACCGAGGCATCGCAGTTGACAGCCCAGCTGAGCTCCCAGCTGACAGCCAGCACCACCAGCAGCCGTGCGAGGCAGCCGTGTCGGACGCTCACCGCAGCCAAGCTCATGGAGGATGCAGCCCCAGCAGACGCTACATCACAACTGCCCAGCTGAACCCAATCAACCGGCAGACTCAGGAGAGAGAAATTGTGGTCGTTGTGTCAAGTCACTAAGTTTGGGGTGTTTTAATGCAGCAATAAATACCTGAAACACTTCCCACACCCACACACCTTTTGTGGTATCTTTCACTGAAATGCACTTTAGTTTTGGCTCACCTGCTTGCATTAAGGGACTCGGTATGAAACTGGCGTTCATACAAAGGTCATTACTGTCTCCACTAGAGCTCTTCCGAGGACAAAGTTTGCATCAACCAACACTATTGCTGTGAGGACCCAGAGCAGCAATTCTCAAGTGTCAGCCACAGGTGTCTGAGCATCTGCTAAACAACTCACCTGTATTTATCTTACTGCGAGTGTGAATTTTGTCACTGACCCTGTTTCTCTCTTTGCTTTGTGTGCTAGGAAGCTCGAGCTGAGTTTGTGAACCACCTCAGTCAGCAATGAACTAACCCTCTGGCTTCACTTTTTCCTACCTAAAATTTTCTTTTTCCTGTTTACAACTACTTATTCCAACATCGTGTATTACTTACATTTTGGGAAGTTACATCAAATTCTTTGCTGTCTGAGGCAAAATATACATAAAATATGGAGAAAACACAGGTAAATAAACATCACGATGTAAACTTCCAAATTTGCCATTCCCCTTTTTTCTGTAAATGTCACAAAGTGACATTAACATAAGGATACAGAAAATGAATTAAGTCTTGTCCAGCATGAGGGGCAGAAAAAGGAATTCTATGATCCTGTTTGTAAACTTGCTGCCAAGATCATCATTCTCAAACTCTGATATGTCACTCCACAAGTTAAGAACCTTCAGTGTTACAAGGTGCATTGGACAGAATGATGGCCCCCAAGGATGGTCACCTCCAAATCCTCAGCACCTTTGAATATGTTAGGTTACATTGCAAAGGGAATTAAGGTGGCAGATGGAACTAATGCTGCTAATTATCTGATGTTAAAATAGGGAAACCATTCTGGATTGCTTGCGTGAGCCCAATGTAATCACAAAAGACCTTAAAAGTAGAAAAGAGAACCAGAGAGATGCAGCTTGAGGTTGCTACCCTCTGTCGCTGACTTTGAAGATGGAGGACGGAGCCAGGAGGGATGTGGGCGCCTCTAGAAGATGGAAAAGGCAAAAAAGCAGATTCTCCCCTAGAGCCCCCAGAAGGAATGCGGCCCTGCCTACACCTTGGATTTCAGCCTGGTGAAACCCATTTCAGGCTTCTGACACCCAGAACCGTAAGCTATAAAACTGCATTGTCTAAGCCGCTAAGGTGCAGTGATTTGTTACAGCAGCCACAGAAAACTAACACACAGGATAATGGACAATGCCTAGGAATGTGTCCAGGACTCTATAACCTGGGTTCACTTTCCAGTCTCATTCCAGCCATTCTTCCATCTCTAACCCCTTTGCTACCCCGTTTTCCTCCTACTTCTCCCCATTCAATCCCCCCTGGACAATTTGGCCTGGAGTCCTCATGCTTCAGGCCCTGGCACACATGCCCGCCCCCGCGGCCATGCCCTGTCTCGTTCCCACTTCTCCCAACCTGTCCACCTGCTGAACTCCTATTCACCCATCAAGGCCCAGCTCAATGGTCACCTTCTCCCTGGAGCCCTCCTTGATTCTGCCTGTGTCCCACCCACTGCTCCACACCATACAGATAGGGCCCCTGGCTGAGAACACTCGTGCACTAGGCTGTTACATCAGCATTGTGGGTTTGTTTTTCTGTAACCCTGCCCAGAACCAACACTTTGAAGACAAAGACAATGCTTCAGTCACCTTTGCTTCCTCAGTGCCTGGCTCTTAGTAAATGCCATCCTAATAGAATAGAATCGGACAAAACCACAAGGACACAACCGCATTGCCTGCACGGGCAGATCTTTCACCATCTGTAAAAACCCTGTGTCAACAAATTGGAGGCAGCACGGGGTCAGGAGGCTGGCCCTGCCAGCAGGTCACCTGGTCTCCCCCCAGCTTCACTGCCACCCGCCACACGGCCGTGGGCAAATTTCTGGACGTCTCTGTGCAACCCTTTCCTGACCTATAAAACTAGGAGCAGAGTAGAACGCCTCCACAGTTCAAAGCTGCCAGGATAAAATGCAAAGATGAAGCCCTCAATAAACACTGTCATTATTTATTTATTACCCTTTAAAAGAAGTCTCCAGGGCTTCCTTGGTGGCGCAGTGGTTGAGAGTCCTCCTGCCGATGCAGGGGACGCGGGTTCGTGCCCCGGTCCGGGAAGATCCCACGTGCTGCGGAGCGGCTGGGCCCGTGAGCCATGGCCGCTGAGCCTGCGCGTCCGGAGCCTGTGCTCCGCAATGGGAGAGGCCACAACAGTGAGAGGCCCGCGTACGGCAAAAAAAAACAAGCCAAAAAACAAGTCTCCATCTTTACACAAGTTCAAAAATGACACAGGAGTTCAGCTTTTGCTACTAATGGAGAAGAATGCTTTGGCCACCATAAAGGGCCGTTGATTGCTGGCTCAAGTGCATCCACCCTTTTTAGGTCCTCTTCTCTCCCATCATACCTCCCAGCTGGCACTGCTCCTGGCAGAGGCCACCCATTCACTGCTGCTCCCCAGTTCTGCACAGCAGCCCCTCTGAGGCCGGGGTCTTCAGCTTGCCATCTGTCTGTGCTCTGCCCCACACCCTTCCAGCAAATGCCTCTCTGGGTTGCATGCCAGCTGATGTTTGTCTCTGTTGCTTGCAAATAAGCACCTGAACCCCTGCTCCGTCTGTAACCTGGTCCCAAGCTGAGGCCCCACGGGCAGGGCTGTGACAGGTGTTTGCCAAGGGGGTTTCCTAGTGAGGGCTGCCTCCAAATTAGGAGTGGAAAAAAAACCTGTGTCATCCTCTAGGTTTCTGCAATAACAGCTATCAATATTCCAGCTGCTTCCAGGTGATTTAACATGAAAGAGCAGCCCTCGAAGGCAAAGCCCTGCCTCCTGTGAGCAGCGTTTTAAGGGGATGAAAAGCACCCAGGGAGCCTGAGTGACGGCGAGAGCACTGGGCCGTGCCGCCCGAGTGGCAACGAGAGAAACGTAGGGAAGATGAAAAGCAGGAAGTGGTTTTCTGTGCTGCCCTGGGCCAGGTCCCCCATAGGCAGCAGGCATATTGGAGACCCAGCAACCTCTTCAGGCTTTAGGTTTCGTGTCCAGCAGGTCAATACCTGCTTAGTGACTACAGGACCCACACGGAGGTGACATCCAGGGCTGGAGACCCCAGTAGCAGTTACCCCTGCCCATGGGAACTGGGCAGCTGCGGGGGGGGGGCGGGGAATAAGGACTCTGTGGGATAAAAATAGAGCTGCCATATAACCCCCCAATCCTACTCCAGGGCATATATCTGGGAAAAACTATAATTCAAAAAGATACACGCACCCTTATGTTCATAGCAGCACTATTCACAACAGCCAAGACATGGAAACAACCTAAATGTCCATCGACAGATGAATGGATAAAAAGATGTGGTACATATACACAGTGGAATACTACTCAGCCACAAAAGAATGAAATAATGCCATTTGCAGCAACATGGATGGACCTAGAGATTATCATACTAAGTGAAGTCAGAAAGAGAAAAAGAAAAACAAATACCATAAAATATCATGTATGTGTGACATCTAAAATAGGACACAAATGAAATTATCTATGAAACAGGAACAGACTCACAGACGTAGAGAACAGACCTGTGGTTGCCAAGGGAGAGGGGGTTGAGGAAGGGATGGATTGGGAGTGTGGGATTAGCAGATGCAAACTATTATATAGAGAATGGATAAACGACAAGGTCCTACTGTGTAGCACAGGGAACTATATTCAATATCCTGTGATAAACCATAATGGAAAAGAATAGAATATAATATAAAAAAGAATGTATATATATACCTGAATTACTTTGCTGTACACCAGAAACTAACACAACATTGTAAATCAGCTATACTTCAATCAAAAAAAGTAAAACATCTATTTCAGTCCTTTTGGGTGTAAACCTAGGAGTAAAACTGCTGGATCATAGGGTAATTCTATGTTTAACTTTCTGAGGGATTCCCCCAGACTATTTTCTTACATATATTTCTTATGAGGATGTGGAGAAGCAGGAATCCTCATGCATATACGTATTCTTTTTCAGATTCTTTTGTGCTATAGGTTATTACAAGATGTTGAATATAGTTCCCTGTGCTATGCAGTAGGTTCTTGATTATCTATATTATATATAATAGCTTGTATCCGCTAATCTCAAACTCCTAATTTATCCCTGTCCATTTCCCCTTTGGTAACCATACATTTGTTTTCTATGTCTCTGAGTCTGTTTCTGTTTCGTAAATAAGTTCACTTGTATCATTTTTTAGATTCCACATGTAACATATGATATTTGTCTTTCTCTGTCTGACTTCACTTAGTGTGATAATTTCTAGGTCCATCCTGAAATGGGTGTTTAAACGAAAACTTATACACGAATGTTCATAGCAGCACCAGTCACAGTAGCCAAAATGTGGAAACAACCCAGATGCCCATTAACTGATGAATAGATAAATGAAACGTGGTCTATTCATACAATGGAATAGTATTTGGTCATAAAAAGGAATAAAGTACTGACACATGCTACAACATGGATGAACCTTGATAACATGCTAAATAAAGAAGCCAGACACAAAAGGCCACATCGTGTATAACTCCATGTAAACGAAATGTCCAGAATAGGAAAATCCATGAGACAGAAAGTAGATCAGTGGTTGCCAAGGACTGTGGGGGATGGGAGAAGTGAGGGATGACAGCTTAATGTGTACAGATTTTTTCCTTTGGGAGTGATGAAAATGTTCTGCAACTAGATAGAAGAGATGGTTGTACAACATTAGGAAGGTACTGAATGCCAGTTAAGTGCATGCCTTAAAATGGTTAAAGTAGTAAATGTTATGTGTAGTTTATCACAATAAAAAGAAAAGAGCCCTACCGGCCACAGCTTACAGTTTAAAGAGAGAGACAAAAAAGAAGCTGGCAATGACTATCTGTGTGACAAAGGCATCAACAGGGAAAGGCCGGATACTAAGGGCACAGAAAAGGGGTTTATAACTTGGATGAGGGGAGGGTGTCAGAAAGGAAGACTTCCTGGAGGCAGTGCTATCCAAACTGGGAAAGGAAATCTTAGAGTTTCCAGACTGGCACCTGGGAATGAGGGGCGGGGGCGTGGAGAGGGGTTGAAAGAGGAGAAGACGTGGAGAGCTGGCAGTGCAGAGGCCCAGGGCCACAAGTGTCTTGGCATCTCTGAGGGGATTTGGAGAAGCAGAACATGAGGTGGGGAAAGGTGAGGACTGAGTCTGGGGTGCAAGAACCAGGCAGGGCATGGCTCTCTGGCTGCAAATACGCTCCGGATGGCAGGTCTCCCCATTCACACTGGCCTTCCAGTCCTAGCTGAGCTCGGAGCAGAGGAGAACAGACAGGGAAGTCTGTTGGTTCCATCTTCAGCAAGGTCCCAAGTAAAACCGTCTGAGAAAGGTGTGCGGAAGCCAGGAGAAAGTTCTCATCCTCCCAGCACTTCTTTGTATCCCATTCCTTCCCCTCCTCCCTGTTTGGACCCTTGTCTGAGGGAACAGACAGTAGAAACAGGAGTAGTGGAGAACTCTCAAAGGAGCAAGTGATAAAGACTCAAACTTTGACTGAGTGCTGACTCTAGGACCAGATACCACATCTCCACTTTACAGATGGGGAAACTGAGGCTCGGGGACGTTACGATGTTTTCTCAGGGTTACAGTGGTAATGAGTGATGGAGCAGAGACAAACCCAGACATCCTGGGCTCGGTCCTGTGTGCCTAACTCCAAGGCCGTGGGGGAAGAGAGGAAGGGGGAGGGGCAAGACAAGAAGACAGCCTTCAGAATGAGGATGGGGCCCAGGGTAGAGAGAAGCCCCGGCCCCCTGGGCGTTCTTCCGTTCCACTCTGTGCATTGTCTGTCCCTGCTGCCACCTCCCCTGGCTCACGGAGCGAGGGGAATAGATACCCCGCTTTGATCCTACCTCTCCGGAAAACATCCCTGGGTGCCGGTGTTGCTTGAACCTCCCTCCTGTACCAACCAGTTCAAGTCTCAGCTTCCCCTCTGCCAACTGCCGTCTGCCTCAGCCAGCCCAGCCAACATTCAGCTTCCTGTAGGACCTGGGCCTAGGGATGTCTTTTCCCCTAAAAAGCTACTCTCCTCCAAGCCCCTCTCCAGGCTCACCAGCCCCTGTACCTGCTGGCGGATCTGTCCCCCTTACACTCCTGTCAAGGGAGTTCATTCTCCCACTGGGCCTCTGGGGCACTGCAGTGAAGGGACCCTGCTTCTAAGATCAGGAATTTCCCAGCATCCACCTGATTTCCCGCTGCCCTGGGCACGATCTGGTTACGTAAAAGCAGCCAAACTACTCAATCTGGGAAGCGTCCACTGCTCTTGAGAGCCTCAAAACAGGGCATTATGAATAGCTGTTCCCGGGCCTTCATATCCGGATGACCTCGAAGGGTTAATAGAGCTTCCTAAGGGCACAGAGAACTTCTTTCCTGACTTCCTGTGCTTTCCCAGAGAGAGGTGCTCTCTGCTAAGGGCAGACACGTTATCTTTATAAAATACGAGGGTATTATGATTCTGCAGAAATCTCAAATAATGAAAGCAGCAATAAAATAATTATTTAATTAGGAAAAACAAAAGGTAAGAGCCTTTATCCAACACTTCAAAACACAAGTCAGAAATGCATCTCCAATATTAGGCAACGCAGATTCCCCACCCTTGGATCTGAGGCTTCAGTCACCCTGATTGCTGCTCCTGAAACAAAGCACGCCTCTGTATCCTTCCTCATGCTGTTCTCTCATCCAGCCCTCCATCTCCACTGCCCCATATCCAGCTAGGGAAATTCTACTCAGTCATCAAGGCCCAGCTCAAGTGGCCCCTCCTCTAGGAAGTCTACCTGGGTTTCCCCTGGTTGAAAGCGTGGTTTCCTCCCCTGAGCTCCCTCAGAAGGGTGAAGACATCCCATTATGGTGCTTATGGAACTGTCTTATTGGCATTTACCTCTCTGGCTTCCCGTGAGAGTAAACCCTTTTGAAATAGAGACCAGCTAGCTCATCTGTGCTTCTTCTGGGCCAAGGCACAGTCTGGCATGCAGAAAGGGCCCCCTACCAAGATCACTGGAGTCAAAAAGCCAGGGTTTCTGAAGAAGAGGGTACAGACCTTCTAGCTCCTAAGGAGGCAGTGAGGGAGCCAGACACTGAGGATAAATGTGTGATTCTGTTTCAAAGTTTGGCTTGAATACCCCATGCAGAATTGCCAGATCTGATGGATGAAGGAAGACTGATGAAGCCACGTGGGTCCAACTAAATAGGATGTAAAGCAGGTATCCTGCCTTCAGGGAGTTTGCATTTAGCGGGGAGCAGGCAGACAGGCAGTAAAATAAATATATAAGAGCTTCTGGAAGAGAGCAAAACACTGACTGCGTGTCAAGTGCTGTACTGAGACCTGGAGATAGAAGAGTGATAACAACCTCCTTCCCCTGACAGAAATTATCATCTAAACCAATTTTATAAAGAATTACATAATCCCCAGATCCCACATTTTCCAGCCACAAGCTCAGCCATATGCAAAGGTAATTTTATTTTTTCTTACTTGAACTTAATTTCTATCTTAAATTTCATCCACCCGTGGCAGGAACGTAACTTTAGATCGTTCAGGTTAAGCCCAGGCAATTCAGGCTCCTCTTCCCCGCCTTTTTACTGGATTGGCCTCTAAATTCAGGGAGGGGGGTTTATATTGTGTCAAGCAGAGAAGAGAAAGGAGGAGGGGGGCCTTGGTGTCATCTGTCGAAGTGACAGCTGCTAGGGAGCCCTCATTCCCTCTAGTCACCGGTCATCGGCGTCAGTGTCTGCTAGCATCTATGAGACAGCCTCAGCGCCAGCTGGTCTACCAGCAAAGTCAACAAGGTCAATGTGAAGCCCTCTCACCCCAGCCTCCAGGACCCCTGAGTTTAACAGCCATCTCTGCCTACTTCTGCGTTTCCCCTGCCACTTTGCCAGGTTTAGTAAATAAAAATACAGGCAACTGTTTCTTTGAGACACAAGATATTCCCGATGCCCTTGCCCAATGCTCTGGGGCTGCATAAGCCCCTGAGTCTCTAAGATCCGCTCTGACCAAACCCCGTGCCCCACCACATCTACCCACCACCCCCCTGGCTGCTGCACTACACGTGGTGGGGGATGAGCATTTGCTGCTTCCCTGGGCCCAACCAGGCAGTGAGGCTCAGCCCTCCTTCGCTTTAGAGGTTTTATTATCTCTCTTCCCTGGGGATATTTACCAAACTCCATGGGGTAGGGAGGCGGGCACAGAACAAGTCCCTTTTCAGAATCCCATGCTAGCATCTAACTCCTGGGTTCTCCCTCTGACCCTCCCCAGCAAGAACCCAAGAAAGTTTTTCTTCTCTAGAGCAAGAAAATCAGTTCCTTAAGTCTTCTTCTCAAGTCTTACTTTCTTATACCTACACCTCAACTTCTGAAATAAAAGCTGAAAATTGCCTCTCTTCATTTTTTTTTTTTTTAATTTGACTAAACTAACCTTACCAACCCTGACCTGGAGGCAATGTGTTTAGGGGGAATAGGAAAATACCAGGGGAAAACATAGATTAACAGTTCAAAATATGATTGAGACATTCACTTCCAAATGGGCTGGGGTCACTGATGGCTGACAAGTGCTCCCACCTAAGATGGCAGCAACAGCTTATAAAATACAGAAATAGCCTGTGTTACTCCGGGTCCTCCAAGAAGAAGACACCAAGAAGAGATTGACTGTGTAGTGACTTTCTTAGGGGAAAAAAAATAAATGCCTTGTGAGAAAAAACTGAGAGGGAGCTGGGAAAAGTCATCAGACCGTGATGAAATTCTGATGACAAGTGAAGGAGGAAAGGAGGGAAGGAGATGGTCCAGGCTGCGGTGCAGTCTGAGAAGGTTGGGAAAAGCCCCCAGGAGGCCTTCAAGCCAAAGTCATCTGGTAGAGGAGTCCTGTGTCTCCCAGGAGTGGGTCTGCTTTAGTATCTGTGGCACCTTCAATCACCAGCTGAGAGCAACTCATGAAAAGTGTGGGCTCAGTACAAAGGCAGGGATGGATTTCAGGGCCCAGCAGCTGGGGATCTGGGTCCCTTGTGCTTCCCATAACTGGAGGTTTGTGAGGAGCTACTGTTCAGAAGCAGTAGAAAGCTGCTGAAGTGATGAGAATTAGAGGGACCAAGATTCCAGAGAAAGAGGAATATTAGAGAGGAAAGCTGGCCGTCACTGGTGGCTGTTAGTCTCAGGACATTTTCCAATTCTAGGTGTGGAAGAAAGACTGAAAACGTCGTAAAGCTCAGTGAAAAACTAGGTGGAAGGCCACTGCAGGGGGACAAAAAAACCCAGCAGAATTCTGGTACTCTTTTGGGAGTCCTCAAGAACAATGACCTGTTTCCTCTCAATATTAGCTGAATTCTGAGGCTACACACAATGTAAGCTAAAAATTTAGGTGTAAACCTCTGAAAAGCACAGTCTCAGGAGACAAAGATTTGCATTCAGGACCTTCCAAGAAGAGAAGCCTTGTAGACTTAACTCGGATCACAGCAGAAAAACCCTCTAGGGTCAGAGATGATCAGAGTAACCTGAGCCTTCCTAAGGCTGCAGACCAGCAGCAGCTCAAACCCTGATTGCATTGGGGTAATCAGCCATTGCTCCCTGATCCCAGCAGAGAAAAGCGTTTAGTCCTATCTAGAGGAAAACAAAACGATTTGGGGCCTCTAAATTAACAAATTACTAGGTACACCAAGAGACAAAATCACATGACCAAATAACAAGAGGGGAAAGAAAAACTAAACAACACAAACATACCCACAAGGATCCAAATACTGAAATTAGCTGACAAACTATAAAATAACCATAATTAACATGTTTCTGATAATTTTTTAAATGGATAATAGATATAAGGTAGATCATTTTAACATAGAACTATTATCTATAAAAAATTAAATAGACAGTCTCCAACTGAAGTAGATAATGCTTGATTGGATTTAACATAGTAAAATACAAGATTGTTGACCTCTACTGGAAGACAGTTTAATAGTAAATATCCAACAGAAGCATGGAAAGGAAAAAAGGATGGAATAAAAGCAGAAAGGAACAATTAACATTTATGTGGGTCACAGTCAAAATATCTAAGATGTGTATAATTGGTGGTCTGGAAGGACAAGAGAAAAAGAATGGGACAGAAGCAACATTTGAACTCATAATGGCACAGAATTTTCTAAAACTGGTGAAAGATCAACTCACATATCCAAGATGTTCTACATAAGTATAAAGGAAGCCATAATAAGGTCTATCACGTTAACACTAAAGGAATCAAAAATGTAGAGAAAATCATTCAAGCAGTTGAGAGGAAAGAAATTGCCTTCAAAGGACTAACAGAAAAGCTAACAGCAGAGTTGTCAACAGAAACTATGGATTCTAGTGCCAAGGGGGGAAAAAAACCTTTAATGTTCTTCAAGAAAATACTGCCAACATGGAATTTAAATATCAGCCAAAAAAAAAAAAAATCCTTCAAAGATAAAGGTGAAATAAATGCATTTTAGACAAATAAAATCCAAGAAAATTTGTTGCCAAACTTCATTTAAAGGAACATTAAAGAGATTTCTTGGAAGTCCTAGCCACAGTAGTCAGACAAGAAAAGGAAATAAAAGGAATCCAAACTGGAAAAGAAGTAAAATTGTTATTGGTTCCAGATGACAAACTACATATAGAAAATCCTAAAGATGTCACCAAGAAACTATTAGACATAAATGAATTCAGTTAAGTTGCAGGATACAAAATTAATACACAGAAATCTGTTGCATTTCTATACACTGAAAATGAACTGTCAGAGAAGTTAAGAAAACAATTGCATCAAAAAGAGTAAAATACCTAGGAATAAATCTAACCATGGAAGTAAAAGAACTGTACTTGGAAAACCATAAGATGCTGATAAAAGAAATTGAAGTGGACACAAACAAATGGAAAGATATACCATGCTCATGGATTGGAATAATTAATATTGTTAAAATGACCATACTAACACAGATGTAGAGAACAAACATATGGACACCAAGGCAGGAAGTGGCAGAGGGGGTGTGGTGTGATGAATTGGGAGATTGGGATTGACATATGTATAAAATGGGTAACTAATAAGAACCTGCTGTATAAAAAAATAAATAAAATAAAATTAAATTAAAAAAAATGACCATACTACCCAAGGCAATGTACAAATTCAATGCAATCCCTATTAAAGTCTTTCACAGAACAAGAACAAAAAAATTTTTAATTTGTATGGAAACACAACAGACCCTGAATAGCCAAAACTAGAGAAAGAAGAACAAAGCTGAAGATATCACACTCCTTGATTTCAAACTATACTGCAAAGCTATAGTAATCAAAACAGTATGGTACTGGCAAAAAACAGACACATAGATCAATGGAACACAATAGAGTACCCAGAAATAAACTCACACTTATACAGTCATGACAGAGGAGGCAAGACTAATACAATAAAGAAAGACTGCCTCTTCAATAAATGGTGTTGGAAACACTAGACAGCTACATGCAAAAGAATTAAACTGGACTACTTTCTCACGTCATATACAAAAACAAACTTAAAATGGATTAAAGACTTAAATGTAAAACCTGAAACCATAAAATTCCTAGACAAAAACATAGGCAGTACACTCTTAACATTAGTTTTAGCAGTATTTTTGTAGATCCGTCTCCTCAGGCAAGGGGGAAAAAAGCAAAAATTAACAAATGGGATTGCATCAAACTAAAAAGCTTTTGCACAATGAAGGAAACTATCAACAAAACTAAAAGGCAGCCTACTGAATGGAAGAAGATATTAGCAAATGATATATCTGATTACGGGATAATTTTCAAAATATACGAAGAATTCATACAACTCAACATCAAAAAAAAACAAACAACTCAATTAGAAAATGGGCAGAGGACCTGAACATTTTCCCAAAGAAGACATACAGATTGCCAACAGACACATGAAAAGGTGCTCAACATCACTAAAAATCAGGAAAATGAAAAACAGAACCATGATGAAATACCACCTCACACCTGTCAGAATGATTTTCAACAAAAGGACTACAAATAACAAGTGTTGGTGAGGATGTGGAGAAAAAGGAACCCTTGTGCATTGTTGGTGGAATTGTACATTGGTGCAGCCACTATGGAAAAGAGTATGGAAGTTCTTTAAAAAATTAAAAATAGAACTACATATGATCCAACAATTCCACTTCTGGATATTTATCCAAAGAAAACCAGAACACTAATTCAAAAAGATACATGCACTCCAGCATTCATTGCAAACTAGGAATATGAGGATACCTTCCTAGTCTTATATTTCCTACCAAAAAAACCCCACAACAACAAACATCAAATTGAATTGTCAAATTGAATTATTAAAACTTTTCCCTTGAGATTGGAAGTTAGAAGATACCTACTATTGCTACTTCCATTTACCTTGAACCAGTTTTTAGCCAGTAAAATAAGGCAAGAAAAAAGTAAACTGCTTGAGGATTGGAAATGAAGAAATATGTATATGGAGAATGTATAAATGAACCTACATAAAAATGATTACAATTAATTCATACATTTAGCAAGTTTTTTAGATATGAGGTAAATATACACACACCAATTATATTTCCATATATGAGAAACAAAGTAATAGAAAATGAAAACTTTTAAATTACCATTTATAATATCATCACAAAACTTCTATGCTATGAATAAATATACGAGAAATGTAGAAAATCTGTACACTGAAAATTTTTTACACATATTTCAATATATGAAGTGAGAACTAAATACGTGAAGGGAGATGTCAATTTCATAATTTGGAAGACTCAATATTATAAAGATATCAGTTCTCTCAAATTTATATATGTGCTTAATGCAGTTTCAGTCAAAATCCCAGCAGGCTTTTTGAGAACACTGACATGCTGAATCTGAAATGGAAATGAAAATGCAAAGGGTCAAGAATAACCAAAGCAAATCTGGAAGGCGAACAATGGTGGGAGAATTTACATTGCCAGATACCAACTCATATTGAAGTTATAGTGATTAACACAGTGTGGCATAGTCACAAAGAGAGACAAATAGGCCAGTGGGAAAGCAAAGGGCCTAGAAACAGGTTCACAAAGGGGGATATCTAATTTATTAATTTATTGGGCAGTAGGAAAAAATAGTCTTTTCAATAAATGGTGCAGGGTCAATTGGATATGTATATAAAAAAAAATTGTAACCCTTGCCTCACACCATAAACAAAAAACATTTCCAGATGGATTGTACATTTTGATACAACCCAATTTACCAATTTCCTCCTTGATTTTTAGTGTTTTTTGTATCCTTTTAAACATATTTTCCTACTCTAAGGTCATAAAAATATTACCCTGGTCCGGGGTTGCACTGCCGAGGGTCTAGGTTCAATCCATGGTCAGGGAACTAAAATCTCACAAGCCACGTGGTGCAGCCAAAAAAAAAAATCTGAGGGGAAATGTATTCTGAAGGTAAAGCTGATGGGTTGTGCTAAAAGATCAGGTGAGTATTCTGAAGTGAAAAGAAAACCAAGAATGAATCCAAATGGCCGACAGGTACATGAAAAGGTGCTCAACATCACTAATCATCAGAGAAATGCAAATCCAAAGCACACTAAGATATCACCTCCCACCGGTAAGAATGATTATCATCAAGAAGACAAGAAATAACAAGTGTTGGAGAGGATTTGGAAAAAAGGGAACCCTTATGCGCTGTTAGTGGGAATGTAAATTGGTTCTGCCACTGTGGAAAACAGTATGGAGGGTCTTTTAAAAATTAAAAACAGAACCACCATATAATCCATCAATCCCACTTCTGGGTATATATCCAAAAGAAGTGAAAATATCAAAGAGTTATCTGTACCCCAATATTTATTGCAGTACAACCAGAGTGTTCATCAATGGATGAATGGATAAAGAAGATGTGATATATATTTATCATATATAATGACATAAATATATCTAATGGAATATTATTCAACCGTGAGAAAGAAGGAAATCCTGCCGTTTGTGACAACATGGCTGGATCTTGAGGACGTTGTGCTGAGATAAGCCAGACAGAGAAAGGCAAATATTGTATGAGATCATTTATATGCGGAATCTTAAAAAGCCAAACTCAGAGAAGCAGAGAGTAGAACGGTGGTTACCAGGGGTCTGGCAGTGAGGACATGGGGGAATGTTGTTTAAGGATACAGACTTACAACTAGCAGATAAATAAGTTCTGAGGATCTAAAGCACAGCTTGGTGGTTACAGACACTACTGTATTATAAACTTCAAAGGTGCTAAGAGACTGGATCTGAAATATTCTCACCACTAAAAAGAAATGATAATTATGTGAGGTGACAGAGGCGTTAGCTAACCCTACCGTGGGAATCATATTGCAACATAAAAATGTATCAAATCAATACATTGTGTACCTTAAACTTACACAGTGCTGTATGTTGATTATATCTGAATTAAAAAAAAGAGAATGCCTTAATTACGTATTTGACTTGAGCAAATGGAAGAAGAACCACAGCTTTTTCTGATATTTAAATAAAATAATGCACAAAAGGCACTTAGCAGAGTGGCTGCTGTATGAGCACTTATTATCGTTGTTCATAATAATTATTACTTCTTTTTATTACAGCCAAACTGGAAACTTACTATAGGTTCTTGGGCTGGCAGAGCAGCTGGGAATCTCCAGTCCCTTCCCAGTGCCCCCCATTCTCAGCCCCGGTCCATCCATGCCACTGACCCCACTCCCCGCGGCTTGGCAAACCCATCTGCCCATTGAGGCAAGGTTGCTTTCTCACTTGGGTCCCTAGGGAGCAGGAAGACAGGCTCTTTGGCCACCCCTGGAGGGCATCGCCCATTGGTACCTGCAACCTTTGCCGGTCCCTGTTCATATTGGGGCAGACTTCTTTGCCTCGTAATTCAAAGCTCAGGCCTCTTCCTCTTGCCCCCAGGCTTCCAGCCCTCTGCAGGGTCTGCTGGAGACCCTCCCTGTTCCTGGTCCCCAGTGCAGGTGGTCCTGTCGCTGCTCCCACCTCAGAATGTCCCAGCAACCCAGGTGTGCCTGCGTGAGGTCTCACCTACAGCCTCCCAGCTCAGAGTTCTCCCTCCCAGCTCTACGTTAGAATCTCCTAGAGAACTTTTAGAACACACGGACGCCTTGGTCATTTCTGGGATGAACCTGAATCTCTGCCACTGGGGAATGGGACCTGGCCATCCATGGTATAGTTTAAATGCTTTCCTGGGTGGTTCTAATGAACAGTTAGAGCTGAGACTCGCTTGGACATTATTGTAACTCGGCCTTTGAGTTGCTGAGTTCTAAACACACCCTGAAAAGCAGGCAGAATCACTGCCAGGCAAACAGAATGTTTCAGGAGGAAATTGAAATAAAGATGCTCATTCAACTCAGAGATTGGCAGTTTGAGTGACGAGATAAAAGTCAAACAGTCAAATTTTTATGTAAATATTTCAGTAGATTCAGCTAAACTATAAAGATGCTCAACGGAGCATAAAAGTTGAAAGACATCGGATTTTATTATCATCAGTGCCGTGCCGACTGGAATCCTCAGCATGTGATGGGCACTGAGTAAGTATTAGTGACTACGGCCACATACCCTCATAGACACACAAAAACTTCTGTGAGAAGTTTCAGAAGTTTCATAGACCTTGAAGCCCAGATCACCAGACCTATGGGTCCCAGCTTACAAACCCTTGAAAAAGACTGTGCTTTTTAGAAAGAGGAGCTATGTCCTTCACATCCTGTATCACCAGCACCAAGCACATGCCAGGCTCACTGACTGAAGGAAAGGATTCCACACCCGCCATTCATTTGACCTTTTGCCAAGTGATTACAATTTTCATGGTGGTCCTGCCACCTCAGCTGGGGTCCTGTTATTTTTCTGAGGGACCTATATCAAGAAGTACCCTGGAGAATATGGTGCAGTGAACTCGTGGTGAGCTTTTAAAGGCTTCGCAGCTTCTGTACCCGCAGAGCCAGCGAACACCCGGGAAACATTTTCACACTCATTTCTCACCTGTGAAGTGGAGGACCTCCTCTCACTGGGGATGCAGTCGAAGCCCTCTCCAGAGCGAAAGAAAGGGGTAAGGAAAGTCAATTTCTTGGCACAATAACTTACTCTATAAAGAGTCTTTTATATGCTTCTCACAGCAGTCAGGGCAGAGAGGGTGATGTCACCGGCCGCACTTTAGCCCTTAGTCTCAGCGGCAGGAAGCTGTCACGTGGCAACAGAGCCGAGAGAACGGTGAGGCCCCACATGCTTGGGCCAGAAATCAGGGCTCCCTCAGCACCGCATAGACTTTAACTGCTTTACGGGATGCTTCTCATTAGAGCAATGTCACCTGCCCTCTCCCTGCCCGTGTCCTTTCCTTCCCACTTTTCTCTATAGCCCTTCTTTCTATTTTCTCTACTTTTCCAAAGATGAATGATTTGGCCTCAAGATCCTCTGAGTTATCTAATTTTGTTTTCTTTTTTTCTTTATAGCTACTGTACTGGGTTGAATAGCGCTCTCCCCAAAATTCATGTTTTTCCTGGAACCTCAGAATGTGACCTTATTCGGAAATAGGGTCATTGCGGATGTAATTAGTTAGGATGAGGTCACAATGGAGGAGGGTGGGCCCTTAATCCAATGTGATTGGCATGCTTATAAGAAGAGAAGAGTCACAGAGACAAACACACAGGTAAGAAGGCCTGTGAAGAGGGAGGCAGAAATTGGAGGGATGCGTCTACAAGCCAAGGAACCCCAAGGGTTGCCAGCAACCACCAGAAGCTGGAGGAGGCAAGGAAGGATTCTTACACAGAGCTTTCTGAGAGCCCCTGATTTTGCACTTTTGACTTCTGGAACTGTGAGAGAATAAATTTCTGTTGTTTTAAGCCCCCCAGATTGTGGCAATTGGTTAGGCAGCCCCAACCATCACAGTTCCTTTGGTAGATTTTGGGCTGGGATTTGTATTCATGGGGAGCCGGGAGTGTGTATTTCATACACATATTTGTTGTTGCAGGCTGGTGTCTGGTCTATGCATACGGACTTGAGAGGAGAGAGGACCTCGGGCCTTGGGATGGGGCAACAACACTGGGTCAGATGGTGATGGAAAAGGGCTCCCTGCTTGAGCTGTAATTACACAAACAGTCACCCCAAAGATAAAAACTAGTAATGGAAATTCTCTTCAACTCACTGCACAGACACTGGGGTGCCAGCCCCAGTGGGTTTCGTCTCTTTATTCTGAGAATGTCACTACCTTTCTTTGGGGATCCACCATTCCCACTCCCCCTCCTATCAGAGCATCACTCCCAGGCTGGTCAGTCACCTAAGCTTATGCCATGGCTGCAGGGCTGGGCCTAGGGATGGACACACG
The DNA here is from genome assembly GCF_008692025.1 of Phocoena sinus. Lineage (NCBI taxonomy): Eukaryota > Metazoa > Chordata > Mammalia > Artiodactyla > Phocoenidae > Phocoena > Phocoena sinus. Next base: position 79,707,258 of record NC_045778.1, read on the forward strand.
GGTCAGTCCATTCCTTCCCTGGGATATTATACACAGAGGCTGTGACAGAGGAACTGTCCTTTCCCCCTGTCCCCTGGGGTCTCTAATCAGGGAAGCCATAGGTCTCTGGTCATCCCTGTGTCCCCACACCCTGCCGGCGCCATGATCCCATCGAGGAAGCTCATGAGCGGCATGAACTGTGAAACAGCACAGGGAGAAGCCACGGGGAAAGACCAGGAGAGACCGGCCAATGTCACTGAGGTCCCGGTCCCCAGGCCAGTTTCACACGACCCAATAAACTCCTTGTTCTTGCTTAAGTTACTTTGAGATGGATTTCTGTCCATCGCTACTCAAGGAGCGCTGGCTCTTACTACCTCCCGTGTCAAGTATAGAAGAAGACAGAGAAAGAAACAAAATTTGGATTTTTTCCAGGTTGTTTATAATTCATGGAGTCTTTAAGCAAATCATATTTTCATTAAAATGCATTTGACAATACTGGTTTGCCCACGGTGCTGTGTGAGGTCATCAGAAGAGATCCACACAGACACAAGGTCCGCTTCATTCATTCATTCAGTTAGTCACAATCCTTACTTCCAAGAAGCTTACTGCCCTGAGGATAAACAAGCACTTAGGAAATAATTACATGCTAGGAAGTCCAGTTAATTTCAACTGTAATGAGTACTAGAAAAAAAAAGTACAAGATGCCACAGAGCTGTGAACAGAGGACGCCTCAGAAATTTGCTGACATTCATGTTAAATATCAGGCATCAAGTGGCCCTCAGGCTGCTTTGGGCATCTCCAACCCCACCGATGCACTTCCTTTAAAGCCATTTCTGAATCATGGGTGAGTAGCAAAAAGTACGGATTCTAAATCCTTTGTATCTTATGCTGTGACATATCTATCAAAAAACAAGAATTCCCGCAATGCTGTTACTATCATTAAAACCGCTGCCACTACATCTACTAATAGTAGAAACACTAATGATGCAGTGATCCCCTAGGTGTGATCACTGGTAACAATTACTGTGCATCTTTCTACCAAGCATTTACAAACATATATCTCTACACATAGAAACGCATAGGATTCTTCTTTACATAAATACTATATTATTTGTCTGCAAATTGCCTTTTTTTTCCTCTTGACAACATGACTAGGAGACCTTCCCGTGTCAGTTTTTCTACGCTATGTTCTAAGTGCAACTGCATGGTCAAAAGCTGTGCACATCTTAATTCTAAAAGACGATGTCAGCGTGACCTCCAAAAATCCCAAAGCACTGAAGGAACAAAGTAGCCCCCAGCTCTGATAAGCCAAACTTCCTATGCCTCAGTTTCCTGACTTGTAAAAAGGCAATTAGTAATCTGTCCTCTGCCTACCTCCCAGGGCGCCTGTGAGGACCGCATCAGACCCAGTGTGTGTCCACACTATGAAATGTGCAAATGTTGTTGACAACACAACAAGTGCTTCAAAGGCAGCTGGTGGCCTCCAGCTGAGCCAGGCAGGCAGGAGCTGCAGCCCAGGCCCGCCGGTCCACTGCTGTCTCTTGGAAATCACGGCGCTGTTTGTCACTGGCATTGTTTAATGAGCACCAAACCTCCTCAACTGCAGATAGAACAAGCACAGCTCTGCCAGGCATACAAATTGCACGGCTTCCTTAATATATTCAGAGCATGTACACTCGGCATTAATTTAAAACCATCCATTGCTCTTCTTATCAGGGTAGAAGACACTGGTGCACTTTAGTGTTATCTTGAAGTTAATTTGAGGCTTTAAATATTCAAGTGTTTGATAACTTGTAGTCTGGAAGGATGAAACACTGAGAGAGCCGTAGACTGTATTTATTTATCTTCAGGTAAGATACAGGACACCTCTTGCAATAACACTGATTTTTAAAGAATTCTCTTTAGGACTTCTCCGGTGGCACAGTGGTTAAGAATCCACCTGCCAATGCAGGGGACATCGGTTCGAGCCCTGGTCCGGGAAGATCCCACATGCCGCAGAGCAACTAAGCCCGTGCGCCACAACAACTGAATCCCACATGCATAGAGCCCGTGCTCCACAGCAAGAGAAGCCACCCAACGCAACCGCAACGAAGAGTAGCACCCGCTCACTGCAACTAGAGAAAGCCCGCGCGCAGCAACGGAGACCCAGTGCAGCCAAAAATATATAAATAAATAAATTGATCTTTTTAAAAAAGAAATCTCTTTAAAAATTCATTTTTCAGCTATTGATTCTTTCAGTGAAGATGCTCTATCTGAGAGGTAAAGAAATAACTTCTGAATAGCTTCTTATTCCACAGAATAGTTGGGTTAGAGTGAACACTGGGTGATCTAGGCAAGTGGGCAAGGATGCACATTTGTAATGTGAGATGTTAGCATCTTAGAACCCAGCCTTGTGACCTTGCTGTCCCATTGCAGCACTGCCTTCACCCCACTACAGCATTTCCATCGTGCCAACAAAATGTGCCAGGGAGCTGGCTGCTCCTTCAATTAGAAGACACATCTTTTCTTGTTTCCTAGGAAGAACGATGATTTTCATGAAACACTCAGGTACCCTTTATACAATTCACTTATCCATGCAATCATGCATCCATGCATCCATCCATCCATTCATTCATTCAGGAGGGCTATTAGCTGACAGTTGATAGTAGGGCCTGGAGGGTGAAGAGCTCTCCACCCAGGTTTAACCACGGCACTGCTGCTCACCCAATATTTGACCTTGGACAAGGCTCTCCTCCACCTACAGCAAAACAGGGACTTTTTTTAAAGCACCTTCTTCTGATGCTGTTTAAAGATTAATTACTAACACAATATTGTAAATCAACTATACTTCAATTTAAAAAAAAGAAGGGGAAGTCAGATATTCAAAGTACAAGAAAAAAAAAGATGAATTACATAATGCACAAAAGCACTGAACACACCGCCAGGCACAAAGAAGTGTCAACGAATGCCGTGCACTGCTATTCACGCTCTGAGCTGTGTGCAGGGTCTGAGCAAAGCCCAGTGGAGGTGCCAAGATGAAGGAGGACAAACCCGTACCCACATCCTGGGGCCCAGACACATGTAAAATGCGGTAAAACCACGAGAGTCTGCAGAGAAGGAGTTTCAGAATGTAGACTGGCATTTGGAAATCTCAGCATCCAGGGATCCACAATATGGAGAGAAGAAACGCCAAGAATTGAGATCCTAGAAGACCCACTGGAGGCTTCCGGGGAACAGGAAGAACTTCTGGTGTGCGACAGGGATTCATGGAAGGGAATTCATGGTTTTGACACATGACCAGGCACTGTTTTGGCCACGTCCACAGATGCTGCCCCTTTCCATGGAAAGATAGATTGAGACCAGGGAGGGTAGCACCATGAACGCCCACCAAGACCTGAGGACTTGATTTGGTTGGAAACGGGGCTGCTGATCACATTTCAGCAGAGGAGGGCAGTGATGTAACCAGCGCTGGGCTCCAGGAAGGGTAATCTGGCAGCAGTATGAAGGACAGGTGAGAAAGGAAAAGTCTGGAAGCAGGGAGACCAGGTGTGGCCTCACAGGGGCACTCAATGATGCATGATTAGGGGGGGCTGGCTAAATAAATCCTAATCTGTTGTTCCTCTACCAGATCATTCCCAGCAGCTTTCAAACATACTAGAATTTCCAACCTTGGCAGGTGGCAGTAGGGGGAGGCCCAGTGGGCTCAATAGAAAACACTCTAAAAGATCAATTAGGCAACAAATGAATTTTTTAAAAACATGAAGATGCACCTTTCTACTGGGAATCCTGACATCAATGATCCAGTTTCAAGAAAACAGTGTCAATTGTCCTAATGCTGTTGTGATTTGAATGTTATTGTAATTTTGTTTTTATTTAATGAATCACTTGGTTTGGTTTTAGAGTTGTAGAAGAGCTATCACCATAGAACTTTACACCTCTTTCTACGTTGGTATATATGTGGTGCGATGATGATAATAAAGCAGTGTTAAGTCATCGAGCTCCGTCTTGATCCTACAACCTCTGCAGCTGTCCCTCCGCTCCATCCCACTATTGTACTTTACAAGAAACTCACGGCCAGAGATATCTGGACAGCACAGTCCAGCTCTCCACCTCCCATTTTCTGTGCCGTTCGTTCCAATGGAGCTTTCAGTGCCAGGCTCTCCTCAAGGTCACCAGTGACTTCCAGGTCACTCAGTCCCGTGCTCTGTCTCAGTCCTTATCCTGTTTGACCGTCAGCAGCTTTTTACTTGATTATTCCTCCTCCAGGCGTGCTTTCCCCACCTACCTGCTGCATCCTGTCTCTCCTCCTCCTTTCTCACTGCTGCTCCTTCCGAGGAACACTGCTGGCCCCTCTGCATCCTCTTGATCTCTGAACCTTGGAGCACTCCGTCCTCGGACACCTCTTCTCCATCAGTATTCACTCCCTGGATGAGAACATCCATCATAGGCTATTAGCTCCCACATTTATAACTCTAGTCCGGACTTCTGCCTGGGACTCCAGATTTGCATTTCCAACGGCCTGTTCATCCTCTCCACTTGCTTGTGTCATGTGCCTTTTGAACTCAAAATAGCCAAAACGGAACTCCTGATCTCCTCCCCTAAACCTTTTCTTCCTGAAATGTTCCCAACCCTAGGAAACGGCAACACTGTGCCTCCTGCTCCTGGAACCAAAGCTTTGGAGTCATTCCTGTCTCTTCTCTTTCTCTACCAACCTTGTCCAATGAGTCAGCAGATCCCATCAGATCTTCCTTCAAAAGTCACCCATGACCCAGTCACTACTCGCTCACATCTGGGTCCAAGTCACCAGCATCGTCCTCCTGGATTATTGTAAGAGCTTCCTCCTCCCCACTTGATTCTATCCTTGACCTTCCTATAATCTCTTAGCAACCCTTCAAAACTGTAAGTCAGATCAAGTCACCCTTCCAGTCAAAACCTTCCGAAGTCTTTCTGTTTACACGGGGCAAAACCAGAGTCCTTACATTGGCCCTATGTGACCTGCCCCGGCCCACCTCTGTATCTACTTCTCTCCCCCTTGCTTAGTCCATTCCAACCACATGGTCCTTCTAGCTGCCCTGGGACCACACCAGGGACACCTTCTGCCTCTGTGGTGTGCTGAGGCCAGCTCATGCCCCCTGGATCTGGCTCACAGGGGACAATTATGAATATCCCTTGCTGACTCCACATCCAGTGACATCACGTTGGTGGCGTAAAATCAGCTATGGTGGGTATGTTCATACAGTGGAAATCAGCCACTGTTGCAAGTCAAATCTCATTTCGGAGAGCTGATTGTTAGTTGCTTACAGCGCAGCACTGCTGTGCCTAGAACAGCCTGTCCTGCTTTGTCTCAGCACTGCTTCCTTCAGGTCTGTGCTCAAATGCATCCTTTCCAGGGGGTCCTCCCTGATCACACTATAGGAGATAGAGTAACCCCAGACACTCACTCCTCTCCTCCGCACCCTCTGTTAGGTTCTCCGTCTGACATGCTATGTATTTAACAATATGTTTTTTCTTCTAGAACATCAGCTCTATAACGACAAGGACTTTGTTTTGTTTGTCCTTTATCTCCAGCACCAAGAACAGTGCCTGGCATGTGGAAGGCACTCAAAAAGTATTTATTGAATGAATGAATAAACTCATTTTATGAATTATTCCACGCACCTGTGAACTTCTCAGCAATTATTCAATACATTGAAATATTACACAGTAAAAGAAAGAATAAAATAGATGCATCTATTATACGGACATAAAAAGACATCTAAGATTTAAATTTAAAGAGCAAGCTGTTAAACATGTTATAAAATAATGTACGTATGGGTATGGACATACGTATATACACATATATTTACAAAAATACCTCAAAGAATGTACGTATGGGTATGGACATACGTATATACACATATATTTACAAAAATACCTCAAAGAATGTACGTATGGGTATGGACATACGTATATACACATATATTTACAAAAATACCTCAAAGAATGTACGTATGGGTATGGACATACGTATATACACATATATTTACAAAAATACCTCAAAGAATGTACGTATGGGTATGGACATACGTATATACACATATATTTACAAAAATACCTCAAAGAATGTACGTATGGGTATGGACATACGTATATACACATATATTTACAAAAATACCTCAAAGAATGTACGTATGGGTATGGACATACGTATATACACATATATTTACAAAAATACCTCAAAGAATGTACGTATGGGTATGGACATACGTATATACACATATATTTACAAAAATACCTCAAAGAATGTACGTATGGGTATGGACATACGTATATACACATATATTTACAAAAATACCTCAAAGAATGTACGTATGGGTATGGACATACGTATATACACATATATTTACAAAAATACCTCAAAGAATGTACGTATGGGTATGGACATACGTATATACACATATATTTACAAAAATACCTCAAAGAATGTACGTATGGGTATGGACATACGTATATACACATATATTTACAAAAATACCTCAAAGAATGTACGTATGGGTATGGACATACGTATATACACATATATTTACAAAAATACCTCAAAGAATGTAGAAGTCTTCCACACTTTAATTTATGTACTTTGAGAATGTGATTTTCTAAACAAGTAGCATTTGTAAATCAACTACACTTCAATAACACTTTAAATATAAAAATAAAACAGTGAGCATTCATCACTTTTGATACATTTTAAATCTAGAAGAGTGAAAAGTCTCTGTGTTGTCAGCTTCATGAGGAGGGATCGGAGTCATATTCATTGGACATCTTTAGTGTCTAGAAACTTCCTGGCAAACAGTGGGTGCTCGAAAACGCTAAGGAATCGTTGAGTTCAAGTGAGAGCTAACACAAGCCTGAACTCAGAAGCATGGGGTGGGGGGCAGTGTGATGTCTAAACCGGCAGCATCAGGAGTATGTGAACGAACACATAGAGCTCTGGGAATCAGGGGACAGGGAGAGGCAGGGATGTGGTCACTTATTCGCACATACTGCCTGAGTGCCAACTTCGTGCCAGGCACCATGCTGTATCTGGGGACAAAGTGATGAACAACGCATGGTCTACCAGACCCTAAGTGTTTCAGCAACACGAGCTGAAGAATAGAACCTGGGAGGAGAACGGGGCTTGGGAAGGAAAGCAAGGAGCCCCCTGAAGAAGTGTTGCACCTGCAAAGAAGTCCCAAGCCACAAACCCAGGAAGGCAGCCAGCACTCAGAGTTGGACTCTGTGTTTGGCCTCAGGTGACCTCCCCACTCTTGGGCCCTTACTCACCAGGACTTACTACTTAGACTTAACATTGACAAACCAACCACCATACTGAATCCCAGTTTAGGGTGCAAGACCATTAACTTGGAAATGCCTCTCTTACCAGCCTAGTAACGTGCCATGAGAAACGGACAGAATTAGACCTAGAAGATGATGCCTTTCTTCTTCGGAAACCAAATTGACCTGTATCTGTGATGATACCCTATTATACACACCATTATCTACACATTCAATCTAAGAGACATTTCTCTTCTATTTTAAGGAATTGTGATAACTCATTATGGAAAGAAAAAAAAGATCAGGCACAGTTCATTACATGTTTTCCCTCCATTAGGCAGAGATCTCAGTGGATTAGTATTCAAAAAGATATAGGTCTTTCCTCTGACCTGGATTTTCACTGGGGTTTCTCAATATCAGGTAGTGAATATCAAGGTAAAGTTAACGATATATGGTAAACAAACACATGCATAACTGCATTTTAAAGTTTTCCCAAGCCAACCGCTTCAGCCATAGTTACTTGATAAAAATAAATAACTTCCCTCTACTGTTTTTAATGATTTTCTTTCTAGAAATGTGATGGGCACGATAGAAAACTTCTTAAGATTGGTATAACAAGCTTGCTTTTGCAACTCAGCAGGTCATTTGACCTCTATTGCTTATTTCCTCATCTGTAAAAGTGGTTAGAATGACAATCACTTCACAATGCTGTCATGAAGGTTAATAATGTACTTTACAAAATCATTATGACATATTCCAGCAAGAGCAATTATTACTTGTATTCATTTGTTAAGTAAAAGAGCTTTAGTTGTTCAGACATATTATTAAAAATAATTGTGTCTTAAGCTTGTGTAACTACTAATTATGTACATTTTCCTGCAACTCCTAATAAATAACCAGCTTTTTAAAAAAATCCAACATGCAAATCGTATTTATTTTCCCAAATGGCCTTAGCCCTCATGATCACTTCTGCTCCCCAGATATAAAGGTCCCTCCTTCTACTGTGGGAACATCCCTTACACGACCCTCACATTTCCCACAAGTATGGTCAATTTTCAGATATTTGGTGTTCTTTAGGGAAAAGACTGCATAAATAAAAGAGAAAGGCAAGAACTTATCAAACAAAAGCACAGAAGTCTCATGAACCACGTCTCCATGGGTTATTTGGTGAGTAATTGAAGCTGGTTTAAGAACTTGGATTCCACAGAAACAGGTTTTTTTCTCACCCTGTGCCAAAGAGTTCCACTCATTCAGTTTTGTTTTAAAGCAGAGGAGCCCAACGCTGATAAAGCAGGCAGTAAAGTAGAGTGAAGAGGCTTTGGGCCATATCATGTCATCAGTACTGGGGGACGTGGGGATGATGGCGGAAGGATGGTGAGGCTTTGGTCCTTCTGGTAACTTAATTCCCATTCAATTTTTTGGAAGAATGAGCGTTGAGCTCCACACAAACACTGGCTTCTTTTTCTTCCTTATTAATTTCCCCCACACTTTCCTTCCTTCCATTTCCTGCTCTCCTCCCTCCAGAATGTTTATCCTCCAACATCCCAGTGGTTCAGAGAAGAACTGGAGGTTGGTATGGAGGAAGCCATGGGGAGGAGGGGCAGGTGCTGGTGAATCCTGAGTTGTTCCCATCATTCTGACGTCTCCATTTCATTGTTGTGGTTATTTTCAGATTTCATCCATCTTCCCATTGAGATCTCAGTTTGCACCTGAGTTTCTCTTCTGAAGAGGTTGCAGGGCATTTGTGTTTTAAGGTGTTTAAATTACCTACACTTTAGCAAAACATTTGTCTTTAAAAGTGACCCTCTTGTCCGTGGCCTTCATACTAAATGAAGGTCAGGATTAAAATTCAACTCTTTCTGTCAGCACTTTCTTTAATGAGAAAAACAAAATTGGGTCTGAAGTAGATTAAAAAACTCATTTGATGTCACTCGAGGTGAAGCTGAAACATGAGGCATCACTAGAAGAAAATATGCGTGTTTCACCATTTAAATGTCTTAAGCATTCAAATCACTTAGCATTTGGTGACACATTGTCCCTGTGACTCTGTCCCACAGACTGGAAGCTGAATGTCTCAGACCTGCTGTTACTTCTTCCATCATTCCCAGAATATACAGAAACCCAGGATGTGGGACCTTTGGAAATATCCACAAATCCCCAAACTTGCACAGCTCGAGAATCACCTGGGCTATCTGCGACACATGCACCTTCCCAGGCTGCTCCCTCAGAAAGCCTCCTTCATTAGATCTTCATTAGGTCTGGGGACAGGAGGCAGACTTCTGAATTTAAATATTTAACAGGTTCCGCATGTGATGCTGATACAAGTAGCCCATGGAAAACACTTTAAAAATACTTAATAGTAGGGTGGCATTTTCCACTTAGGGTGCTCTTCACCCACCCTGCAGGCTTTGACGTGATCAGTGCCTTAGAAACACTCCACACTTGTGATAGATTTGTAAAGAAAACAAACCCACCAGAAAGGGAACTCAATAGTATCGCCCCCTTCCAGGTCTTACACGTGGCTATGATCTTCCTTGCCTCATCTTTCATTACATAGGACTTGACATATTAGATTAATATCACACACTTCTATTTATTTCACCCACACACAAATTCCCTGCCAGCACTTCAGAACAGAAGTGAACTAATTTTAGTACATTTTTCGTGGTGAATTTAGGGGACTTGTGGGCTGTTTCAGAAAGTCTGGGGAAGGGCGATAATCAGCAGCTCCACAGCACAGTCTAGGTGAAGCAGAATTTTGGGAACAACCACGCCTAAAATCCTGCGGGTTCATGGCTCAAAAATGGGGAAACTTCTTGCTTAGGGGCTGGAAAGTTTCCCAAGTGGATATGATCGCCACTAACTCAAACATTAAACCAGTGACACAATTGATAGTTGCAGAAAAGGTCACTTGAAATATATTGAATTTAACAAAACGTTGGCTGTGCTTTATCTTTGTTAGTGTTTCTTGAGCATGATATTAATGGAATACATTCCTGTTAGGGACCCAGAGGGACTTGCACTCAAATCTTTGCTTTGTCCCTGACTCACCGCTGGGATCGCTGGGATGCCCGAGGCTGCGGATTCCAATCAGGAGTCTTTACCTTTGTTTCCCAAAGTGGCTCCTGCTCTTGACATTTCCTAAAAGGAAGTGAGTGTCCACATGGGATGGTTGGCTGCAATACAGGAAGGTTGTGCAGTCTTGAAAAGCCCATCAAAGTTGCCTCTTGTCTGAAACTTCCCTGGTATTCTTGACAAAGGATCTAAAAGGAGGAGAAATTAACATCTTGGCTCTTAACCAGCTATATCTCGAAATGAAGATACACAGACACTGAATTGGCTTCTGCTACAGCTGCTCCTTTATGCACACACTTGTTCTCTCTTAACAAGAAGGAATCCCTACTGCTCTTTTTGAATGCCAGGACCACCTTGATCTGGGGTTCCGTGAGTTCTTGTTCCTTTTATGAGGATGACAATCATTCTTTAAACAACATGCCAAGAGATCAAACATCTGTGTAGTACTTCACTAAAATCAGAGTGCCGACTCCCGGGGGCATGAAATACACTTTTCATGATTCCTACTGACAACACTCTGACTAGATGATTTTATCCTGCGATCCTGGTAGATATGCTGGATAAGAAGCTCCTGGAAGCATAACGGAGGGGCCGTATGCCATCTGCTCAACAGAAACAACCCCCATGAACGGCATAGGGCTTGAGTGCATTTGCCTGCAAGCTGAACCTCTTCAAGTGGGATTTCACTACACCACTGTTAATCCCACTTACATAATCTATCGCTTGAGGCTTTCTAGAGACAGTGTGATTTAGCAAGAAACTGCTCTGGGTATTGAATGTGACCCCAGTACCACTGATGTCAACCTCAGCCTTGGCACCCAAGAGCCTCCTCCTGCAGCTAATGGATCTTCCACACACCTGTGCTCAGCCAGGTTGACAGGCGCGCAGCATACACAGGCGATTCACTTGGTTTCGGGGCACACACTCCAAGGTTATAAGGAAAAGGGGTAAGGAGATGCAGAAAGCTGGCCTGTTTGGGATGGTAGCAAACTTCGAAGGGCAGCTCGTCCAGAAGGATCTGCAGCTAGAGAGCTGCATCCAATGCTACCGGCACAGTGGCAGCCCTGAGCTGCCAGATTTTCCGGTTTTTCAGAAGAAGCCAGATATTTGCTTTTTTAGGTGAAAGCCACCGAATATTTTTCTTAATTAACTTAGTGAATGCATATAATTTAAGAATCAAAGGCTTAGAAACTATGGAGATGGTAAAAAGACTCGTTGCCAGGGGTTGGAGGGAGGGGGAGGGGATGAATAGGCTCCGAGGATTTTTAGGGAGTGAAAATACTCTGGATGACATTATAATGGTGGACATACGTCATTATGATACACTTGTCCAAACGCACAACACCAAGAGTGAACCCTGATGTAAATTACGGACTCTGGGTGATGACAATGTGTCAGTGTGGGCTCGTCAGTTGTAACAAATGTACCACCTGGTGGGGCCGTTAATAGTGAGGGAGGCTGTGCACCTGTGGGGCAGGAGCTATATGGGAAATCTCTGTACCTTCCCCTTGTTCACAATTTTGCTGTGAACCTAAAGGTTCTAAAGATCCAAGCTAAAGAGCAAAGAAAAACTGGGGGAAAAAATCAAAGGCTTATAGTACCAGTGGCCCCTGCCCCATCTCTGTCCAATCACCATCCTCAGTCACCACTCTCAAATGCTTTTTATTTCTTCACTATTACTAAAAAGTATTTCAGTAATATTATTCTGCTCTTGGTTAGCTTATTCTAAGCATTGCCTATTTATTTCCTGCATTCACTGAGGCTGATAATTTTTAGCTCTTACTGCCCCGATCCTCCCAACACAGTCACAGCCCCTGTTCAGTGACCTCGGTCTCACCAGCTCCCTAGTCCTGCTCTCACCCTGGAGCGTCCCTGTGCCCCTCTCCTGAGTTGGGACCCCTGTTTTCTGGATTCCATAGTTTTCTCAGTTGTCATTGTGTTGAGATATATTTCTGGTAGTTTCCTAAAAAGGCTGCTTGGGAAGTAAATTTTTGGAGACTTCACACATTTGAAAGGTCTTTATTCTACTCACATCTGATTGGAATTTGGCTGGTATAGATTTTTGACTGGAAAACTGTTTTCCTTCAGATTTTGAAGGCATCTCTTCATGTCTTCCCATTTCCAGAGTTGTGTTGGATAAATCTGACACTCTGATTCATGTTCCTTCGGCTGCGTCCTGCTTCTCTCTCTGCGATGTTAGGCTCTCCTTTTCATGCATGGTGTTCGGACATTTCATGGCAACAAACGGAGGTGTCAGATAGACCTCCTGGGCCTCAAACCCTGCAATGACGCTCACGAACTGGGTGATCTTGGACATGTGACTTGACCTCACTGTGCCTCTGTAAAACCGGGATGAGTGCCCTTCATGTAGAATGCAAGTGCAGAGTAATGAGATAATACATCAAAACCCTTCAAACAGGGGCTTCCCTGGTGGCGCAGTGGTTAAGAATCCGCCTGCCAATGCAGGGGACATGGGTTTGATCCCTGGTCTGGGAAGACCCCACATGCCGTGGAGCGACTAAGCCCATGAGCCACAACTACTGAAGCCCACGCACTCTAGGGCTCACGTGCCACAACTACGGAGCCTGCGTGCTGCAACTACTGAAGCCCACGCGCCTAGAGCCCGTGCTCCACAGCAAGAGAAGACACCACAATGAGAAGCCCGTGCACCACAACGAAGATTAGCCCCTGCTCACCACAGCTAGAGAAAGTCCACATGCAGCAACGAAGACCCAACACAGCCAAAAATAAAAAAAAATGAAAAAACCACAGTTCTTGGCGTGTAGTGAGCAACCACTGAATATTGGGGGTTTTGACTGCTGATACTACATTTCTTTGTTCTAGTTTGGCTTTTTCTTGCAGTGGCTTGTGTCCTTCCATCCTGTTACTTGAACTGCATCTTGGTAATTTCCTCCCTCCATCTTCTCTCTTCTGTCTTGGAAATCCCATCAGTCAGACATTGGATTCCTAGACTCATCCTCTCCTGCTCCCATTCTTTCCTACTTCCCATTTCTCCTTCTTTTTAATTATTATTCTATTTTCTGAGATATTTCCTGGACCTTTGTTGCCCAATTCTGTTGAGTTTGCTGATGGCTACCATATGTCAGTTTCCAAGAGCTCATTCTATGTCCCTGATGGTTCCTTCCCCGTTGGCACGCTGATCTTGGTTTCTGGATGCAATGTGTCTTCTTATCTCTCTGGGAAAAATAAGTAAACGTTGAAATTGTTTTGAGTCCCACGATGGCGTTTCCTCGGGATTTCTTCCCCTTGCACGTGTTTGCTTTGTTCTCTCACTTTCAAGTGCAGGATTTCCTCCTCAAAGTTCTGGCCATCCTTGGCTGTTCATTCATACCCAGGAGGGAGACCTAAAAAGGCTGTGCCTATGGGTTGTGCTTGTTGACTGGTGAGTTTCACCCCATGGGATCCGGGGTCTTTTCTCCATAGCTCTGCCCACGTCCCTAGAGTGGAATCCTCCAGTCCCACCTGGGGACAGTGTCTGGCTGCGGCATTCCAGACAGGGTGGGGGCAAGAGCCGGTGTTCAGGCTCAGGAAATCCTGCTCACCACCGCTAGAGAAAGTCCACGTGCAGCGCATTTTTTCCACGAAATCCTCTATATTTAGCCCTGCACTTCACCCCCGCCTTCTGCAGCCCAGATACTCCCCATCTCAGTTTCTTTAGAGAATGAATTTCCTAGATGCATATGAGGCCAGCTGCTCTGGTACAGACTTTCTATCAGTCCCACTGTCCACCCTGCAATCCTCACAGCCTGGGGTCTCCTGACCCTGCCAAGCACTTTAGCTGCTTCTCCCCAGCATCGAGAAGGAGTCAGTTTCCACTCCTTCTGACTCGAGGGGAAAAAATTCTGATTTTTAAAGGTAACTAACTCCAATTTTACTCTATTCATTAGGACAGGTTAGGAGGCAAAAGATGCATACAGGAGTTATAAGCAGCCTTTTGGCCAGTCGTTAACGTAGGATACACCTACTTCAGCCCACGTATAATAAGAATGACCTGCGATGTTGTTAAAAACCCAGATTCCTATCCCACCTCAGACCCACCAAACCAGGAGCCCTGTGGGTGGGGCCCAGGAATCTGCATGCTTAACAAGGTGCTCCTGGGAGGTTTGGATGCAGGTGGCCTGGTGTTTGTCACACATGGATGGACACCACTCCGAGAAGAACCAGCTGGGAGCCACGTCTGCTTCCCTGGATGCACAGCTCGGCCTCCTGGTGAGCCACTGCTAGTCTCTGGCCACTCAGCAAGTACGTACTGTATGTGCACTTGACACTGGCCTCACTGGGTGTTTCTCCTGCATTGTGATCTGCAAGGCAGAGCCCAGAGATGCACTGATCTCATCGGGGCAGGCAGCGGGGTCTAGTCGATGTTCTGCTTGACCCTGCCCCGGGAGCACTTTTGGTAGGAGCAAAGGTAAACTCCATTTGCAATGGCTCTCTTTGTGCAGGTGAATGCACGGACCAGTGCATAATTGAAGGGGGTCCTGTTGAAGACCACACGGCTAGAGGAATGGGCTGTGCCACTCAACAGAGCACTCTCTCGGGAACACGACATTGAGTTATCATTTCCAAGAGAAGAGGGCTGCGGTGAAAAGTGGAAGATGGAAGATGTGCTCTCTGATGTAAGGCAAATGCGTCAGGCCACAAAAGAAGCTCAGAGTTGGCTTAGGACCTCCAAGAGGCTGGGACCTAGGGAGGGGGATTCAAAGGAGACGCAGCAGAGAAGGACTGCCAAAGGGGAGACTCAGCATCACATGGCAGGGGACCCTGGCTGCTGCCCCATCTCCTTGGGTTGGCGGGTGCCTGAAACAGCCCTTTGGACGTGCAGACCTGAGGACCAGAGAGGCTTCTAAGGTTGTCCCGAGAAGTCCTGCCGTATCGTCAGCTAACATTCCTGTAGGACCCCAGCATGGCCTGAAGGAATAAGCACAGACCAGTAGGTTTGGCTCTAGACAGAAGAACCAATGCCTTCCCTCCTCTGTGATTCAGTCTCCTCGTCTATTAAACGGTGTCTCACCATCTACTGAAGTGTCTGTGTGCCTTTACAGGTCTACACTCAGCTATCCTTCCAAGGGCAACTGTCTTTTCTCCCTACAGTGTGTTTGTCAGCTCTGAGAATACAGACTATCTTCATCGTCTCTTGTATCCAGCACTTGCCACCGTGTGGCCCTTCATAAGTGTTCTGTAAATGGCTTTATTGACACATTAATTAATTACTCTTCACCAGATATGATTTAAACTGACTGCTCTCCATTCAGCTTTTCCCCTTGACTCGATGCCATCTTGGGAGGCCATTTCAGATCATAGGAAATATGCCATCAACAGGTCTTGCAATCACAAAAATGCAGAAATGTGAGGTTAATTACGTCTTTTATTAGGTGTGAGACGGTATTTGAGACTGACTGTTTATGGGAAGAAGAAGAAAAACATAGGTTGCTTTTTAAAGAAGTGGAATGTATGTTCCGCAGAAATTCACAAGAGCAAAATGTGATTTGGAAAGTGTCGAGGTTGACTTGAAATAATAGAACACGAGTGTGTGTATGTGTCGTGTGTGTGTGTGTGTGTGTACAAGAGACAGAGATTGCATCAAGGAAGAAAGACAGAAAACATATCCTTCTCTAGATGAATTGACTCCTTTAATATGACTGGGGTGAACGAGCCTCTCCACGTTTGCTGTCACTCCTTGTCTAGAATTTAAGCGCTATAAACATGGGAAGGGGGATCTTAGAAGCTGCTTTGGTTACGATCGAATCTTTTTCAGTGGAGAGGGTGGATGATGAGTCTCCGGACGTGTCACGTTGTTATCATGAAGCGGGGAGCGCACTTCTGTGTCCATCACCATGGTTGCCCAGATGCCCTAACTCTAGGACCACACAGGCTGGAAGGCTACTGGCTGCCTCTGTTGTGAGTAGGACCAGCCCTCCCTCGCCAGGAGCTCCACAACCCCAGACCCACTCTTTCATAGCCATCCTTCTCAGCATTAAAACTGTTCCTCTTCAAAATTCCTCTACTGAAAATAAACTGGGGTTATTGAGGCAATCCCTACTAAGTTAAAAGTTAAAATGCACACCGACTCCACGCAGTCAAGGAGATTTGTGAGAAGGTGTTCATTACAGTCTTGCTTGTAACAGCAAAAAATTGCAGACCTCCTAAAAGTCCCCCAATAAAAATTGGCCAATAAACGATGATACCCCCAAGCTATGGAACTCTGCACAGCAGTTAAAATGAATGAGGTACCTGCTGTCTCTACTTACTTGGAAAGGCACCCATGCTGGATTATTAGGGGACGACCACTACAGACAGAATATATACACAACTTTGTTAAAAAATTAAGATGTCTACCAATATATAATACATGGGTATATGTTTCTACGTGCACAGAAAAAGTTCTGGAAGGATACACACTAAACTAAGAAAAATGGTTACCCCGGAGAATGTAATTGGTAGGGAGGGAGTGACAAAGAAGGTGATTCTCATTTTTTGTTGTTGTTGTTTAGAAGGGGCTGATTTTGTAATTTTTAAAAAATCCTCAGTCCCTTATTAAAATAGAGATCTCTACTGGAAGGGTCATTCCGTGCTGAGGTCCAGTAGCTTGGTTGGAACCTGGGTGGGTTATGGGAGGGAGCATTTATGTTACAGCCTGCTGAGAACTGGCCCAAGGATTTTCACAGGAAAGGGGCTGTCAGAGCCCAGACGGAATGCACATGGTGGAGATGCCCTGTCCATGGCAATTCCCCATCTACAGACCAAAGATACGTGTCAAAAGAGGGATTTGTGGAGCGCTGCCCTTTCCTGGACGGATAATGATGCCCCACTGGCAGCTCCAGTCCTCCTGCAAACTGTCTCCACCGCAGCATTTCCTTTCGCAAAGATGCTGCCCGTGCACATAAAGACCAACGGACTAAATTATAAATGGACTGGCCTGTTACCATCTCATGTTCTCCCTTCCCTAATGTCCCAGATCACTTTATATCTTTAAATAGCAGCATCTCTACTTGGTCAGAAGAATTTAAAACCGGTCACATTTGGAATAGATACACGTACATGTATAACTGAATCACTTTGCCGTACACCCGAAACGAACACAACATTGTTTATCAACTATCCTCCAATATAAAATTAAAAGTTTAAAAAAATAAATAAATTAGAAAGAAATACATAAACCAGTCGCATTTGGGCAGTTTGATACAGAGATAACAGTAGTTCCCATTACATAAAGAAATCTTTGGCATTCCCCATCCCGAGCTATAGCTCCCCTTCCAGATGATTTAGGAGCTGACTGACAGCAAAACACTGCCTTTTACTGAAACCAACAAGAGCTGGGGGGCCTAGGATTTTGCTTGAGATCCCAAGCAATCTGCTGACCTTTCTCCAACACCACTTATTATATTTTAGTGTCAGAACCAATTGAATGATGCGCTCTAAAGAGTGCAACTGAATCCATTTGCGCTTTGGGAAAAAGCAGCCTCAGCCATCCTCATGCATCAAGGTTAGATGGAAGGGGAAATGCCTTAAAAGTGGGTCGTTTTTTTTCAACGGCGATATGCCAGCGAAGCACATAAGGATTCTGTAACGTGCTGCAACCACTGTGATTTATCCGCATAAGGCAATGAAGGCAATGCTTGAGCCAAAAGAGAAAGTAAATCTCAGAGAAATCACGTTTCTCTGTCGGGAAAGTGGACGGGCCATTTGTCCTGGAGGTACCAACCACATAAGAGTTGCAGTGCCCTCTGGTGGTGGTTGTTTTTTCCTGCATTGCGCCATTGCACGTTTCTGATTTGCCCCACGGAAGGCCAAGGCGACGCCATCAGCGGTTGGCCTGCGGGAATGGGAGGCGCAGAGGAAGAGAGAATCTGAAATTGAAAGGAAAGCAATCGACACTTAGAACTATGAGAAGAATGACTGCTGGGTGCAGGTTTGGCTCCCTGGTGTCATGCTGAGAGTTGGCACCTGACAGAAGAGGCAATAGGTGCTTTGAAGCTCTGGTGGGTCCTCTCCAGATCTGCTGAAAAATAGGGTGAAATGCCCAGCGGTGGAGAAAAGCAGCACTGCCCAGTGGAAGAACACAGACCTGGTTGTCAAAGAAACTGCGGGGCCAGTTCAGCCACTTGCTGGTTAAGGGACACAGGGCAAGTCATTTGTCTTCCATAGTTTGTTCATCTGTGAAATGGGAGAAAGAAGCCCTACCCCCTGAGTCACTGTCCAAACAAACAAGACAGTATGCATGACGGCTTAGTAGAGGGTAGGCAGTCCCTCGGTGGCAACTGTCACAAAAGTGTTGCCACCCCACACCTTGTTTTAGGTTCCTTACGTAACTTAATGAAACTAGGGGAGATAATGGACATTTTAATGTTATTTTATTGACATATAGTTGATGTGTAATATTATGTAAATTCTTGGTGTACAAACTAGTGATTCACAAGTTTTAAAGGTTATGCTCCATTTATAGTTATTATAAAATGCTGGCTATATTCCCTGTGTTGTACAATGTATCTTTGCTGCTTATTTTATACCTAATATTTTGCACCTCTTAATCCTCTACCCCTATCTTGCCCCTCCCCACTTCCCTCTCCCCACTGGTAACCACTAGTTTGTTCTCTATATCTGTGAGTCTGTTTCTTTTTTGTTATATTCACTAGTTTGTTATATTTTTCAGATTCCACATGTAAGTGATATCATACAGTATTTGTCTTTCTCTGTCTGACCTGTTTCACTTAGCGTAATGCCCTCCAGGTCATCCATGTTGTTACGAGCGGCAACATTTCATTCTTATGTTGCTGAGCAGTATTCCAGTATGTGCCACATCTTCTTTATCCATTCATCTGTTGATGGACACTTAGGATGCTTCCATATCTTGGCAACTGTAAATAATGCTGCTATGAGCATTGGGATGCATGTATCTTTTCCAATTAGTGTCTTCATTTTTTTCAGATATATACCCAGGAGTAGAATTGCTGGGTCATATGGTAGTTCTATATTTAGTTTTTTGAGGAACATCCATACTGCTTTCCACACTGGCTGCACCAATTTACACTCCCACCAGCAGTGCACGAGGCTTCCCTTCTCTCCACCTCCTCGCCGACGTGACAATAGACATCTTAAAACCACACATGTGTGTAATAAAGTGACGCCCCCTTTCCTCTAAAGATGAGGTCTGAAAATATGAAGAATCTGATACAAACCATCTTGCGTGTTCTTTACTTTCCCCTTCTCAATTCCTCCACTGCTTGTTGGATCTCACTCTAAAATTAACAGGCCTCGATAGCTCTTTTTAAAAACCTCCCACGAATTACTCTCAAGTCAAAGAATTCCTGTGTTAGACAGCCCTTCTTCCTCAAGTTGATCGAGAGTATCTCAAGGAATCAAGATCATCAACAACGTGCCCACCAACTTTAAGTTGCAAACAGGCAAGTGTTCTGAGTCATCCCCTGACCACTGAGCTTATGTGTATAAAATGTGCTGCTAATATCACAGGAGACACGTCAATGGTCTGTATCTTGATTGGGCGGTAGTTATACGAATCTACACAATAATAAATTGCATGGAACTACATACACACACACACACACACACACACGAGTGAAGTCTGACTAATTCTGTGGGTTGCACTAATATCAATTTCCTGGTTGTGATATTGTACTCTAGTTGTACGAGATGTTACCATTGGGGGAGACTGGGCGAAGAGTATGTGAGGCTTCCTTGTACCTTTTTTGCAATTAACTTTGAACCTATAATTATTTAAGAATAAAAAGTCAAAATAATGACACACCAATGAGTTTGCTCTAACCCACAATTACTGGTAGGCATAGAAAGCATTATACTTTGAGGCAATAAGACATTAAGAGTAAGCCATGAAAAAAAATTATGATCACTTACACTACTTTTTCATATTCAAGTATAATATTTAGTTTTCCTCCAGCATCTACCAAATTTCCTCAATTTTAAGTTTCTGCGTTTTTATATTTTAACCTCCTTGAAATCAGGATGAGTCTTATAATGGGTAGCATGTCATAGCTTAATTAGCAGCATTCTTTCTTTCTTATTGGTAGATAAAATAATGGTGCACTTTCAACCATGGGCACCCAAGAGTCGATGGAATGTCATGAAGAAGACAGTCATTTGTGCTATTTACCGAATATCACCTGCTCTCCTCCAGGACACATGGTAGGATTGCGCTTATCTGCCCTCTGAAAAGTCGGTGCGGCTGTGGGATTGACTTTGGCCAATAAAATGTGAGCAGAAATGATGCCCCTTCCAGAAGAAAGTCTTTAAGTGCCTGTGAGCCATATGTCCTTTTGCTGCCACTATGACCACGAATGTTCTAGTTGCTGGGGTCTTTGTCAGCCTGTGTCCCGGAATGAAGGAAGTATGCAGAAGAGCCCAGGTACCGACAATAAACACGAAGCATGAGGTAAAAACTAAATCTTTATCATCCTAAGCCACAAAGATGTAGGAGATGCTGTTACTACAGCATAACTTAGCTGATCCTAACTAACGGTGTGATGGTCAATGTGGGCCACGCTGTCTTATACAGTCAGTTTTCATTGTTCACAGTAGTTATGTTCTATAAACTTGTCGTGAACACTGAACTAGGGAATACCGAGTCATTGCCCCTAAAGGAAATACAAGGTTAGGTTCCTATGAGCCTCTGGTCACATTTTCATCTACTGATCAATATAGAACCTTGGTTTACGTGTGTCTCTGTTTAAAGACACCTTACGTAGTATGTACTGTTAACCCTTTAACACTGAACTCAGGGCCAACAGCACCATAACTCATGCTAAAATAAAACTTATCTAACACGTGTATTTTCTCCATGAGGCACATCCCAGCCTTCTTGTGCTCAGAAACACCGGATAGCATTTCTGTGTGATATGTGGGGGTCATTTTAAACAGTAAAATCACCAAACAAGAGCACAGAATTAAAGCTAAAAGTGTGGCACTAAATAAACTGCATCAAGGACCCTGGTTTATGGTCTGAGAGCCGGACGAGGAGGGCAGAGGGTCCCCTTGTTTGACCTCAGCTGGGCACGTGCTCACTGACCCACAAAATTCAAGCCACTCTGTGCACGTGCTTGTCCACAAAGGGCCACAGGTGTGCAGTGAGCATTGACTGGAGGTGACCAAAAGATCTTAGTGAGTAGGTGAGTTCACAAATACTGAATCCGTGAATGAGGATCAACTACACCAGCAGTTCACCAGCTAGGGCCCGTGGACCCCTGAGTTTGCTAACTCAGACCCTTTCAGAGAGTCTGTGAAAGTAAAACAGTTTACACAATACCACCAAGATGATATGCGCCCTTTTCTCTGTATGGACATTTGCACAGATGGTGCAAACAATGATGGATCAAACTGCAGGTGCCTTAATAACCAATGGAGGCGTGCCACTAAATTGTACCAGTCACCATCATGTTCTTTACTGCCCTGTGCTCATTGGAAGAAAAAGAAAAAGCTAGTTTCACTCAAGAATGTTCTCGATGAAGCAGTAAAAATTATTCATTTTATTTTGTCTTCACCTATGAGAACACGTCTCTCAATATCCCTGTGACAAAGTTGGGAAATACACATAAAATACTTCCGCTGCACTCCACCGGACGACAGTTGTCCTGAATAAAAGTCCTTGTGCAGTTATCTGAGTTGTGCACTGAACTAGATATTTTTTCGCGGAATTCTGTTTCTACTCGAATGAACCTCTGACAAACTATGGTTATGCAGACTTGGATAACTAACAGACGTTTTCTCAGGAGTGAATGAAGTCAGTCTGTCACTGCAAGGAAAACAACTGTTATTTGTTGCCAGTGATAAAATTTCAAGCTTTCAGGTGAAAATTAGATGTTGGAAAACTTACATATGCCCCCACGAGCTGGAAAGCCTTCCAATAGGTAAACCCTTTTCTGATGTGATTGATATTAACCAAAGTAATTTTTGATAGTGTCTAGTGAAATGTATCAACATTTGGAAGAGCTGCCTCACTTAGCGAACCAGTATTTTCCAAGCGGCCAGGGCATGATGTTACAAAATCATGCATGGGTAGAAGATCCATCCAAAGTGATAGAAAAATGGATTTTAATATAACAGAGAATGAAAAGTTCGTTGATATCATTCCGTATTCCACGTAGCAATTAACTTTGGGGACTACTACAGTCAAGTTTTGATATGGTATAAAAGCAGAATAGCCACCGTTATCTGAAAAGACTATTAGAATCGCCCTCCTTTCTCCAACTACATACCTGTGAGAGGCCAGGTGTTTCTTATATACCTCAACCAAACACATCACATTCCATAAAGAAGTAGATAAGAAAATGTAGCTGTCTTCTAGTAAGCCAGACATTAAAGAGATATATAAAAATGAAAAACAATACCACTCTTCTCACTGCCTTTTCCTTGGAAAATATAGGTTTTTTTAAAATTAATGTGTTATTTAAGCCAAGACATGGAATAACCTGTCCATCAACAGATGAATGGATAAAGAAGATGTGGTACATATATACAATGGAATACTACTCAGCCATAAAAAAGAACGAAATAATGCCATTTGCAGCAACATGGATGGACCTAGAGATTATCATACTAAGTGAAGTAAGTCAGACAGAGAAAGACAAATACTGCATGATATCACTTACATGTGAAATCTAAAATATGACACAGGGAATTCCCTGGTGGTCCAGTGGTTAGGGCTCAGTGCTTTTATTGCCGGGGCCTGGGTCTGATCTCTGGTTGGGGAGCTAAGATCCATCAAGCCACTTGACATGGCCAAAAAAATAAATAAATAAACAAATAAATAAAATAAAATATGACACAAATGAACTTATCTACGAAACAGAAACATACTCACAGACATAGAGAACAGACTTGTGGTTGCCAAGGGGGAAGAGGAATGGGATAGGGATGGAGTGGGAGTTTGGGGTTGGTAGATGCAAACTAGTATATAGAGAATGGATAAACAACAAGGTCCTACTGTAGAGCACAGGGAACTATATTCAATATCCTGTGATAAACCATAATGGAAAAGAATACAAAAAAGAATGTATATATATGTATGTATGTGTGTGTGTGTGTGTGTGTGTGTGTATATATATGAATAACTTTGCTATACAGCAGAAATTAACACAACATTGTAAATCAACTATACTTCAATTTAAAAATTAATACGTTATTTATGTTAACATGTAATAGGTCTGTTATTGTTCTTTTTAACTTAATTAATAAATAATTTTTTTTAATACCTCAGTTAAGTTCCAATGTGGGAAACCTCATTAGATAAAGACCCACATGAACAAGTGTTCTCCGGGGTTCTCAATCATTTCAAGAGTGTATGAGAAGGGGGCTTTCCTGGTGGCGCAGTGGTTGAGAGTCCGCCTGCCGATGCAGGGGACACGGGTTCGTGCCCCGGTCCGGGAAGATCCCACGTGCCGCGGAGCAGCTAGGCCCGTGAGCCATGGCCGCTGAGCCTGCGCGTCTGGAGCCTGTGGCTCCCCAAGGGGAGAGGCCACGGCAGTGAGAGGCCCGCGTACCGCAAAAAAAAAAAAAAAAAAGAGTGTATGAGAAGAGTTGCCCATGCCACATGCTACCTAATCAACACTGGCAATCTGCACACATGCTGACTCTTACAGAGGTTACAGGACCGCGGTTCTAGACGTCACTCCCCAACAGCAAAGGAGAGCAGGAAGAAGCTGGGTGCCTGGAGAATGGGAGTCCCTGCAGACAAATTCCCAGCCCTGCAGATCTCATGACAAGTGGGCTTTGCTTTTCTGAGTCAGTGCAGGACACTCGTTACGTATGGAAGGACTTTGATCACTCCATGGAGAGAGCGATGATCTCTGTGAAGATGAAAGATCTCAAGAGCAGCCCTCTTGGACAGCAGTCCTCAAAGGTCAATGGATGGAGGATTTGCTGACCAGAGGATTCCTGTGCTGTCCCCACTCTGAGCAACCTCTTCAACTCACGGACTTCCAACTGCCATCTGTGGCCGGATTTCTCAACCTGTCCCTGAGAGGCCGTGAAATCTCCTCCTGCTTCCCCAGTAAAAATGCAATAGAAAAACAAGACCAACACCCACAACTTGAAAAGCCGTTTAGATTGTGAGTGCCAAAGAGGGGATGACATTGCCTGGTACTCCATGAGATGGTGCAACTTATGCCAAAGTCCCACTCCGGGCAGCTGCCTTCTCCAAAAATCTCCTCATCAAGTTCTTCCTGAGCATCCTTCCTCCCACTTCCCCCCGTCCTAAAAAAACCCTCCAGCCTAACTTGGCTTTCAGGATCCATCTTTTCTCTACAACTTCTTCTTCCATTTTCTCATATGATTATCTAGCTTTCTTCCCTTCTCTTCTCCATGCTCTACACAGATCAACACAACAACCTCCCCCCGCAAAAAAAAACCCTGATTCCCCGGGAAGAGGAATAAGACAGGTTGAAAATACTTATGTGCAAATACTTTTGTACAAATTGCTTTCTTTTCTAACAGACAAATGGCATGCAGTGCCAAGGGCTTCCATTTTTATGGGACTAAGCATTACCCATGAAATGTGCTTCTAAATTTGGAGTTCTTAAACTTAAATCAGCCCCATATAAGAATTTGCTGAGAATTCTGCCAAACAGTACTACTTCTCTCCTACCTCCTGCGCAAATAAGCATTTGGAATTTTCGGGGATAACGCTTGGTCATTAATGCGTCGTCAATGTTGCCTTGAGTTGTTGTGGTTTGGGCTTGCAACTATTATTCCATTTCAATTAGAAATCTTTATTAGTTTGACTTTGTCATTATCACTTTAATTTCTTGTGAGCTATTTGGTCAGCTGTATAATGAGATGCCTATTAGCATCCATTACGTTTTGGCCCATAATTTTCCAGTGCCCAGATTTAGGACAATGGTACAAATATGAACCCTTCAGACTCCTATTGCTAAGAGTTGTGAGGTGTTATTTTAGATAATTATATAATGATAAATATACTATATATATTAGTTTGTTGTTATAGAAATCATTCCCTCAGAATGTCTTTAGACAGTGAAATTTTGTGATTATTGAAAGTGTTTCTTCAACTGGGAAGGCGAACAGGGCAGTTTGGGGCCAGAGTGTCTGCGTCTCAAATAATTAATGTTGAAAATATTTAAGAGGCAATGATTTGTAGCATATGCTGATAATTCCCAAATCAGAATCTCTGGTCTATGATTTTTCCTCATCTCTGGTTCCATATATGCAACCAGGTTTCACAAATAAACTCATTATTTCCGAAATGGAAAGCATCTCTCCTCTCCCACACCAGACTTGCACCTTATAGCTGTTCCTATCTCAGGAAACAAAATCACTGTTCACATGTTCACTCCATCTACAGATGAGGTTCCTCTCTCTTTCCCAGTCCAGTCCCTAAGTTCTGTTAACTCTGCCTCCTAGATACTTCTTGAATCCCTCCTTTTCTCCCCATTCCTTCTGCTTTCACCCCAAGGCATTGCCATCTCTCACCCAGATATTTCACTGCTTTATTCCCAGCCTCTAGAATCATTTGTAGCACATAGTAGGTGCTTGTGCAGAATCATTCCTAGCACATAGTAGGTGCTTGTGTGATATCTTTTGTTTGCCTCTTTGGATCCACTCTCCTCCCTTCTGCCCCTGTTCTGGGCCCAGGAAGCTGACCTGATGGACCATCTCAGCAGGATGTCTTGCCCTCTGGCTTTTTCAGCAGTGCTGTTCAACAAAAAGAAAATACAAGCCCCTGGCATGAGCCACGGGTATCATTCAAAAATTTCCAGTAGCCACATTTTAAATGTAAAAAGACATAGGTGAGGTTCGTTTTAATAATGTATTTTATTTGACTCAGTGTATCTGAAACATTACCATGTCAACGCGTGATCAATATGAAAAAAAATACTTATTTGTGAAATATTTTACAATCTTTTTTCTCACCAAGCCTTCGCAATCCAGCGTGTATGTTATACTTACAGCACATCCCAATTCAGATTAGCCGCATTTCAAGGGCACATTGCTGCGTCTGATGAGCGCCCACCACCCTGGAGAGCTCAGACCAGGAGATCAGAGGGCGGGAAGGGAGTAAGAGTTTATGTCCCTAACTCCCCCCACCACGGGGTCCTCACAGGCTGGAGGGTCCCACCTCCTGTCAAGCATCCTCTCTGTCTCGACACCCAAAATATTAGTGTCCCGAGGCTGCTGCAACAAAGTACCGCAAACTGGGTAGCTTAAAACAGCAGACGCTTTTCTCTGGCAAGAGACTGTAAATGTGAGATCAAAGAGTTGGCAGAGCTGTGTTCCCTCTGAGGCTTCTAGGGGAGAACCTGTCCCATGCTTTGCTCTTAACTTCTGGTGTTGCCACTATTCCAGGCTATCTTTGGCTTGTAGGTACAACACTCCAGTCTCTCTGGCTCCATTGTCACTCGTCTTCCCCTGTGTCTCTTCTTATAAGGACATAGTCGTGTTGGATTAAGGGCCCACCGTACACCGGCGTGGCCCCATTGGAACCAATGGCATCTGCAATCCTATTTCCAAATCACATCACATTCGGAGGTTCTGAGAAGGACATCAGTTTGTGGGGGAACAGTCTCCAGCCCAGGACACCCTGTAACTGTCACCTCCTTTGAGCAAAGGATGAGCATGCCTTTGCTGTCTCCTCACGGGTCTGAGACCCATCTTTATGAAGTACTAAATTTCCATCTGCGGTTGGGTCTATTTCCATATTTTCCCACTTCTGTTCCATCGGTCTGTCTGTGCAAGCACCAATTCCATAGCACTGCAGTTACAGAGCCTTTATGTCATGTTTTAATATTCTAATTCTAGACGTTCTATAGTATGTTTAACCTGTGCTCCCCACACCTGTGCCTCAGCTTCCTCTAGGTTTCCCTTGTGAATCTTCCTTATTTGTTCTTCGAAATAAACTTTAATTTGCAAATCGACCTGTGAAGAATTGATATATTTGTGAAAATGAGTTTTTCTATCCAAAACATAGCATGTTTTTCCACTTCTTCATGGCCCTTCTTGTGTCTTCCAGGGTGTTTAAGTTTTCCATAAGGTTTTGGACATTTCTATGTAAGTTTATGCCTAAATATTTCATTTTCTTTCTCGCTGTTATAAGTGCAGTCTTCTCTTCCACTACGCTTTCTGACTGGTTTTTATTTATATATATGACAACTATTGATTTCTGTGTTGATTTTATAACTTAATTTACTAAATTTTCTTACTATTTTATAGTAGCTTCCCATTGACTCTTTGGGTTGCTACATAATCATATTATCTGTAAGTAGAAATACATCTATATTCCTTTCTAATATATACTCTGTAAATGTTTTATTTTGTCCGATTACATTGGCCAATAACAATGGTTAGCAATAGTAGAGACAGCAGGCATTAGTTCTTGTTCCAGACCTTCGTAGCAAAGCCCCAAGTGCTTTCCTATTAAGTCAAAAGCTAACTTTGGTCTGAAGCGTATATATCTATCATGTTATGAAAGTATCCATCAATTCATGTATTACTAAGTGTTTATAAAATGAATGGGTATTGTTATGGGCTGAATTGTGTCCCCCCGCAAAAAAAATTCAGATGTAGAAGCCCTAACTCCAGTACCTCCAGAATGTGACTGTATTTGGAGAAAAAGGCTGTTAAAGGGGTGATTAAGTTAAAATGAAGCCGTTAGGGTGGGCCTTAATCCATTCTGACTGGTGTCCGTGTAAGAGGGAATTTGGACACACCAAGAGGCACCAGGAGCACATGCACACATAGGAAAGACCAGGTGAGGCAGCGAGAAGGAGACCACGTGCAACCCGAGGAGAGAAGCCTCAGAAGAAACCACCCGTGCCAATACCTTGACCTTGGACTTCCAGCCTCCAGAGCTATGAGAAGATACATTTCTGTTGTTCATGCCACCCAGTCTGTGGTACTTTGTTATAACGCCGTTAGCAGTCTAATATAGATAGAATTATGTCAAGTCCCTCTTCTGTATCTATGGAGGTGATCATGTGATTCATCCCCTTAGCTCTATTAATAGTATGGTATATCGATATATTTCCTAATATTGGACCATCCTTGAATTCTGGAATTAATCTCACTGTTTTTTGTTTGTTTGTTTGTTTTGTTTTGTTTTTGGCTGCACTGAACAGCTTGTGGGATCTTAGCTCCTGGATTGAGATTGAACCCAGGACACAGCTAAGAAGGCGCCCAGTCTTAACCACTGGACCACCAGGGAATTCCTCAATCTCACTTGCTCTTAATGCATCTTTCTTTTCATGTGCTATTACATTCTTTTGGACTTTTTTTTTTTTTTTTTTTGCGGTACGCGGGCCTCTCACTGTTGTGGCCTCTCCCATTGCGGAGCACAGGTTCCGGACGCGCAGGCTCAGCGACCATGGCTCACGGGCCCAGCCGCTCCGCGGCATGTGGGATCTTCCTGGACCGGGGCACGAACCCATGTCCCCTGCATCGGCAGGCGGACTCTCAACCACTGCGCCACCAGGGAAGCCCTGGATAACTTTTTATTTAAAAATTGAACGTAGGGACTTCCCTGGTGGCACAGTGGTCAAGAATCCGCCCTTCAGTGCAGAGGACACAGGTTCGATCCCTGGCCGGTGAAGATCTCACATGCCGAGGAACAGCTATGCCTGCGTGCCACAACTACTGAGCCCATGCACTGCAACTATTGAAGCCTGTGCACCTAGAGCCCGTGCTCCACAACAAGAGAAACCCCTGCTCACCATAACTAGAGGAAACCCTCGTGCAGCAACAAAGACTCAATGCAGTCATAAATAATAATAATGATTACCATAAATATTTATCAGTAAGATCAATCAGAAGTTTTATTTTCCAATGAAATCTTTTCAAATTTGAAGATTAATAATATACTCACTTTATAGCAAAGTTTTCCTTGATTTTTTTACACTCTAGAATAGTTCGGGAGGTATTGAGATTACATGAACTTGAAAGATGCATTTTAGGCCTGGTGCTTCTTGGGGAGGATAGTTCTTTAATAGTTTCTTACTTCTTCTGTGGTAATAAGTCCGTTTAGACTTAATGTTTTTACTAGGTTCCATTTTGGTAAGTTGTATTTTTCTATAAAACTATCCATTTCATCTAGGTTTTCATATTTATTTGCCTGAAGTTGTGAAAAGTACTGTCTTGATTTTTTAAGATTTTTTATTTTTTGTTTCACCCTTTGTCACTTCTAATGCTGTGAATTTCTGCTTTCTCCATTTTTAATTTGATTAGCTATTGGTTTGTCTATTTTGTTGTTTTTTCACTTAAAGAAATCCACCTTCGCATTTTTTTAAGATCTCTACTGTTTTTCTCCTGCCTAATATATTAACTTCTTTACGTTTATTAACTCTTTCCTTCTTTTTCATTATTATTGCTATATGTATTTAGTGCTACAAGTTTTCTGCTAATAACTCTTTTAGCTGTATCCCTCAGATTCCGATAGATCATATTTTTAACCTATACTTACTTTTCAGAACTTCCACAATTTCATTCTGCCTTTTCCCTTTAACCAAGAGCTGTTTAATAGAGGGTGTTTTGTTGTTGTTGTTTTGCTGGTGGTAGTGGTTTTAGGTTTTAGTTCTTTATATATTTTGTTTATTAATCCCTTATCAGATATATGGTTTGCAAATATTTCCTCTCATTCTGTACGTTGCCTTTTCAATGTATTGTTTTCAAATTTAGTGATTATTTTTCAATTTGCTCTGCAGAAGTTCTTTAGTTTGATGCATTCCCACTTGTTGATTTTAGCTTTTGTTGCCTGTGTTTGCTGTCATTGTTTTGTATTTAAGAGTGGAAGGGTGTTTTTGTTTTTTAATGTTGTCAATTTCTGGTTCATTGTGGTTTGAGAATCCTGCTTGTATTATTTCTATTCCTTTAAATTCATTGAGATCTTCTTTGTGAGGTAAGATTTGGTCAATTGTCTTAATGTTTCATTTGTACTTTAAGAGAAGGCGTCTTCTCATATATTGTTTACATTTCTATACATATCTATAAAATTTACTCATTGAGTATGCTATTATGTCTTCTATATTCTTACTAATTTTCTGTCCACGTGGTATTGCTTCAGTTGAGAGGAGTGGGTTAAGTCTAATGTTATGTGCTTGACTAATTCTCCTTGAATCTTTTATAGATTCTGCACTGCAATTGTTGCCACGTCACCGGGTGCCTACATGCTGGCAACTGCGGTATCTTCCGTGATCGTAGCCTTGACATTATAAACTGCTTTCCCGGTCTTTTATAATGCTTTCTGATCTGACATACCTTGCCAGATATCAAGTTTTCTTTCTTGCATTTTTATCCTTCTTTTTATTTTACTTATTCATTATCTCACATAGCATAAGTTTGTCCATTCTTTAACTGTTAATCTTTCTAGATCTCTTTATTTTAGAAATGTCTCTTATATAGGGCATAGTGTTAGGTTTTTCTTAAGTAACCAAAACTGTAAATCCTTCCTTTAACAGTCTAAGCCGATTTACATTTATCACAATCAATATATTTTGCCTCAGTTTCATAATGTTATATATTTTATGTATATAGACGTATATATGTATACATACCTATACACACATATACATGTATATGGAAATACACATAATGATCTTTCAGTATGTAGTCATTTCGGTTTTTTATCTTTCTGCCTTAATGAGGCTTGCATTTTTGTGCAAGTAATCACCTCTACACGAACACCTCTTTATAATACTTTACTTCCTACTCACTTAACTTTTCATCTATTGACCCTCCGCTATAAAAAATGTCAAGATTAACCAGCTGCCTCTTCTTTGCATCCACCTGCTCCTCCTCAGCATCTAGTTTGAAATAATATTATTTTACTCCCCGTTCACACAAATAAGGTAATCAGTAAACTTATCCTTGGAATTATCTACTCTAAGGTCATCAAAGTTAATAATTTCTATTTCTGTAGTTTAAACATTTTAAACAAGCACAATACACTCCAGGAATGTCTGATTCTCTATAACCCTAATGACCACACTGCCCTCAGTGCTATGTCTTTGGGCATTTTCAAATAGTTAGTGGATATTTACTGAGTGACAAATGTATACCCAGTACTGTTCTAAGTACATATAAAATTTTAATTCAGGTGAGTGAAGCCCAGGGGACAATGTCTAGCACAGAGTAAGTAATCATCAGCACCATCATTATCAACATCACCGTCACCATCATCATCAATATCACCATCACCATCATCACCAATATCACCATCACCATCATCATCAATATCACCATCACCATCATCACCATCATCACCATCACCATCATCATCAATATCACCATCACCATCATCATCAATATCACCATCACCATCAATATCACCATCACCATCATCATCAATATCACCATCACCATCATCATCAATATCACCATCACCATCATCACCATCATCACCATCACCATCATCATCAATATCACCATCACCATCATCATCAATATCACCATCACCATCATCATCAATATCACCATCACCATCAATATCACCATCACCATCATCATCAATATCACCATCACCATCATCATCAATATCACCATCACCATCATCACCATCACCATCACCATCATCATCAATATCACCATCACCATCATCACCATCATCACCATCATCACCATCACCATCATCATCAATATCACCATCATCATCGTCATCAATATCACCATCACCATCATGATCATCATCATCACCATCACTCTGAAAAGACATCAGAGCTGACCCCTGGGCATTGAATGTCCTGAGTAAGCATATCCTGGCATTCAAGGCCTTTTGGGATCTGACCCCAAACCCTTTGCCTGTTATGAACATTCAGGCTTTTTTTCATGACCTCCTGGCATCTATTCCACTTTCCTTTCTAACCACATCCTTATTTCCCTCTGAGAAACCACCTCTACAAAACTCTCACTCCTGGTTCGTGGAGGAAACCTGGCCTCATCCAGAGGACACGCTCCAAAAGTGAAGCACACCAGCAAGATCTAAGCCAGTCAGTGAATAAATCACATTTCCTTTGACACACTGGTGAGTTCAATGTTATGCACATGACCGATCAAAGGCAATGAGATGCAATAAGACTTTTTCCAGGTATCCTGGGAAATACATGTTATTTTCTGCTAAGAAATATGAGGACTGGAGCTATGGCATCTCTTTTGTGGTCGTGAAAAGAAAGCCTCTCTGGGATGAAGCCCATCACTAAAGCCGGGTGACAAGATGGGGAGAAACAGGGTAGGGACATTTTTGAGTCATTCCTAAGGCTACCCCTGACTTTTCTCTTAAGTGAAACAATAGATTCCTTTTCTCTTTAGCTGACTGGTATTGGATTTTGTCATTTCCAACCCAAAGAGACTTAAGTGACATATGACCTGATCTTGCTTTTCCTGCATCCATGTGTACTCCATAATTTTCCACCTACTTGGCTTTGTGAAAACTATTCTTTCTATCTGGGATGTCCTTTGCCTATCCCCATAGATCCAAATTCTTCTCATTTTTTAGGATTTAAGTAAAACGCTACCTTCTCTATAAAGAATTCCTTGAAGTGTTCAGGGAAGACTTCAGGGAAGCATCAATTCAGCAACTTATTCTCAAATGGTCCAGAAAACCATTCTTTACATTCCAATTGCAACTTTTCTATAACTTTGTAATTCTTTTAAAGTTTAGACAATTAAACATAAAGAAGTCTAACCTCTCTGATGGGCTCGTCATCAGCAGAGGCAACTTCACAACAGGATTATTAATATTCTTCCTGTCGGGGTTGACTTGCAATAGCTGTAATGTGTCACATCCCTTGAACAAGGTAGATGGGCCCCTTGTCAAACGGGCCAAAGTCTCCAGGATTTATCCCAGTTCCTGGCACATAGTAGGTACTCTACAGAAGTTTTTGAGTGAGTGAATGAACAGGCGTGGATCCTACACACAGGCATCAAAGCAGAAGATCCATGGAACCTTTCCTTTGATATTTTATGTGATGTAAGGAAAGATTATTAAGGTTCTAGGGTCTGATTCCTGTTTAAATAGGAGAATAAAAAGGAGATCTTCCAACTGAAATAACTTTGCTTTCCGTAGACCGTGTAATGAGATAAGTGAAGATTCACGCAAGACGAATGGATCCTTTGTGGAAAGGATGGATGCATGAAGGGAACATGATATCACTGCACGATGACAACAGCAGAAGTTAGTTACCAGAAATTTAAATGGATTTACTCGGCTCGTGGCATCACTCCTATTATAATGCCAAGTACACATTTGGCAAGACTTGCCTCCTTCCTCCCGACCTCCCTCTGCTTTGCCTTCCCCTCACTTGCTGGCACTTCTTGCACCAGACTGTCAATTTGCATGGCACTACAAATGAGTGCAACCCTGCATATAGTCATGAAGCCTGCCCAGCACCCTCATAAGCATAATGGCTCAGAAAACAAAAATCCCACTCCTTGCAGTACTTAGTAAGAGACCATACTCAGCCTGCCTGCTGCAGGCCTGACCCCCAAAGCCTCACTTCACATAGAACGCATGGACGCTAACTCCTCTCTCCAAAAGGACCACCAGAAAGATGTCGTGTCCAGTTGGGAAATCTAACCCCATGTCTCGCGTTATGGGAAGAGAATTCCATCAGTTTAAAAGAGCTCACTCCTGGCCCCAACATTGTCCCTGTATGACTTTGATAAATCACCCTTCGTCCCAGGGTCTCAGGCTACTGGTCAGACAAGTAGATATAGTAAAAATTGCCTTAACTTCTTCACCCAGTCATAGTGAGGCTCGAATGTACAGGAAAGCACTATAAAAATAAAGCTGTTCCCAATACACACAAATTATGATCAATATTTAGATGCTAAGGCAGTAGTTACGGAGACATGAGGCATCCAAGCAAAAAGAAGGTAGAGTGGATTAAGGGAATTTGGTCCAAGCTCCAAATGGAATGAAGTGCCTGACTTCCCCTTCGGTGACGCTGGCCTTCCACCGTACCCTGGGCTGACAGCATCACCAGGAAGGTCTGATTGTTGGAAGCAGTAGACGATGTAAAGTCTTATGACTTCAGCATACATTAATGTAACTCACATCTTGAAGAGATCACGTTTGTGCTGTTTGGTGGTATTTGATGTGACAAGGAGAAGAGTGTCTCTCAAAATAGTCCTGTGGCTTCCCCATTTCTCTCCCCATCTAGAAAGAAGTGACCCTCCTCTCCATCATCTTTGCTCACCTGCTCTTCCCCTCTGCCCCTTCATGACTCTCCCACTCTCTCTTTTTTTCTTTTCTACTAGCTTCAAGCAAACACATGTAGACCTTCCCAAACAGGAAATACTTCCTACTACTATGCTCCCTTCCAGGATAAAGGATTCTCTTCTCTCCCTCTACTCCCACAGGCCTCTTAAGTGAGGACCCATCTCTTGTCCCAATTCTCTCCCACTCTCTTCACATCCTCTTTCCTGGACCTTCTCAACCCACCTGGGCTGCAGCCAATGACCCGCTGAGGACCCTTGAGCCAAACTCTCCCTGGGCTCCTGGCCCCCACTGCCACCTGTCTATGGGATATCCTTCCCTGAATGTCCCAGCAGACCCTCATCTCATGCTCAACTAAATTTTCACCTCCTTTCTCAGACTGCCTTCTACATTAAACTCTTTTATTTCACCCAGTTGGGCCAACATGATTCAAACCATCCAACCTAAGAAAACAAACTCAAAGTCATCTTTGAATGCTCCCTCTTATTCCCTACTTGCCCTGTCAATTCTCTCCATTCTTTTTGCTGCCATCCTTTGCTCAAGTCACTGCATTTCTCCTGGACACTAGCCTTCCAACTGCCTGGTCCCAAGTATCTCTTCTTTCTATACAACTGCCCAGAAGATCTTCCTAAGTTACAGCACACAGTTCCAGAATCTAAAAACCCTCAGCCCCCACGTCCACCTCTCACATTGCTTTCTGTGTAATTCAATCCCCTCAGCTTGGCATTCAAGTTTCTTTTGGGTCTCGGCCCAGCCAACCCCTCCTTCACATGCACTGCTTACTTCCTCGTAACCAAAGTATGGACACTTCACAAGTGCGTGCCCCCACGGCCTTTGCTCACATGGGTTCCTCTTCCTGGAGCACCTTTCCTTACCTCCCATCCCTACTTAGCAGAATCATCTGAGGCCCAGCTCTGGTCCACCTGCCAGGAAAACATCCTGGATCCCTGCTTTTCTGCTGCCTTTATTAGAACCATGAGCATACACGCCCCTTCTCTTCACTAGGTTATAAATGCCGTGAGAGAGCAGTCTGGGTCTTGTTCATTGATGGATGCCACACAGCAATATCTCATTGTAGCATGCAATTTTATTCGCTGTGAGAAATCCATTTGTTAAAATAAATTCCCCTGGGGTGGATTCAATACCTCCTTTGAAATGAACCTTGTTGCCTTCTGATGTTTGCATCTTCTTGAAATTTTCAGACATTTTCCTTAAACTTGAGGTTTCCATTTTGAATCACCTAGATAGATGTGCCTAGCTGGCAACTACAACACTAACCTTGAAATTTCATGAAAGAAGAATAATCCAATTCCTATGGAATAATAGAACAACGCTAAATAAGGGTTTCTGTTTGTAAAAACTACAAAATGCCCAAGAAGAAAGAAATGCTGCTTGCATATTTAATCAACAGTGATCTAAAGAAACTGAAAAAAGTAAAAGTAAAGCCACGCCTTCTGATTTCTCAATTCCCTGAAAGCTTGGGAGCGTACTCTTTCCGTGGCCAGGAGAGGAGACAGTTGCATTCCAAAGTTAAAATAGAACTGGATTCGGCAGTGAGGGGGATGCTTGCTCTATCGGAAAAAGTCGCATATTTGCTAGGAAAGATGATACAAGTTATGTTCTCTTTTGTTAAGGCAGCCTCGGAAGGCTTCCTTAGAAACGTTTTCCTATTTAGAAAAAGTTTGAGTGGAATCTCCCATGAAAATCTTCAACTAAAGATTTCCATGCGGAATCACCGACCAATTAAAAATTACAATATGCAAATGGCTCTGGCATATATGTTCATAAATATGTTTACAAATTCTCGAGGTGGCATGTCTTGACTGCAAATTACATGCTGCTAGGCCCACCTGAAGTAAGTCTCTAGCTCCCTTTTTGAAAATGACATCACATGACCATCAATAGTTTATATTCACAATTGGCAAATTTTCTTAAATGGAATATCTTGGTGAGGGATCATATTTCTATCACCTCTGAGAAAGCTCTCCTCTGTTAATTAGAAGAACTAAGAAATTAGAAGAACTAAGAACTCTATTTTGTCGGCAAATTCCTACACTGGAGGACTAGAGGGTTTACCTACAATATTTGTCTTGTGACTCATTTTAGCTTTGACAGTTTGACTACCATAATTATCACTTTCTCAGGAAATATTTAATGAAGATAATAAGGTAATCCTGTGCATGACTGCACTTTCTCATGGAATCGTTTTCATTCATTATTTTAATGATAGGAAAAAATGTGAATTTGTTATTAAGCTAACACGAGGCTGAATTTTCGGATATGTTACAAAAATGTACATTATGGTACATAATTTTAAAGGGCATATACACTACCTTTATGGAGTAAGGTTTCAAAATATCATCTTAATGGAAAGACCAACATTCTTTCAGGGAGGGTGCAGTCACTATGTTGGAAAATACCTCAGTCATCTGTTCACGGGGCTTAAAGTGGCTCCTCAACTTGAGTGGCTGCCCCACTCAAGTTGGCTTGAAGCAAGTCAGTAAAAGATGGGCTTCAGATGCTCTGCATGTAGAGGTCAAGGAGAGAAGAGAGGAGGGGGGAGAGGAAGGGAGGGCTGAAGCGGAGGGTCCCCAGGGGCTTCGAAGGACAGAATAGCTTATTAAGTGTGAGTTACAAAGCAGCTCCATCATCGCCAACATTCCTCCAAGTCCACCGCCCGCACAACTGCCTTGTGTGTGGAATCAAGTGGACAGACAGAGTTATGCACTCAGGATGGCGTGGACCAGAGAGACTGTGGGTCCCACAGAAACAAAAACTGAATGCGCCCAGGGATTTACCTGAATCTGGGGGGCCTGGATGAGGGAACATGGGTGGACCTCTGCATGGCACTTGGGGATGCCCTGCCTTAGAGTCTCTTTTTTTGATATTACCACTAATTTTTGAAAAGAAAACATTTGCCCCTGGAAATATTTTTCTATATTTTTTTTCTGACTCGAGAGATCTGTGACTCGCAACAGAGCTTTCCCCTCCCCACACCAGGAAAAGATATACCTTCAGCAAAGCACATAAAGGATTAAGGATGAAGTAACCTACGACTCTTCAGTTGGGTGTTTCCTCCTCTCACTTTCTCAGTATGGACTCAGAGATGGTCAGATTTCCTATATATCCAAAACTGATGGAAAAACTCTGCAGGAAACTGGGGTGATAGCAACTTCTGGCATCTTTGCTCAGGGATGAAAATCCTCAAGGCTCTGTGTCCCCTTCTCCCTTCGTCCTCAACCACAAACTGGAGTCTTAAAATGTACCAAGTCAGGACTTCCCTGGTGGCGCAGTGGTTAAGAATTCGCCCGCCAATGCAGGGGACACGGGTTTGAGCCCCGGCCCAGGAAGATCCCACATGCTGCGGAGCAACGAAGCCCGCGCGCCACAACTACTGAAACCCGTGTGCCTAGAGCCTGTGCTCCACAACAAGAGAAGCCACAACAATGAGAAGGCGTGCACTGCAATGAACAGTAGCCCCCGCTCATCGCAACTAGAGAAAGCCCACGTGCAACAACAAAGACCCAACGCAGCCTAAAATAAATAAATTAAAAAATATATATATACGTCAGAAAGAGAAAAACAAATACCATATGCTAACACATAGATATGGAATCTAAGAAAAAAAAAAAAAGGTCATGAAGAACCTAGGGGTAAGACAGGAATAAAGACACAGACCTACTAGAGAATGGACTTGAGGATATAGGGAGGGGGAAGGGTAAGCTGTGACGAAGTGAGAGAGTGGCATGGACATATATACACTATCAAACATAAAATAGATAGCTAGTGGGAAGCAGCCACATAGCACAGGGAGATCAGCTCAGTGCTTTGTGACCACTTAGAGGGGTGGGATAGGGAGGGTGGGAGGGAGAGAGAGGCAAGAGGGAGGGGATATGGGAACATATGTATATGTATAACTGATTCACTTTGTTATAAAGCAGAAACTAACACACCATTGTAAAGCAATTATACTCCAAAAAAGATGTTAAGAAAAAAATGCTGACTGATAATATGTAATAGGCAGTGAGTATATTATCATTATTCCAGTTTATAGGACATTAGAAATGTTTCTTAATTATCACATGTATCCTTATTACTAATGGCTCATCTTGCCACATCTGTTTCTAAAATATTTGCTTTTAACTTGGGGTCAGGAAACATACTTATATTATATGTAGAACTTTACATATTTGTCTACTTTTGGGGGAAATAAATTTGTTTTGTTTTATAATGAAATTCCAAAGAAGCAGGTAACCCAAAATATATAACAACTAAATTTTCTAGCAAATGAAAATTTTAGAGAAAAAAAACTGCATTAAGAGTTGATAGACTGGAAGCCTAGGATTCTACACCGACACTGCAGCTAGTTAGCTGTCATTTTTGCAGATCTTTTATAAAATGATAGTATTTCTCTTGCTGACAATTTAAATTTCCCAATCTGTGTCCCGTTCTCTCAAGCATCACTAACAAATTTGCTGTGATGATGGTACACTCCTTGATAGTGAAGACATTACTGTTGTCAAACTTGTACGCTCTAAAGTTACCCACTCACAGAATGGCTCAGACTAGGTACTCTGAACTGAAACCGTACAGAATCCATGGCATGGTACAAGAACTAAAACTTCTATTCTAAGGCAAAAATAAGTTGATCAATATTGACCTTCCTCAGCATAACTCAAAGGAATCAGTACTGTAGAAGTTTCAGGTTCTAGGACGGGTTACTCTAGTAATGTGGGTTTTGTAGCCAGGCACCTTCAACTCCCAGCTCTGCCTCAACAATGGTGGGAACGTGTACAATGCTTTCACTGTATCTGTTTCAATTTACCCTTCTATAACACTGACATAATAATATTACTATTTAGCTTAGTTTTTGCAAGTTTTAAAGAAGGCAATACATGTGTTTTCGTTTGTTTGTTTTATTAGACCTGTGATCTGGCTTGTACTAATTAATTCATTAATTCATCCATTCAGTTTTATTTATATATAATTGACAAATAAAAATTGTATGTATTTAAAGTAATATATATGTGTATATATATATATATATATATATATATATATATATATATATATATACACCAAGTCCTCTTCTTCCTTTTCATTCTCAACTGTCATCCATTTAAAATATTTTTCCCTTTTTTTTTTTACATCTTTATTGGAGTATAATTGCTTTACAAAAGTGTGTTAGTTTCTGCTGTACAACAAAGTGAATCAGCTATACATATACATATACCCCCATATCCCCTCCCTATTGCACCTCCCTCCCACCCTCCCTATCCCACCCCTCTAGGTGGTCACAAAGCACTGAGCTGATCTCCCTGTGCGGCTGCTTCCCACTAGCTATCTATTTTACACTTGGTGGTGTATATATGTCAATGCTACTCACTCACTTCGCCCCAGCTTACCCTTCCCCCTCCCCATGTCCTCAAGTCCATTCTCTACGTCTGTGTCTTTATTCCTGTCCTGCCCCTACGTTCATCAGAACCGTTTTTTTTAGAATCCATATATATGTGTTAGCATATGGTATTTGTTTTTCTCTTTCTGACTTACTTTAAAAAAAAAGATGCAGGGGGCTTCCCTGGTGGCACAGTGGTTGAGAGTCCGCCTGCCGATGCAGGGGACGCGGGTTCGTGCCCCGGTCTGGGAGGATCCCACGTGCCGCGGAGCGGCTGGGCCCGTGAGCCGTGGCCGCTGAGCCTGCGCGTCCGGAGCCTGTCCTCCGCAACGGGAGAGGCCACAACAGTGAGAGGCCCGCGTAACGCAAAAAAAAAAAAAAAAAAAAAAAAAAAGATGCAAATGTGACATAATTAAACAATGGGAATATATCAGTTTCACTTAATTTTCAGTTTTATACTTTATATGGAGGAAAACATACACAAAAATTTAATTAGATATTCTCTTATGTTGTTTACAGTAATTAAAATCAAGTTTACCGCAGCAAGGAGAAAAATTACAGACTATTTCATCAATAAAAATAATAATAAGTAAAAAATAAAATAAAATATATTTTCTGAGCACCAACTCTGCATAACATACAACATATAGGCAGCCTTGCTAGAAAGGAATATTTTTCTACTGAGCAAGAAATTAGAAATGGTTGAAAGAAAAAGATAATATTAGGAAAATTCGCCCACTAGAGTAGATATACTGTGTAACTAACCACCAGTAATACACAGTTGTAACTGGCAACTCAGGCTAAGATCCCCTGCTCTGTAAACTCATGATTTACCCCCCTTGACTTGCAGATCCTAAAACTGTTTCCTCTAAGTTTCTGGATGATTGCTCACTCTAGGGTCTAGGAGATGGTGACAAAGTCCATTTTGAACAGAAAGTGTAAAATGTGCTAGTCCAAGGTGACATGGGTCACGGGTTTTTTTTTTGAATCCAGATGAAGAGAAACTGGGAAAATTCAGGTATATTTGTGAGCAGTTTTTCTCCTGAGCAGGAGATGCTTGGATTTGCATTTGATGTTGTCTGTTCCTCAGTTCTGGGGAAACCTGCCAAAGTCCTTCAGTATCTGCAAAGCAAAGGGACTTTACTGGAAAGGAGGGCCTGGAGAAAACATGGCACTGGGAACCATGCTCCTTGGCGTCGTCCTCCGAGATGCTGCTATTTTCATAGACAGAGCTGCCTACTCTACAGGGTATTAGTGATGGAAAAGTGCTTCTTTCCTAAGTGAGGACTGAGCCTGCCCTTAGCCTATTTTCTTGTGCATCCTTACAGAGCTGTGGGCGTGTTCTCAGCAGTTTTGGGTGGCGTGGATGGACAGGAAGGACATGCAGGCCCATCTAGCCCCATAGGCCAAGAGGAGAGACTCAAAAGGACACCAGCTCCCCTTGGCCCAGCCCAGCCTAGACTGCAGGTGGGATTTAAGATCAGGTAATCCAGCCTGGAGAAATGTACTCATGTTCTGTGGCTAGTAGTGGGGCAAACCAATGATTCTAAAGAGATCAAAGCCAGATGGACTTCTTACTAGAGTTAAGGGGAAAATGTCCACTGAGGCTTGGGGTCTGGGGCCATCTTGGGAGTGCACCAGTGGGGAGACAGAAGCGGGCTGTGAACCGAGGTAAGGAGAGGGCTGGGAGAAGATGCCCTGCAGTGGTTGTATGTGATTCTGCCCGTCTCCTGTGATCATGGATCCATCTTTAATATTTTTCTGGAAGTTGGAACCTGCTCTTTGCTGTGGTGCAGGACCCAGAGGAGCCAAGGGGAAGGCCACGCTCAGCCTCTGTGTTAGTTTCCTGTTGTTGCTGTACTAAATTACCGCAAACTCAGTGGCTTAAAATAACACAGTCATTCCTACACTCCTGGAGGTCAGAAGTCTACAATGGGTCTCAAGGAACTAAAATCAAGCCTGGTGTTTCTTCTGGAGGCTTTAGGGGAGCATCAGTCCCTTGCCTTTTCTATCATCTAGAGGGCTTCTGGATTCCTCAGCTCATGGCTGCATCACTCCAACCTTCACTTCCATCCTTGCACCTGCTTCTCTGACCCTGACCATCTTGCCTCCCTCTTAAAAGGACCCTTGTGAAGATATCAGGCCCACTTGGTGAATCAGGGGATCTCCCCATGGCAACATTCGCAGTTTAGTCACATCCTGCAAAATCCCTTTTACCATGTAAAGTAACATGTTCACAGGCTCCAGAGATTGGGACCTGGACACCTTGAGAAGCCATTATTAGCCTTCCACAGCCTTCCAGCCCCAGCCCAAGTGAGCACTGACAGATGCACCCAGCAAAGGAGCCCACCCAAGAGGCACTGGTGGCAGAGGCCACAGAGGGGATCCACAAGGTGCAGGAGGCCAAGGTGGGAAACCACGGCAGGGGAGGGGGCGGGTCCTCAACACTCTTCATTTCATATTAACAACAAATCCGTTTTAGTATAAACAAAACCCAAATAGTACACAGGACATACTTGTACTAAAAATTATTCAGTGTTTATCTGACATTCACATTTAACTGGTTGTCCTGTATTTTCATTTGCTAAATCCAGAAACCCTGGAGGAGCTCACAGAAATAGTTCTGAGGCATCTGAAAGGAAACTACTTGAAGGGAGTTAGTGTCCTACAATGAGGCCATTAGAGAGGTTTGCTGGTGTTATTACATCACACATTGTACTCATCAATTTTATAAATTACAGTCATGGTTCCCTTAACACTTTCTTATTTCCACATTAATATTTCTCTGATCTTAATTTTATTGTCTTTTCTAATGTTAGGTTTTCTGCATTTTTAAAACTTGGCTAGCTTTATCCAGGTACTAAATATACGTTTCAAAAATGTCATTCCAACCAATGTATCGAACTGAGCATTTTATTTTCATAAAGCAAAGACATCACCTGTTGCCTACAATAAAGAGAGTGTGGCTCAAACAGTGAAAGTCATAATTGGGCCACTGACTGTCAAAGTTCTTCTTGGACTTCAAGACGATCAAGCTAAAGTTGACAACCAGTTCTATTTCTTGTGCATCAGAAAATTCTCAGAGATCTCATGTGAAATGGTATGATTCTTCAAAAGGCATCATAGCCTGGGTATTGAAAAGGGTCTCAAGTAAATTTCTATGTCATGGAAGATTTCCTAAGCAGTCAGCAGTCAGAAGTGTGAAAAAGCCCCAGGATGATTTGACATCCTTTTTAAAGAGTGTATATCCTTGGAGGGCAGACAGCAGAAGCAAGAAGAACTACAATCCTGCAGCCTGAAGACCAAAAACCACATTCACAGAAAGATAGACAAGATAAAAAGGCAGAGGGCTATGTACCAGATGAAGGAACAAGTGAAGATGATCCAGGAACTTGGAAAAAGAATGGAGGCAAACATCAAGAAGATGTAAGAAATGTTTAACAAAGATGTAGAAGAATTAAAGAACAAATAAATGGAGATGAACAATACAATAACTGAAATGAAAAATACAGTAGAGGGAATCAATAGCAGAATAACTGGGGCAGAAGAACGGATAAGTGACCTGGAAGACGGAATGGTGGAATTCACTGCTGTGGAACAGAATAAAGAAAAAAGAATGAAGAGAAATGAAGACATCCTAAGAGACTTCTGGGACAACATTAAATGCAACAACATTCGCATCATAGGGGTCCCAGAAGGAGAACAGAGAGAGAGAGGACCCGAGAAAATATCTGAAGACATTACAGTCGAAAACTTCCCTAACGTGAGAAAGGAAATAGCCAACCAAGTCCAGGAAGTGCAGAGTCCCATACAGGATAAACCCAAGGAGAAACACACAAAGACACATAGTAATCAAATTGGCAAAAATTAAAGACAAAGAAAAATTATTGAAAGCAGTAAGGGAAAAACGACAACATACAACGGAACTCCCATAAGATTAAGAGCTGACTTCTCAGCGGAAACTCTACAAGCCAGAAAAGAGTGGCATGATATACTTAAAGTGATGAAAGGGAAGAACGTACAACCAAGATTACTCTACCCAGCAAGGATCTCATTCAGATTCAATGGAGAAATCAAAAGCTTTACAGACAAGCAAAAGCTAAGAGAATTCAGCACCACCAAACCAGCTCTACAACAAATGTTAAAGGAACTTCTCTAAGTGGGAAACACAAGAGAAGAAAAGGATCTACAAAAACAAACCCAAAACAATTAAGAAAATGGTCATAGGAACATACATATCAATAATTACCTTAGGGCT
Source organism: Phocoena sinus (assembly GCF_008692025.1). NCBI lineage: Eukaryota > Metazoa > Chordata > Mammalia > Artiodactyla > Phocoenidae > Phocoena > Phocoena sinus. Next base: position 79,751,439 of record NC_045778.1, read on the forward strand.
TCCCTGGTGACGCAGTGGTTGAGAGTCCGCCTGCTGATGCAGGGGACACAGGTTCGTGCCCCAGTCCGGGAAGATCCCACATGCTGCGGAGCAGATGGGCCCGTGAGCCATGGCCACTGAGCCTGTGCATCCACAGCCTGTGCTCCACGACGGGAGAGGCCACAACAGTGAGAGGTCCACGTACTGCAAAAAAAAAAAAAAATTACCTTAAATGTGAATGGATTAAATGCTCCAACCAAAAGACACAGGCTTGCTGAATGGATACAAAAACAAGACCCACATATATGCTGTCTATAAGAGACCCACTTCAGACCTAGGGACACATACAGACTGAAACTGAGGGAATGGAAAAAGATATTCCATGCCAATGGAAATAAAAAGAAAGCTGGAGTAGCAATACTCATATCAGATAAAATAGCCTTTAAAATAAAGAATGTTACAAGAGACAATGAAGGACACTACATGATGACCAGGGGATCAATCCAAAAAGAAGGTACAACAATCATAAATATATATGCACCCAACATAGGAGCACCTCAATACATAAGGCAAACGCTAACAGCTATAAAAGAGGAAATGGGCAGTGACACAATAATAGTGTGGGACATTAGACCTCACTTACACCAATGGACAGATCATCCAAACAGAAAATTAATAAGGAAACACAAGTTTTAAATGACACAGTAGACCAGATAGATTTAATTGATATTTATAGGACATTCCATCCAAAAACAGCAGATTACACTTTCTTCTCAAGGGCACACAGAACATTCTCCAGGATATATCACATCTTGGGTCACAAATCAAGCCTCAGTAAATTTAAGAAAATTGAAATCATATCAAGCATCTTTTCTGACCACAACGCTATGAGATCAGAAATGAATTACAGGGAAAATACCGTAAAAAACACAAACACATGGAGGCTAAACAATACATTACTAAATAACCAAGAGATCACTGAAGAAATCAAAGAGGAAATCAAAAAATACCTAGAGACAAATGACAATGAAAACAAGACGACCTAAAACCTATGGGATGCAGCAAAAGCAGTTCTAAGAGGGAAGTTTATAGCTTTACAAGCCTACCTTAAGAAACAAGAAAAATCTCAAATAAACAATCTAACCTTACACCTAAAGGAACTAGAGAAAGAAAAACAAACAAAACCCAAAGTTAGCGGAAGGAAAAAATCATAAAGATCAGAACAGAAATAAATGAAATAGAAACAAAGAAAACAATAGCAAAGATCAATAAAACTAAAAGCTGGTTCCTTGAGAAGATAAACAAAATTGATAAACCATTAGCCAGACTCATCAAGAAAAAGAGGGAGAGGACTAAAATCAATAAAATTAGAAATGAAAAAGGAGAAGTTACAACAGACACTGCAGAAATACAAAGCATCCTAAGAGACTACTACAAGAAACTCTATGCCAATAAAATGGACAACCTGGAAGAAATGGACAAAATCTTAGAAAGGTATAATCTTCCAAGACTGAACCAGGAAGAAGTAGAAAATATGAACAGACCAATCACAAGTAATGAAATTGAAACTGTGATTAAAATTCTTCCAACAAACAAAAGTCCAGGACCAGATGACTTCACAGGTGAATTCTATCACACATTTTCAGAAGAGCTAACACCCATCCTTCTCAAACTCTTCTAAAAAACTGCAGAGGAAGGAACACTCCCAAACACATTCTATGAGGCCACCATCACCCTGATACCAAAACCAGACAAAGATATTACAAAAAAAGAAAATTACAGATCAATATCACTGATGAATATAGATGCAAAAATCCTCAACAAAATACTAGCAAACAGAATCCAAGAACACATTAAAAGGATCATACATTGTAATCAAGTGGGATTTATCCCAGGGACACAAGGATTCTTCAATATATGCAAATCAATCAATGTGATACACTATATTAACAAATTGAGGAATAAAAACCATATGATCATCTCAAGAGATGGAGAAAAAGCTTTTGACAGAATTCAACACCCATTTATGATAAAGACTCTCCAGAAAGTGGGCATAGAGGGAACCTACCTCAACATAATAAAGGTCATATATGACAAACCCACAGCAAACAGCATTCTCAATGGTAAAAAACTGAAAGCATTTCCTCTAAGATCAGGAACAAGACAAGGATGTCCACTCTCACCACTATTATTCAACATAGTTTTGGAAGTCCTAGCCACGGCAATCAGAGAATAAAAAGAAATAAAAGGAATACAAATTGGAAAAGAAGAAGTAAAACTGTCACTGTTTGCAGATGACATGATACTATACGTAGAGAATCCTAAAGATGCCACCAGAAAACTACCAGAGCTAATCAATGAATCTGGTAAAGTTGCAGGATACAAAATTAATGCACAGAAATCACTTGCATTCCTATACACTAATGATGAAAAATCTGAAAGAGAAATTAAGGAAACACTCCCATTTACCATTGCAACAAAAAGAATAAAATACCTAGGAATAAACCTACCTAGGGATACAAAAGACCTGTATGCAGAAAACTATAAGACACTGATGAAAGAAATTAAAGATGATACCAACAGATGGAGAGATATACCATGTTCTTGGATTGGAAGAATCAACACTGTGAATATGACTATACTACCCAAAGGAATCTACAGATTCAATGCAATCCCTATCAAATTACCAATGGCATTTTTTACGGAACTAGAACAAAAAATCTTAAAATTTGTATGGAGACACAAAAGACCTGGAATAGCCAAAACAGTCTTGAGGGAAAAAAATGGAGTGGGCGGAATCAGACTCCCTGACTTCATACTATACTTCAAAACTACAGTAATCAAGACAATATGGTACTGGCACTAAAATAGAAATATAGATCAATGGAACAGGATAGAAAGCCCAGAGATAAACCCATGCACATATAGTCACCTTATCTTTGATAAAGGAGGCAAGAATATACAATGGAGAAAAGACAGCCTCTTCAATAAGTGGTGCTAGGAAAACTGGACAGCTGCATTAAAAGAATGAAATTAGAACACTCCCTAACACCATACACAAAAATAAACTCAAAATGGATTAAAGACCTAAATGTAAGGCCAGACACTGTAAAACTCTTAGAGGAAAACATAGGCAGGACACTCTATGACATAAATCACAGCAAGATCCTTTTTGACCCACCTCCTAGAGAAATGGAAATAAAAACAAAAATAAACAAATGGGACCTAATGAAACTTCAAAGCTTTTGCACAGCAAAGGAAACCATAAACAAGACAAAAAGACAACCCTCAGAATGGGAGAAAATATTTGCAAATGAAGCAACTGACAAAGGATTAATCTCCAGAATTTACAAGCAGCTGATGCAGCTCAATATCAAAAAAACAAACAACCCGATCTAAAATGGGCAGAAGACTGAATAGACATTTCTCCAAAGAAGATATACTGATTGCCAACAAACACATTAAAGGATTCTCAACATCACTAATCATCAGAGAAATGCAATCAAAACTACAATGAGGTATCAACTCACACTGGTCAGAATGGCCATCACCAAAAAAATCTACAAACAATAAATGCTGGAGAGGGTGTGGAGAAAAGGGAACCCTCTTGCACTGTTGGTGGGAATGTAAATTGATACAGCCACTATGGGGAACAGTATGGAGGTTCCTTAAAAAACTAAACATAGAACTACCGTATGACCCAGCAATCCCACTACTGGGCATACACCTTGAGAAAACCATAATTTAAAAAGAGTCATGTACCACAATGTTCATTTCAGCAGTATTTACAACAGCCAGGACATGGAAGCAACCTAAGTGTTCATCGACAGATGAATGGATAAAGAAGATGTGGCACATATATACAATGGAATATTACTCAGCCATAAAAAGAAACGAAATTGAGTTATTTGTAGTGAGGTGGATGGACTTAGGGTCTGTCATACAGAGTGAGGTATGTCAGAAAGAGAAAAACACATACCATATGCTAAACACGTATGTATGAAATCTAAAAAAAAAAATTGTTCTGATGAACCTAGGGGCAGGACAGGAATAAAGACACAGATGTAGAGAATAGACTTGAGGACACGGGAAGGGGGAAGGGTAAGCTGGGATGAAGTGAGAGAGTAGCATTGACATACATACACTACCATATGTAAAATAGATAGCTAGTGAGAAGCAGCCATATAGCACAGGGATATCAGCTCGGTGCTTTGTGACCACCTAGAGGGGTGGAATAGGGAGGATGGGAGGGAGACGCAAGAGGGAGGGTATATGGGGATATATATATACATATAGCTGATTCACTTTGTTATACAGCAGCAACTAACACAGCATTGTAAAGCAATTATACTCCAATAAAGATGTTCAAAAACAAAGGTCAATAAATGTACACCTGTAATTAATATAACATTGTAAATCAATTATACTTAAAGAAGAAAATAGGTCAATTGAAGCTTTACAAACTAAAATTCAAAGAATTAAAAACAAAATCCCCAGAACATTCTAGAGTGATGGGAAAGGGGAGTTTCCTGGTTAGGATTCTGGGCTTTCACTGCCATGGCCTGAGTTCAATCCCAGGTCAGGGAACTGAGATCCCACAAAACATGCTGTGTGGCTGAAAAGAAAAAAAGAAATAGAGTGATGGGACAATTTCAACAGGTATAATAAATGCATAATTGGAATACCTGAAGGCAGAAAGAGAGTGGAACAGAAGAAATAGTTGAATAATAATGGCAAAGAACTTTCCAAAATTAATAATAATTGCTCCAAATCCCAGATCCAGAATAACAGAGAACATTAAGCAGAATAAATGCCAAAAAAAATCTACATGCAGGCATAACATGTTCAAACTGCAGAAAACCAATGACAAAGACAAATTATTGAATGAAGGCAGCGGGAGGGAAAAAAGACACTTTATCAGATGAAACAGAATTTTAGCAGCCATTCTACCATAAACCACACAAGAGAGAATGGAGTCAAAGCTTTTCTGTTGAAATAACAAAAATGCCAATCTAGAATTCTATGTTCAGAGAAATCACTCTTCAAAAGTGAAAGAAAAAGAAAGATTTACTCATATAAACATAAACTGAAGAAATCCATCACCTGTTCTGCAAGAAACATTAAAAGATTTTCTCACGCAGAAGGAAAATGATGTAGGTCCAAGACTTGTATCTACATCTAAAAAGAAAAAAATGGAAAAGCATTGGAGAAGGAGTAAATGAAGGTAAAGAAAATATGTTTTATTCTTAATTGATCTAAGAGATAATTATTTGTTTGAAGTAGTAATAATAACAATGTATTAGGTGATTACAGCAAATAAGTAAATGAAATGAATCGCAGCAAGGTCATAAGGATGGAAGGGAGAAGTTGGGAATTCTCTTTTATAAGATAACCTCACTACATATAAAGTAGAATAATGTTATTTGTAGGTAGACTTAAATTAGTTTAAAAGTGAGTTTTGTAAACTCTTAGAGCAACAATTTTTTAAGAAGCATACTTGCTATGCTAAGAGAGCAGATAAAATTTAATCATATGAAATGCTCTAATAAAATCGGAGAAGGCAGAAAAGAAGTCTCTGACAATAAATAGAAAATGGTTACAGCCATGGTTGATATATTAATCCAAATATATCAGTAATCACATTAAATATGATTAAAATAGACTGTCAGAGAAAAAAAGACCACAATATATGTTATCTACATGAAAGTGACTATAAACATAAAGTTTAATGGAAAAGATAGACCATGCTAATACTATTCTAAAGAAAGCTGGAGTAGCTATATTAATTTCAATGCAGATTTTAAAACAAGGAAAATTATCAGGGGCACTACATAATGATACAGGGGCTATTTCTCAAAGAAGACATGTAACAGTTCTAAAGATGTATGCACTTACGAAGAAGGCATTGAAATACATGAAGCAAAATTTGATACAACTGAATGAAGAAATAGTCAAATCCACTGTTAAAGTTGGAATTCAATACCTTCTTGTCAGTAATTGATAGCCCAAGCAGACAGAAAATAAGTAAGGACACAATGGACCTGAATAATACTATCAATCAACTTGATCTAATTGCCATTTATAGAATACTCTATCCAACAACAGTAGAATATACTTTCTTCTAAGCTCTCATGGAATATTCAGCAAAATGGACCATGTTCTGGGCCAGGAAATACATCTTAATAACTTAAAAGGAATAGAAATCACACAAAGTGTGTTCTTGGGCCACAAAGGGATTAAGCTAGTAATCGGTAACAGAAAAATAGCTGGAAGCCCCCAAATATTTGGCAATTGAGCAACACATTTCTAAATAATACGTGGCTCCAAGAGGAAGTATCAAGAGAAATGTAAAAATATTATGAACTAAATTAAAATGAGATCACAACCTATCAAAATTTGTGGGATATAGTAAAATCAGTGCTTAGGGAAAAATACACAGCATTAAAATGTACTTATTGGAAAAGAAGAAAACTAGAATATCAATAATCTAAACTTTCATCTTAGAAAACTAGAGAAGGAAAATCAAGAGAATCCTAAAGCAAGAAAGGAAAAGAAACAATGAAAATTAGAGCAAAAATCAATAAAATTGAAAACAGGAAAATAAGTGAGAAAAATCTATAAAACCCAAAGCTGGTTCTTTGGCAAGATTAATAATATTGATAAAGATCTAGCCAAGCTAACTAAGACAAAAAGAGAAGGCACAAATTATCAATATCATAAATCTGGAAGGTTCATCACTACTGATACAGTGGATATTAAATAGATAACAATGAAAGTCTACGAACAACTCTATACCTGCGAATTTAATATTTTAGATGAAATGGACCAATTCCTTGAAAGAGGCAAACTAATAAAACTCAAACTAATAAAACTAATAAAAAGGAGATGCAGATAACCTGATTAGCCTATGACTTTTAAAGAAATTGAATTAATAATTAATATCCTTCCAAAAAAGAAGCACCAGATCCAGATAGTTTCATGGGTGAATTTTACCAAACATTTAAGTAAGACATAATGCCAATTCTCCACAATGTCTCCAAGAGAATAAAAGCAGAGGGAACATTTCCTAATTCATTCTATGAAGCCAGCATTACCCTAAAACAAAATCAAAAAAAAGAAATTAAAAGAAAGGAAAATTACAGACCAATATCTCACATGAACACATACTCAAAAATCCTCAAAAAATATTAGAAAATCTGATCCAACAACGTATAATGTATTCTATTCCACAACCAAGTGGGATTATTATTTCAGGAATACAAGGTTGGTTGAACATTTGAAAATCAACCAATGTAATCCACCATATCAACAGACTGAAGAAGAAAAATCATATTGTCAAATCGATTGGCACGGAAAAAGCATTTGACAAAATCTACACACATGCATGATTTTTTTTTTAATTCCCAGCAAACTAGGAACGAAGGGTAACTTCCTCAATCTGATAAAGAACACCTATAAAAACCTATTTAAGATATATATATGTATATATATATATATGTGTGTGGTGTGTATGTATAACTGAACCACTATATTGTACACCTGAAACTAACACAACATTGCAAATCAACTACACTTCAAAAAAATTAAAATAAAATAAAAATTTTTAAATCTATTTAGTTTTTATAGGTAACTATTAAGTGTGATAGCTAATATTATAATTAATGGTGAGAAACTGAACACTGTCTCCCTAAAACCAGGAATAAGACAAGGATGTTCTCTCTCACCACTCCTATTCAACATCACACAGGAAGTGCAAGTTGGTAAAATGAGGTAAGAAAAGAAAGTAAACGGTATACAGAGTGGAAAGGAAGAAATAAAACTTCTTTGTTTTAAGATGACATGGTTATGTATAAAAATTCCAATCAACCAAAAAAAAAAAAAAAGAAAAGAAAAGAAATAAAACCTCCTGGAACTAATAAAAGAGTATAGCAAGATTATAAGATACACAGTTAATAGACAAAAGTCAATTGCTCTCTTTTGCCAGCAATGAACAATTGCCATTTGAAATAAAAAAGAAAATAATTGACAGTAGCATCCAAAAAATAAAATGCTTAGGTACAAATCTAACCAAAAATGTGTAGGATCTATATGCAGAAAACTGTAAGACACTGACGAAAATCAAGAGAATCTATATAGAGAGATGTTCCATGTTTATGGAATGGAAGACTCAATATTGTTAAGATGTAACTTCTTCCCAATGCGATCTAAAGATTCAACTTAATCCCAGTCAAAACATGAGCATGCTATTTTGTAGATATTTACAAAATAATTTTAAAGTTTATGCGAAAAGGCAAAAGACCTAGAATAGCATACACAATACTGAAGGAGAACTAAATTGGAAGACTCACACCTGCTAATTTCAAGAGTTACTGTAAGGCTACAGTAATCAAGACAGCACAATATTGGTAAAAGAACAGGCACATAGAACAATGGGACAAAATTAAAAGTCCAAAAATACACCCACAAAAATCTAGTTAACTGGTCTTTGACAAAGAAGCAAAGATAATTAAATGGAAAAAGGTAGTTTTTTCAAAACCAGTACTGTATTTAAAACATGGTTTAAAAAAAACCGTACTGTATGCAAAAATAATAACCTAGACACAGACCTTACACCTGACACAAAAATTAACTCCAGATGGATCATAGACCTAAATGTAAAATGCCAAACTACAAACCTTCTTGAAGAAAATCTATATGACCTTGGGTTTGGGGATGAGTTTTTAAATACAACATCAATGGAATGATTCATGAAAGAAAAAAATCGGTAAGTTGGACTTTATTATAGTTAAAACATGCTCTGCACAAGACACTGATAAGAGAATGCAAAGATAAGCCACAGATTGGGAGGAAATATTTTCAAAATGCTAATCTGATAAAGGATTTGTATCCGAAATAGGCAAAGAACTCTTAAAACTCAACAATAAGGAAACAGAAAACCCAATTTAAAGACGGGCAAAAGATCTGAAATGTCGTCTCTACAAAGAAGATAAACATATGGCAAATAAGTATATGAAAAGGTGCTCAACATTTGTCCTTAGGGAATTGCAAGCTAAAGCAACAATGAGACACCACTGCACACCTATTTGAATGGTTAGAATCCAAAAGACTGACAGTACCAACTGCTGGAAAGAATGCAGAAAAACAGGAATTCTCATTCATTCATTGCTGTAGGAAATGCAAAACGGTATAGCTCCTTTGGAAGACAGTTTGTCAGTTTCTTACACAGCTAAACACAGTCTTACCATAAGATCTAGCAATTACCTTCATAGGTATTTACCCAAATGATTTGAAAACTCATGTTCACACAAAAAACTGCACATACACGTTTATAGCAGCTTCATTCATATTTTCCAAAAACGGGAAGCAACCAAAAAGTCGATCAGTAGGTGAATGGATAAACAAACTATGGTATATCCATGCAATTATATGATGTTGGGGAAAAGGCCAACGATAGAGACAATAAACAGATCTGTGGTAGCCAGGAGATCCAAGTCAGGGTGTGGTGGTTGAGTAGGTAAAGCACACGGGATTTTTAGGACAACAAACCTATTCTGTATGATACTATAATGATGAATACAAAACAGTAAGCATTTACCAAAACCCGTAGAACTTGACAGCACAAAGAGGAAACCTTAAAGTACGCAAATTAGGCAAGTTTATAAAAAATCACTTAGGATGTTGGGGGTCCCAGGATGGAAGTCAGAATGTGACAGAAGACTCTAAATGTAGTAAAAATATATGCAACCATCTGACTAGGATGGGGAATAAGGTGCTGACCTAAGAAACTCTGGAAATGAGTAGAGGCTATACACATAACCTATACATAAGCACCTTAGTTGATAAACTTGTTCCCGTGGGGATATGCATTAACAATTCTGAAACTGTTATACATATATAACGAAAGTAAGCAGTTAATAAATGGCAGGAGTCAGGTTTCTCACTGTTAGAATGGGAATGGATTAGAGTTAGAGGTAGGAGTATGCTAAACTCACGTTCAGCTTGCTATAGATACAGATGGCTACACGTAGGAATATTTATAGATATGTACATACACATGGACTAGTACATGCATATATGACTGCTCTGTCAGCTGAGAGGACCTAAAAGGAATTACAGCCTAGGACTTCCCTGGTGGCACAGTGGTTAAGAATCCACCTGCCAATGCAGGGGACACAGGTTCGAGCCCTGGTCGGGGAAGATCTCACATGCCACAGAGCAACTAAGCCCGGGCGCCACAACTACTGAGCCTGCGCTCTAGAGCCCGTGAGCCAAAACTACTGAGCTCGTGTGCTGCAACTACTGAAGCCCATGCGCCTAGAGTCTGGGCTCCGCAACAAGAGAAGCCACTGCAATGAGAGGCCCAAGCACCGCAACGAAGAGTAGCCCCCGCTCGCCACAACTAGAGAAAGCCTGCGTGCAGCAACGAAGACCCAACGCAGCCAAAAATAGGTAAATAAATAAATTTAAATTTAAAAAAGAAATGACACCCTAGTAGCAACAAGCACAGCAAACACTAGATCTTGGTTTCTAATGACATTCTCCAGTGAAAGAAATCCAGGCCAGTTAGACAAATGGTGGGATTATAGACTGGGACAAGAAATACACAAGATGAGCCTGGAGCATCCTTGTAATGCAAGGAAGTGTAAACAGAAAAAGAAAGCTGATGGTATTTGAAAGGAGTACAGAAGCAACTGAAAGAGCTCCCCATGGCCAAACTGGAAAATTCTGAGCAGTGGAATAAAATAAATAAAGTAGTATTGGATTATAACCCAAAGTATATAATGAATATGTAGGGTCCGTGCTGATGTAAATGATTAAATAAGTAAACAAATAAGAAAGATTAGGCAAATATTCTATGCAGAAGAATTCCACATGATTTATGTATACACTCTACCTTTAAGGAAGGGGGGCATACTCCTTGCTCCTTAAGTGTGGGCTTTCTTGGGTGACTTTCTTCCAAAGAGTACCTGTAGGGAAAGGGAGAAACAGAAGTACAACTTTATAGTGGAGGGATCTGACAAACACAACCTCAGCCAGGTGATCAAGGTCAACACCGGAAGTGATGAGTCATATTAATAGGAGGTACCCTTGGTATGATGTGATGAGAATAGCACCTTACCTCTGTGGTCCTCCTCCCCAGGACCCCTTGAATCCAATTCACTCATGAGAAAAACATCAGACAAATCCTAATTGAAGGACATTCTAGAAAATATCTGACTGGTAATCTTCAAAACTGTTTAAGTCATCAAAAACAGGGAAAGTCTGGGCTTCCCTGGTGATGCAGTGGTTGAGAGTCCGCCTGCTGATGCAGGGGACACGGGTTCGTGCCCCAGTCCGGGAAGATCCCACATGCCGCGGAGTGGCTGGGCCCATGAGCCATGGCCGCTGAGCCTGCGCGTCTGGAGCCTGTGCTCCGCAAGGGGAGAGGCCACAACAGTGAGAGCCCCGCGTACCGCAAAAAAAAAAAAAAAAACAGGGAAAGTCTGAGAAACTGCCACAGACAAGGGGACTTTTAGGAGACAAAATGACCAAGTGTAATGTGGGATCCTGGGTGGAATTAAGGAACAGAAAAAGGGCATTAGGTAAAAAGTAAGGAAATCTAAATAAACTATGATCTTGGGAATTCCCTGGCCGTCCAGTGGTTAGGACTCCATGCTTTCACTGCCGAGGGTGTGGGTTCAATCCCTGGTAGGGGAACTAAGTTCCCACAAGCAGCAAGGCGTGGTCCCCCAAAAAAGAATAAAAATAAAACTATGGTCTTTAATCAGTAATAATGTATCAACTTAGATGCAGGAATTGTGACAAATATATCATATTAACATAAGATGTCAATAACAGGGGAACTGATGTGGGGTACATGAAAACTCCCTGGACTATTTTGGCAATAATTCTGTAAATTTAAAACTGTTTTTTAAAAGTTCATTTTTTTGTAAATCAAAGGGATAGAAAGCAGAGGTCAAAGCTGAAAAAACTCACAGAACTCTGAAATTCAGGCAACACATCTGCAAAAATAAACATTAAAAAGCTTGTTTTAATCTACCAACATGTCCATCATGATAACATCACTGGTTAATCTAACTTGATTCTGACATAAACTGATTTCATTATATCCAATTATAGGCAAGATGCAGACACATAACGAACTGTTCAAGAATCAGATGGGCTGGAGACAACATCTTAATAGAATGAGTGGTTTGTTTCTTAAAATGCTACATCAGAACATGCAGATCCAAGCACGCATGCTGGCTAAACCCACACAGAGGTGGGCAAATAGAATCTCAAACATCGGGCTGCTAATTTGTGGCATCCTTATAACTCAGTTGGGCAGAAGAAAGACAAATAATAAGAATGGACCTAAGGAGATTATAAACAGAGCTAGAAAATAAGAAAATGAGATTCCTGCTGGATAAATGCCAGTCAATGCATATAGGAAAAATAATCCCAAACAGATAAAGTCACAGGGAATGAGATGCTTAAAAATGCCAAAGAAATCAAGCAATGAAAGCAGATTAGATGCTAGCTTGTACGCAATAAGGCGCGGGCAGTGAACCAAGGTGGGAACAGGATGTGGGCTTCAGAGACGGTACAAAGAAGCCAGTGAACCTCTCCTGGGTAAGGACCTCTGGTCCTCCGGGAAGCTGGGGGAGGGCTGAGTATGGAGCTGGCTTGTCCCAGAGAGCAGAGAGCTAAGAGATTCCGTGCTCTTCAAATTCATGCCATATGAGAAGGTTGTTCTTCATTTCTGCTAAGTGTTCATAACTGAACAGAGTCAAAGCAAGCCACAGAATATGAGAATTGGAAAGGACTTTTGAAATCCAATGTCTAAAAAAACATGATAATGGGAGACTTGGGCATCACTGACAGGTGACACAGCTTAACACCATTATTTTCAAAAAACAGAAGTAGTCAATAGTGTTTGCTGAGCGCTTACCTCGTGCCAGCTCTGGGCTAAGCATCTTATGAGCATTGTCTCATCTAATCCTCACAACAGCCTCTAAAGGAGGAAATGGAACTACAGGTTTTCCCCGCTGTCCAAAAGCAGAGCATTCCTATGAAATCTTCTGTAACTGAAACAGCATAAAGGGAAGAAACAATTACCTTAGGACACATCTTGCTAACAGGTGTACAAAATAAATTGAGATAAAGCACAAGTGCTCACAGACACAGTTCAAAGCTCTGGTGACCTGAAGCTGAGATGCTGAGTGTAGTCCTGGGGAAGGAACTTGGCAGGGCCACTCCCACTGCTGGGCGGCAGCGGGGTTGGGGGCAGGGGTCCACTGCCCCTAAAATGACTGCTGCAAAACAAACTCTGAACACAACTTTCACAAATTTTGCTTTTCACCTTTTTTTGTAAAAGTGAAAATCTTCTTCCAGTTTCTTTCAGTTGGCAAAAACAAGTACTAGTAAAGCTCTTTCATACAAGCAAAGCATTAAGTGAACTTTCCAAAAGTGGGGGATACCTGCATCCACATTTTACAGATGAGGAAGGTGAGGCCCAGAAAAGTTGAGGCACTTTCCTGAGGCCTCCAGGCAGTTGATCGCAAGGCCAGGATGATCACCAGAGCTGCACAATGCCCAAGTGTATGCACCTAGTCCCTCAAAGAGGTGGCCCCCTGCTGGGCAAGCAGCCCAGGTAGCCCTGCTGGAGTGGCTGAAAGGTCTGAGTCCCCAGCCACTGCAGACAGAAGAGGCACTGGGCCACCTCCTGTCTTGTGTGCTTTGCTTTCTGAGAAAGTGAGTTTCACAGGGCAGCTATAGCCCTGGGGTGGGGCGAGGGCCAGAGGATGTCCATACGATGGATGCGGGGAGCCCCGTGTGGCCACACACCTGGGTCTGTCCTCTTACTGACTCTTCATCCGGAAACGGGATGTGTTCATTGCCGTTTGCTTGATTCCTCCCATGAAGGGTATCTCTCCCTCCCTGTCTGTCCCTGTCTCTGTCTCTCCCTGTCCTCTCTCTTCTGAACTCAGGCAGGTAACCGGATTGGCACCTATTAGCCCGTCAATCTCAACACTGACAAGTGAATAATGCAGTCCCCTCCCTGTGAACTCTTTCTGCTCCATAGAGATGGGCAGTGCCAAGGCCTCAGGGCCCCACTAGTCAGGGGGACACTCCCAACACACCACAGGGCTCTGCCCCAAACACGTGGCCCACCCTTTCCTTGAGCCTTACACTCCCCCCCCAACCCCCCGCCTACCAGCCAGAGGCCAGTTCAAATCATCTCTCTTGGGCATCAGTCCAAGCTCAAAGGGGTCTTGGGAATAGCCCCCTTGCTTAAAGAGTGCCCACTTTAGGTGGGAACTTCTCGTTTCACACCAGAAATGTTGATTTAAGGGGCTTCCCTGGTGGCGCAGTGGTTGAGAGTCCGCCTGCCGATGCAGGGGATGCGGGTTCGTGCCCCGGTCTGGGAGGTTCCCACATGCCACGGAGCGGCTGGGCCCGTGAGCCATGGCCGCTGAGCCTGTGCGTCCGGAGCCTGTGCTCCGCAACGGGAGAGGCCACAACAGTGAGAGGCCCGCGTAACATAAAAAAAAAAAAAAAAAGAAATGTTGATTTAAGCATCTGTTATGTGCCAGACACCTGTCTGACACTGGTGCAATCAAGAAAAATTATAAACTGTGCCTATTTTAAGAAAACCAGTCTGGTGGAGGCCACCATCATGTCCACAAGTCAAGAAGAAAGAGTTGGGTCTCTGCACAGCAGAAGCCTTGACGTCTCCCAGGGAGTGGGCAGTGACCTCACCAAGCCAAGAGGATTTTATGTCCACATACACATGGTGCTAGAATACACAGCTAAAGCACAATAGGGAATAAGAGAAAATAAGATGCAATGGAAGGAGGTGAAAATGATTGGGTCCAGGCAATAAGTAAAGAGAAGAAAAGAAGAAATAAGAGGTCAGTAGAAGATCAAGGAGAAGGCTTCAAGAAGCAGCAAGACTTGACTTGGGTTTTGAAGGGCATCTGGGCTCCAGGTAGGCATGGCTCAATGCACAAATGGGGTTTCATGTGGGGAATGAACGTGGGGAACAGAAATCAGAGGAGGTCCAGGTCTCAGCCCAGGGCATGAGTGGGCATAGAGGGCACTGCCCAAGCCCAAGGAGCATCAGACAAGCTGGGAAAGGCCAGGGCCAGGACCACTGCGAACACCCATCCACCCCCAGCTGACAGAGGACCTCGGCCCCTGGGAGTGCGTGGGCAGCCAGGATGGGCCAGAACTGTCTGGTCACTCCGAGGAAAGCTAGGAAGTTCCCTGCCCAACCTCCGAGGCCAACTGTGCAAAAGGTTCTACCCAAAGATCAGAGGAAAATAATTCCCGGTGGGCTCCCCACTTTAGATGTGATTCTTCAGAGTCATAGAATCCACCTGGAGGGGCTCATAAAACACATCTGATCCAGAGAGCCACTCAACTACTCTTACAGAAAGTGGGAGTGATCATGACAGAGTCATCCAACATGACAGACAGAAAGAGAAAGAAGTGTCGGGTCTAAACTCTGTGCTTAGACACGTCACCTACACAGCGCCAGGTATTTTAGGGGGTGCTGGGGATAGAAAAGTGACTAAAACAGACAAAAATCCCTGCCCTCACAGAGTCTGTATTTTGGGGGCATCTATAAACAGCAGATCATAGTAGTGCCTCCCTACGGAATTATCACAGTTAAAATAAAGTTCTGTCTTCGATGCAATGACTGTTCAATGGTGAAAGAAACAAATTCCAAGGTCAGCACAGAATCCATGGAGCTGGGACGCGACAAATAAGGAAGCTGGAGGTTGGACCCTCCCTGCCACGTCCCAGGATGTCCCCACTGCCCAGACCAGACACCCATGAGGCTGGAAGCAGGAAGATCTCCGGCTTTGCCTCCTTGCTGGAGTGCCTAAAGCCAGTAGCTCCACAGTGCAGGAGGCCCCACCACCACCAAGGCGTCCCACGAGCACCACACCCACATCCCCAGCCAGCTTGCACTCAAAAGGAGCTCCGGAAATCTTTCTTTGTCGACCAAAACAATGGAAATTGGTTTTTTGCTCAAAACCTGTGATATTTTTAGGAGTCTTCCTCTACGGATGCTCCATTTACACCCTGTAGGTTTTAAGCAAAGATAATTAAATGGATCTTGCAAGGCAAAGACCAACCGGTGTGATAGAAAATTGTAGTTCAGCACATGCTTCTAACTGAAACGTGCAACTCAGCAAACAGACCCAGCACCTTCTGCCTTGTTAGTGCCAAACGTTGATCTCCACCCTCAGGTGCGGTAACAAGAGAGATAAAGAATTCTGAGCAGGCCCGGAATGTGATCTCACCCACCAAACCTTTCTGGCTTCCTTCTGGGTCCTCACTTTCAAGTGTCGGTGCCTCAAAGCCATCCAGCTTCAAAGCCCAAAGCTTCTTGCCTGGATTAGCAGCCAAGCCCAAGGCCCCGCGAGGAGTCTGTCTGGTAAGGTCCTTCCTCCTGCTGGGACTGACTGTCCTGGAGGGAAGAGCTCCTGAAAGTCAGGGGCCCGGCCAACGACGCCACGCGTGCGTGCAACCACACCACGTGTGCGTGCAAGGACGGCTGCCCGGCCACCGCACCCACCGCCGCCCTGCCCCCCCTGGGGCCTGATTTGCTGGCCTCCGGGCCTGGCTCACAAGCGACGCTCCCCTCTGCCGCCAACTGCCCTCTGCCGCCTGCTCCTGTTTCTGCTGGTGATGTCGAACTTTCCCAAGCCCCCCGCTCTGGAAAACAGCGATGGTTAAACCCTGTCCCTGCCTTTTTTGTTCCAGCGAACAGCCAACGGCAGAGAACTGCCCTTCGCCACAGGGCTTAGGTCAGAATCACAGATGCCCCCGCCCCGCCCTTGTTTACCCATAAGAAAGCCGGACACAGACCCCCAACTCCCACATAAATGATTGGCTGAACTGGCTGTCCCCACTGACCAATCTGGACAAAATGCCTGCTAACTTGGCCAAAGTTTCATCAGGCTCGGAGCCCCTTCCCCAGAGCCCCTGAACTGGTCCTCGGGTACTGGAACAATGAGCAAAACTTTCCTAACAGAATCAGCTGACCTCAGAGCCAATCACGGACTCCTCCCGCTGCCCCACCCCTGGTGCTTTCTAGCCCGCTGACTCCACCCTATAAAGGAAAATCCCTTGCAACGTGGATGCACCTAGAAATTATCATACTAAGTGCAGTAAGTCAGAGAAAGACAAATCTCCTATGATATCACTTATCTGTGGAATCTAAAAATGTGACACAAATGAACTTATTTACAAAATAGAAACAGACTCACAGACCTAGAAAACAAATTTATGGTTACCAAAGGGGAAAGATGGGGAGGGGTAAATCAGGAATTTGGGATTAACAGGTACACACTACTATATATAAAATAAACAAGCACCTACTGTAGAGCACAGGGAACTATATTCAATATCTTGTAAAACCTATAATGGAAAAGAATATATATATATATATACATGTATATGTATATATACGTATATAACTGAATCACTTTACTCTATACCTAAAACAGTGTAAATCAGCTATACTTCAATTT
This sequence comes from Phocoena sinus, assembly GCF_008692025.1. Classification (NCBI taxonomy): domain Eukaryota; kingdom Metazoa; phylum Chordata; class Mammalia; order Artiodactyla; family Phocoenidae; genus Phocoena; species Phocoena sinus. The sequence goes on from NC_045778.1 coordinate 79,768,946, forward strand.
AAAAAAAAAAAAAAGAAAAGAAAAGAAAGAAAATGCCTTTTCTGCCTGACCTTGGAGAGCTTGCAGTTTCATGGTCAAGTGTCCATATTAAAATAGTAGTTCCCTCCCCCTACTGCAATAATCCTTTTAAACGAAGTTTCTCTGTACTTCAGTCCAGATTCATTTTATCTGACACCAGCACCTCCAGTCCTCCATAAGCCCTCTCAGTCTCCCCCCCTTTCTCCTTGATTACCTGGAAGCCCAGGTATCTTTTGTGACTTGTCTCCTCCACAAAGTACCCCCTGACAGTAGGCTTAGCCCACTGGAAAGCAGATGGTGTCTGACCAGCTTGGCTCCAGATCGCTGCATTGTTATGATGGGCACATGACCTCAACAAGTTCCTTCATCTCTTAGAGCCAAATCTGCTCCTCTGCACAATGCCATTAAAGACGCTTTCCTCGCAGGAGGAATAAATCGGGGTGTGGGAGATAGGGGGTGGGGGGCACACGTAAAGCACTCAAGTCTCCAGAAGCCACAGCAGCAAACACAGAGCATGCGTGCCAAGACCGCTCCAGCCCCCAAGACAAACATCACCAGCCGGGCACAGCCCTCTTGCCCTGCCAAGGAGAGGACAGATGCAGAACCACCTGGGAGAGCCCAGGAACCGATACAGAAAGGAAACCGGCCAGGGCAGCTCTGGGAAGCTGAGTTTCTAACATCGGAACACAGCGCAGACGCCTTCAGGTATCTCAATGCTTCCTTCCCACCTAGTGGTTCCCACACAGTTGGAGTTCAAAAAAGGTAATAATGGGGCTTTATTGTCTCTGTTTCCTATGTGCTGATCTGAGTTGAGGCTGCAGAAGCTCATTAAAATATCCATTTTCAAGATTGCTCTTGCTTGGCATCATAACAGTTCATTGTGGTAGCACTGGCTATGAACGGCTATATAAGAAACGCCTTTGAAATGATGCAACTGACAAGGGCTTAATTTCCAAAATATACAAACAGCTCATACAACTCAATAACAAAAAAACAAACAACCCAATCAAAAAATGGGCAGAAGCCCTAAATAGACATTTCTCCAAGGAAGGCATACAGATGGCCAATAGGTATCTGAAAACATGCTCAATGTCGCTAATTATTAGAGAAATGCAAATCAAAACTACAATGAGGTATCACCTCACAGTGGTCAGAATAACCATCGTTAAAAGGTCTACAAATAATAAATGCTGGAGAGGGTATGGAGAAAAGGGAACCCTCCTACACTGTTGGTGGGAATGTAAATTGGTATAGCCACTATGGAAAAACAGTATGGAGGTCCCTCAGAAAACTAAAAATAGAGCTGATATATGATCCAGCAATCCCACTCCTGGGCATATATCCAGAGAAAACCATAATTCAAAAAGATAAATGCACCCTAATGTTCATTGCAGCACTATTTACAATAGCCAAGATGTGGAAACAACCTAAATATCAACAGCTGAATGGAAAAGGATGTGTTATGTATATATTGGGGGGGCCAAAAAGTGCCTTCTGTTTTTTTAAGTAAAAATAAAAAACACATTTTTCATTTTCACCAAGAACTTGATTGAACTACATATTCCCCCTTTTGTTCCACTACCTTCTGCCATTTTACAGGCAACTTCATAATTCCATCTTCCCAAAACTTTTTATCTTTTTGACAAAGAACTGTTCCAGGTACCTTTTACAGTCTTCCAGGGAATTGAAATTTTTTCCATTAAGAGAATTTTGTAAAGACCGAAATAAATGAAAATCCGAAGGTGCAATACCTGGCAAATATGACAGATGAATCAGAACTTCCCAGCCAAGCTGTAAGAGTTTTTGCCTGGTCATCAAAGAAACATGTGGTCTTGCGTTATACTGGTGGCATATTATGCGTTTTCTGTTGACGAATTCTGCATGCTTTGCGTGGAGCGCCACTTTCAGTTGGTCTAATCAAGAGCAGTGCTTGTGTGAATTAATCATTTGGTTTTCCGGAAGGAGTTCATAATAGAGGACTCCCTTCTAAACCCACCATATACACAGCATCACCTTCTTTGGATGAAGACCAGTCTTTGGAGTGGTTGGTGGTGGTTCATTTCGCTTGCCCCACAATCTCTTCCATTCCACATTATTGTACAGTATCCACTTTTCATTGCCCGTCACAATTTGTTTCAAAAATGGAACGTTTTCATTACATTTCAGTAGAGAATCGTGTGTGGAAATATGGTCAAGAAGGTTTTTCTTGCTTAACTTATGTGGAACCCAAACGTCAAAGCGATTCACGTAAACAAAGCTGGTGCAAATGATTTTCAGCCCTTGATTTGGCTATTTTGAGTATGTCAGCTCTCTCCCGCGTTGTGTAATATTGATTGTTCTCAATTATCATTTCGATTTGATCGCTATCAACTTCAACTGGTCCACCCAACCGTGGAGCATGGTGCAGCGAGAAATCTCCAGCACGGAACTTCGCAAACCACTTTTGACACGTTCGATCAGTCACAGCACTTTCTCCATACACTGCACAAATCTATTTTGCTTTTCAGTTGTGTTTTTACCTTTCTTGAAATAATAAAGCCTAGTATGCTGAAAATGTTGCTTTTTTTACCTTCCATCTTCAACATTAAAGTGGCTACACAAAAATTCACCAATTTTGGTGTCTTTTTTAAATGCACACTGATATAACAGCTGCCACATACAATCTAACAAAATTGATTAGAATGAAGTTAAAGACAACTAAGAGCTACTAAAGCCATCTTGTGGAAAAAACTGAACGAACTTTTTGGCTCACCCAATATATATATAAAAATATATAATGAAATATATATATTTATATAATATATAAATGAAATACTACTCAGATTTTATATATATATAAAAGCTGAGTAGTATATATATATATATACATATATATATATACAATGGAATATTACTCAGCCATAGAAAGGAATGAAATAATGCCATTTGCAACAACATGGATGGACCTAGTGATTCTCATACTAAGTGAAGTAAGTCAGACAGAGGAGGAAAATACCATATGATACTGCTTATATGTGGAATCTAAAATATGATACAAATGAACTTATTTACAAAACAAAAACAGACTCATGGATGTAGAAAACAAACTCATGGTTACCAGTGGGGGAAGGGGTGGGAGAGGAATAAATTAGAAGTTTGGGATGCTAACTGTTATATATAGAATAGATAAAGAACAAGGTCCTACTGTATAGCACAGGGAACTATATTCAATATCCTGTAATAAACCATAATCGAAAAGAATATGAAAAAGAACACACACACACACATATATATATATAATTGGATCACTTTGCTGTACACCAGAAATTAAAACAACATTGTAAATCAACTATACTTCAATACTAGTTTTTAAAAAAAAATAAGATATACACTTTGTATGCAAGGTCTTTCCCAAAGTGAGCTCCATAGAGAGGAAACGTTCTGTAAAATATCCCATGACATAAAAGGTGACCCCTTAATCCTACAGCTAAAGCCCTGAGAAGCTGGGAGTGCCAAGTTTAGGTTACAATAGGCAGGTTTGCTTCTAAAGTAAGTTTTACTTGGCCAGCACACGAATCTTGGTTTTCTTTTGTTTGTTTTCTCATACATTTGAATATTTTCAGTTCCACATTGCTGACCATTCAAATGTGCGCTTTCCATTTTCCCACTGTTGCCCTCACCACTCAGTGACCCATTCCCACCAGATCCCACAGTTGTCACCTCTGCTGGGAAACTATGGACATTTGGTTCTGTGACTTCAGTCAGGTCTCCTGCCTCCTTGACCAGTGACTTTTCTATAGTGTCCTGTGGCCAGCTGTGAACTTCAGCTGCTTCTCAAGGAGTCTTAACCCCAAGTCAGCCTCAAAGGCCAAGAGAGTCCTTTAGGTTCTCAAGGGACACATACAAAAGTCCAAGACTCAAAAATCTCATTGATTTAACTTAGAAAGCACAATTTTTCTTTCTGACCTAGCTTCTCTACTTCTAGAAACATATCCCCAGGAAGCGTGATCCAAAAAATATATGTGTAATGGTATTTATCAGAGCACTGATTGAATACTAAAAAACTGGCAATCATTTAAATGTCTAGCAATGTAGCACTAATCCACAATTTACACCCACTGAGAGATTATACAGCCATTTAAGATATACATGCTATAATCAGATATTTGTTTAATAACATATTAATGGCAGAGAGTTAAGTGGGAAAATTATGCCTTCTCTTGTAGCGAACCCAGTTTGCTTGGTCCCCTGATCCCGCCACCCCTAGAGCTTTGGCTGTTTGCTCAGTGAGAATCCCACTGCTGCCACCAAGACCTATTTAGTCTCCTGACCCTGCCTGGTGTCTCAGTCTCCCCAGACAAGGGCTGGGCTCAGGTTCAAGCCCATGCCTCCAACAGGCAGGTCTAAATCAAAAACCCCATGTATGGCAGCTCCCACCACTTCCAGATCCAAAAGAAGCACTTGAGCTGCTGGGTGGGACCTGCTTTCTCCAATGGCTGCCTGGAGAGGCTGGCAACAAAGCACAGAAGGCCAGATATTTGACGTCCATGGGGCAAAATTTGACCAATGAGAGGGAAGAAATTAGAAGGAGCCCTCAGGTAAGAACCTCTCCCTTCCAGCCCCTAAGAGTGTTCTGAGACATGGAGGTCCCACACAGGCTGTTGGAAGATAGCCCACTGCGTCTTCTTGTGAGGCTCTCGATAGCCCAATAATGTACCACATTATATTTTGCTTTTTTTTACCTCTTCTGCCTCCTTCCCCTTTTCCCTCACTGTTGTTGCCATGGGATTGCACCTCCCAGGAAAGCCTTAGCAAATAAGCTAGGTACCTGGGCTAAAACAAAAAAAAATCTAAAAGATACTCTGTGTGTGTGCGTGTGTGTGTGTGTGTGTGTGTGTGTGTGTGTGTGTTCACACACATGCATGTGAGCCTGTGTATGAGAGAGAGAGAATTGTGGTTTCAGGTGATGTTCACTTTTAAATTGTAAATGTTTGTATCATTTCAATTATGACTATTATTACATTTATAATCTTTAAAGTTTATTTTTTTGAGCGTGTCAACCACTGAATATTCTAACCGTCCCTGTAAAGGTTAGAAAACTGCAAAATTAGAGGAAGCACAGTCCACAAGGTCACTGCTGACACTAATTGCTAGTCTGGAGGATCCCCGAAATCCCCTGTAGGTTTGATAACTGGCCAGAAGGACTCACAGAACTCACTGAAAACTGTTATGCTTGTAGTTATGGTTTATTACAGGGAAGGGATAAAATTAAAATCAGCCAAGCGTGGGCGGAGGGATAAATTAGGAGTTGGGGGATTAACACACACACAATACTATATATAAAATAGATAACCAACAAAGACTTACTGTATAGCACAGGGAACTATACTGGATATCTTGTAATAAGCTATAAGAGAAAAGAATCTGAAAAAGAATATATAGATAGATAAAGAGATAGATACAGAGTTGGAGATGAGATATATATGTGTGTATGTATGTATAACTGAATCATTTTGCTGTATACCTGAAACTAACACAACATTGTAAATCAATGATACTTCAATTAAAATCAGCCAAGGGGAGGGGCTCATGGACAGAGTCCAGGAAACGTCCCTAGTGCAGAGCTTCCATTTTTGTCTCCCTGTGGAGTCAGGAACAGCACTTATTTCCCAACATCAATGTGTGACAACACGCACAGGGTATTGCCAACCAGGGATGCTCACCCAAGTCTTGGTGTCCAGACTTGTACTGGGGCTCCATCACATAGGCATCACTGATTGCCTGTGGAGCTGGTCTGTCTCTAGCCCCTCTGGACCTCCGACCCAAAGTCCCCACCCTACATCACACTGTTGCTATCCTGCTTGGCCCAAGGCCCCAGGAAAATAAAGATGCTCCTATCAGGCAGAACATTCCAAGGGCTTAGAGCTCACCTCCCAGAAGCTGAGGGCAAAGGCCAGATCTTGTTCTGGGCAGGGATAAATTCTCTGGTGCTCATCCCCTGTAAAATTTTAGCTCAGTGGTCTTCCAGTGCCTTCACGGTAAAGTCAGATCTTTGCAGACCCTTTAAGATCCATCCACTGCGTACCTCTCCGCGCATGTGCGTCCCTCCCAACCACACATGCTCTCCTGCCATCCCGGTCTGTTGCAAGCACTATTCTCTCTCGCCTCCAGGCCCTTGCGTGGTCTATTTCCTCTGCCCTGAACATCTGGCTAACGCCACCTCACGCTCGGACACACTGAGGTTCTGCTTCCGAAGCCTCAGATTCTTATACCCACAAAGCCTTCTTCTTCCTTGGAGGCCACGTCTCAGGCCGCAACTCTCATGAAGGAATTCTCTTTGAAACATTGTTTCTTTGGGCAAAATAATGCCAGAAAGAAAATCCGTACTAGTGATGGAAGTAAAGCATCTAAGAAATGATGGTTCTTAACCAGAAAATGGAAGTGTAGGAGAGATTACAGAGTGAAATATCAAATGTGGCAGCCTTTCATATCTATGCCTGTTACATATTAGTCTCTTTCTGGAAAAGCAGTTCAGGAGTTAACTCGACAAGCAGTCCTATTGCTGCAAAAATTACACATTGAGTTAAAGATAAAACTTCAGTGATATTTAGAAGGACAGTTAACTATGGGGTATCAATATGCAGAGAAAACATGTAACCATCAATTGGTTTAAATAATTTACTTACTTAATCTCTTCTTAGAACCCACTGTGTGTCATATATTGTTCCAAACCCTTTACAAATAACTTTTAAAATAACTTATTTAATCCTTTTAACAATCCTATGAGGTTAGTATTAATATTAACCTCCATTTACATAGGAGGAAACTGACACACAGAGAGGTTAGGTAACTTGCCCAGGGTCACACAGCTCATAAGTGGTAGAACCAGGATGGGCATCTGCATTCTGATTCTATGGTAATAATGTGATTCACTAGAGTATAAACTCCCAGACACCAAGAACTGAGATTAATTTGCTCACTTCTACATTCCCTGTTATTAGCACAGTTCCTGATACCAAATAGATACTCAACAAAGGTTTATTGAATGGACATCTTAAGACATTAAATTATCTGCCCAGTCAAACGCACTCTATAATCTAGGGAATGGTTTGTGGCTGCAAGGGAAACAAATGAGTTAGGGATTCAGGGAAGGAGCCATGGAAAGAAAAAGTTTGAGAGCCTTCTCCTAGAAAATAAGCGTTGGCAGATGACTTTCTGGGGTGAATATAGCTAAGATACAATAAAATAAATTTCTTGTTGAAGTCTTGAGTATGCTGTCAGGTTCATTACTCAATGCCCATAAGGCTTAGATTGAGAGAATCATAGAATTTCAAAGGTGGAAGTGACCTTAGAGGTCATCAGATTTAACTTTCTCATTTTGCTGTGTTTTCATAAAAAGAAACAAAGACCCAGAGTGTTCTGGCGGCTGGCTTATGATCATCTCTCCCTCTATGTCGAAAGCCCCTCGTTCCCCTCTTCAGAACGTCCTGGTGCAATGCATCCTACAAGGCTCTTCTCAACCCACCCACCCCCATGTGGTCTTACTTGCACCCTCGAAGCCACTGGAAGCCATTTATCTCCTTTTAACTCCCGTAACATCCCGTTTGTAGCACTGTTTTTTGTGTGTGTGTGTGTGTGGTAAGTGGGCCTCTCACTGTTGTGGCCTCTCCCATTGCGGAGCACAGACTCCGGACGCACAGGCTCAGCGGCCATGGCTCACGGGCCCAGCCGCTCCGCGGCATGTGAGATCTTCCCGAACCGGGGCACGAACCCGTGTCCCCTGCATCGGCAGGCGGACTCTCAACCACTGCGCCACCAGGGAAGCCCTGTAGCACTCTTTAATGCTTAGCTTTCTTCAGCAACGGAGTGTGTGTTTAATTTCCCCAGATGGGCACAGAGGCCAGCAAGCATTTGTTGAATAAATAAATCCAAGCTCCGTGTCGGCTGACACAGCAGGACACATCTGGCTTCACGTTCCATGATGCAATGAGCCCGCTCACCGGGGCCTGGGGCCCAGAGAACAGTGTGCGTGAACTTATACCTGTCCTCTAGGAAGTCAGTGATCATAGTGGTTAGGGTCATAAGCCTCAGAGCCTGGGTTCACATCCTTTCTCCATCACTCACTGGCTGAGTTATTTAGGCATTTACTTATCTGCCCTCCTTGTCTGTCAAATGAGGATGAAAATAAACTATATCTGCCCAAATGTACTCTATGAGGATAAAATGGATGATGTTATGTAAAGCATTTAGAGCAGTGTTTAGCACATAGCGAGTGTTCAATAGATGTTACCAAAAATAGAATTATTAGTTTCTTATTATTGTGCCTTGAATAAAGCCTGACATACAGCAAGTGTCTGATAAATGGTAACTGCTATTAGTTCCTTCGGCATCTAGAATCTTTGTCATTGTCTGCAACTACACTTCACGACAGAACATTTCAAATGATCAGAAGAGCAAAGAACGCAGAATAGACTAAGGAAACTGCACCCCTCGAGGGGAAGTGGTAGGAAAGCTATCTGTGCAGGAAGAAATGTACATAACTACTACAGACTCTTAAAAATTCCGTAAAGTTGCATGAGCAATTAAAACACATTAGGGACCAATTCCAGATGTGCTCCCAGGACCAAATAGTGTAATTATGTCACTGAACTAATATCATCATTTCCATTTAGCTGAAAGAGTTCTCAGGTCATAAACACAGTGGTTTGCGTTCTACCATAGCCGACTGCTATGAGTGTAATGGATGCCTAATGACCCAGCCAGTTTAACCAAAGCAAGGAATCTTCTTTCCAGACGCTTCTGTCACTTACACTGTATGATCTAAACTTAAAATTATGGCACAGCTCAAACACAAGGCAGTATTCATTCACCTTTATGAAGCTCTTAGCTCTGAAGATTTAAAATATATTGAACCAAGTACTTTGAATTCAGAGAAAAAATGTTTCCCCAAGTTAAGTAATGGGAGTGTTATGAGGCATTATTAACCTTTCCTGCCCTAGAACCCCATTTCAGAGATGATGAAAGAGGATTTTGCGTTCCACCCTCCACATAAGCTTTCTTTCCTCTGATTTTAAATATTAGTCTCAGATTCCTTTTTTTTTAATAGTAGAGCTGCTGTCTTTTTTTAAATTAATTTATTAATTTTATTTTTGGCTGTGCTGGGTCTTCATTGCCGTGCATGGGCTTTCTCTATGCAGCACAAGGGAGCTACTCTTCGTTGCGGCGCACAGGCTTCTCATTGCGGTGGCTTCTCTTGTTGCGGAGCACCGGCTCTAGGTGTGCGGGCTTCAGTAGTTGTGGCCCTCGGACTCAGTGGTTGTGACTCACGGGCTCAGTAGTTGTGGCGTAAGGACTTAGTTACTCCGCGGCATGTGGGATCTTCCCGGACCAGGGCTCGAACCTGTGTCGCCTGCATTGGCAGACGGATTCTTAACCACTGCGCCACCAGGGAAGTCCTAGTCCCAGATTCCTGTGGCCTGTGGGATAATGACAAGGTGCCCACATTTTATCACATTTTCTCATCTTTATTGTATTTCCTACATTTGGGCAAATAGTCTAACTACCCAGCCTCGTCAACAGCAACAGGGGTCTCAGCAGCTCAGGGGGACCTCAAAGACCACCACCATCCTGCCCTTTCCTTCTCTTTGCATCAGCTTTGACAGAACAGGTGAATCCATGGCCGTAAGAAGGTCTTTGCGTCCAGGTTTATAGGTCTGCTTGACACATGAGCAGAACTTATGAGACGGAAACAGAAGTCCTGCTCAGACATAGCTTCTTTAGCAGGGCATTTTGTGAAAAGAAATGAGACCATTTGGGGCTTCCCTAGTGGTGCAGTGGTTAAGAATCCGCCTGCCAATGCAGGGAACATGGGAACATGAGCCCTGGTCTGGGAAGATCCCACGTGCCGTGGAGCAACTAAGCCCGTGCGCCCAAACTACTGAGCCTGCACTCTAGAGCCCATGAGCCACAACTACTGAGCCCATGTGCCTAGAGCCCGTGCTCCCCAACAAGAGAAGCCACTGCAATAAGAAGCCCATGCACCACAACGAAGACCCAATACAGCCAAAAATAAAAACAAATAAATAAATAAATTTATTTTTAAAAAAAGAAATGAGACCATTTGACTCCATTGTTAAGCAGTACTATAAGTGCCTAGAAGAATCCCTGCCTTCCTGTTCTTGAAGAGGGAAGTTTCATTGTGAGAGACATTCTTGATGCATTTCTGTCTAAATTTTATTTGAAGATAATTCTTTTGCACTTGTAGAAAGTTTATTTTATCTTCGTTGAAGGGAAATCAGCCCTGTTGTGTTATGCTATTTTTTTTAAAATAGGAGGGATGTTACCTATTGCTTGGACTTTCATAGGAACCTGATATTCCTGTGAATAAGATAATTATAAGAATATAACTGAATAGCAAGTGAATTGAAACATCCTAAGGGTGCATCAGCGTGAGCTGGTTAAGTGAATGATGGCACTCACACAATGGAGTATTATAAAGCAATTTCAAAGAATGAGGCAGTTCTTGTATTAATATGGGATATTCTCCAATCCAACATATTATGAAGAAAGCAAGGCCATAAACAGTGGAAAGAGTAGGCTACAATTGGTGGGGGTATTTTCAAAGGAGAGATAGACCCTTATATTTACCCATACACACAACTTCACTGCAAAAATCCAATAGAAATTTATAACAGTTTCTGTCTCTGGGGAGGTAACCAGAGAACTGGTGGACTGTGGAGAAAGAGACATATGCTTTTTTACTGTATATTTCATTTATTTTTACTGAGCTCTAGTATTCAATTGAGAGAAAGAGAGAGAGAGAGAGATACATTTTTTGGTATTTTTTTTTTTTAGATTCCACATATAAGCGATATCATATGACATTTGTCTTTCTCTGTCTGGCTTATTTCACTTAGCGTGATAATCTCTAGGTCCATTTGCTGCAAATGGCAAGAAAGAGATACAATTTTTAAAAAGGTTATTTCTACAAATGATGTTAGAACAGTTGTCAGCCATACGCAAAAAATAAAACTTGACCTATATAAAGACTAATTCAAAGTGAATCAGAGATCTAAATATAAAATATAAATGATAAAACTTGTTAGAGGAGGGGACTTCCCCGGTGGTCTAATGGTTAAGACTCCACGCTTCCAATGCAGGGGGTGTGGGTTTGACCCCTGGTCAGGGAATAAGATCCCACATGCCATGTGGCGTGGCCAAAAGATTAAAAAAAATAAATTTTTTAGAGGAAAACCATCAAAACCTGGGTAAGATGAAGAGTTCACAGAAATGACACCAAAATCATTACATTAAAAATAGATAGAACTTCAGCAGGTGTTGGAAGAGGAGGTATTTGGCTTTTATTCCCACTCAGAAATAATAATTTGACAGGCATCCACGGACAAAACATTTAAAAAATTGATAAATTGAATTTTATTAAGATCTAAGATTTGTCCTTATTCAAAGCTACCATCAAGAGAATAAAGAGACAAGCTATAGACTGGAAGAAAATATGTACAAATCACATGCTCAACAAAGTACTTATATCCAGAATATAAAAGAACTCTCAAAACTCAACAATTAGAAACCAAACGACCCAATTTTTAAAATGGGAAAAGGACCTGAACAGACACTTTACCAGAGACTATTTGCAGATGGTAAATAAGCACATAAAAGATGTTTACCATCATTAGCCATTAGAGAAATGAAAATTAAAACCATAGTGAAATACCTATACACCTACTAGAAGGACTAAAATGTTTAAAAATAACGACAATAAGAAATGCTGGCAAGGATGTAGAGCAATGACAACTCTTATACATCGATGATAGGAATACAGAATGGTACAGTCACTCTGGAAAACAGCTTGGCAGACAAATGAAGTTAAATTTTATCATTTGACCCAACAATCCCATCCCTGAGTATTTGCCCTAGAAAAAAATGAAAACTTATGCTCACACAAAAACCTGTATTCACAGTTGCTTTATTCGTGAAAGCCAGAAGCTAGAAATATTCCAAATATTGCTCACTAGGCTAATTGATAAAGTGTGGCACATCTGTACAATGGACTATCACTCAGCAGTAAAAAAGAAAAAAGAGACAAACTATTGATACATGGGACAACTTGGGTGAACTGCAAAGACATACTGTATGAGAGAAGCAGTCTCAAAGGTCTACATACTGTACAAGCCCATTTATTTGAATTCTCAAAAAGACAAAACTATAGTTATAGAAAACAGATCACTGGTTGCCAGGAATGACAGGTAAGGGGAAGGTATCACTATAGAAGGAAAACATGAGGACATTTTGGGAGGGTAACAAAACTGTTCTATATCCTGATTATGGTAGTGGTTACATGAAGATATACATGTGTCAAAACTCATAGAACTGTACCAAAAGAAAACAAATTTTAATTTAGTGTATATTTTTAAATTATTTTTTAATAATTTTTTTTAAAGAATGGTGAGTTCCAGCTTCCAGTACTAGTAGAGTAGTTTGGTAAAACTAAGACATTGTTACAATGTTCCTATATTATATATAAAGTAGCGAATTGTTAAATCTAAGTTGATTGTGATGAATTAATGTAATCCCTACAGGAACTACTAAAAAAAAAATTAAAACAGCAAAAATGCCTAAAGAAGAAACAAAAGAAATATTGTATTAATTCACAAGATGTCAAGAAAGGAGAAACAGAGAAACAAAAAGCAAATGAGACAAATGGAGAACAAATGGCAAAATAACTCACCTAAATCCACCTGTATCAATGAGTGTATTAAATGTAAATAAACTAAAAACTCTAATAATAAAATAGAGATTCTCCAGCTAGATAAAAAACTAAGACCCAAGTGTATGCTGTCTACAAAGGAGTTATTTAATAGTTTTTTAAAAGACACAAATAAGTTGAAAGTAAAAACATGAAGAAAGCATATACCATGCAAACACTAATCCTAACAAAACTAGAGTGGCTACATTAGTATCCAACAAAACAGATTTCACGACAAGAAGCATTACCAGAGATAAAGCAGAGCATTTTATAATGATAAAAAAAATGTCAACACAGCAGGGAGGCATAACTGTATCCCTAATAATGCAGCTTCAAAATACATGAAGCAAAAGCTGATAATAAAAAAAAGGAGATGTCCGTCAACAGATGAATGGATAAAGAAGTTATGGGAGATATATATATATATATATATATATATATATATATATATATGTTGGAATATTACTCAGCCATAAAAAATAATGAAATTCTGCCATTTGCAGCAACATGGATAGACCTAAAGAATATTATGCTTAGTAAAATAAGTAAGTCAGACAGAGAAAAACAAATAATGCATGATATCACTTACATGTGGAATCTAAAGAAATAATATAAACAAATGTATATAGCAACATAGAAACAGATTCACAGGTGTAGAAAACAAACTAGTGGTTACCAAAGGGGAGAGGGAAGGGGGAAAGGGCAAGTTAGGGGTATGGGATTAAGAGATACAAACTGTGTATAAATTACATAAGCAACAAGGATATACTGTATAGCACAGGGAATTATAGCCATAATCTTATAATAACTTTTAATGGAGTATAATCTGTAAAAGTACTGAATCACCATGCTGTGTACCTGAAACTAATATAATATTGTAAATCAACTATACTTTAATAAAAAAAAATAAGTTAACATAAATTTTTTTTAAAAAAAGAGAAATAGGCAAAGCCATAATCAGAGATGGAGATTTTAATACCTCTAAGTAATTGATAGAACAATTAGAAAAATCAGCAATGATACAGAAGATCTGAAGGGCACTCTAAAACCTCTGACCTAATAGACATTTACAGAACACATATTTAAGAAGTATGCTGCAAAATTTGAACATTTTACCAAAAAAAGAAAAGTAAGTGTGGAGGAGAATGGGTATAATTACTAATGAAAAAAATTATGGATGAATGTTCATAATTGTTGAAACTAGGTGATGGGTACATTGGTGCATATGATGTATGATTCTGTTTACTCTGTATATGATTGAAATTTTGTGTAGTAAAAGCTAAAAATTAAGTTTAGGTCAGAATACATGGCCTTTAGCAGATGATTTTTTTCTTTTCCATTATGGTTTATCATAGGATATTGAATATAGTTCCCTGTGCTATACCCTAGAACCTTGTTGTTTATCCATTCTGTATATAATAGTTCGCATCTTAGCAGAAGACTTTTAAACTTTGTACACACACAAAGGCACGCTGACTCTGATGGTAGAACCTCAGGAACCAAATGTGGCGTGAACAGTGGCACAAGCCTGCTCCCTTGCCTGTTCCCTTTGTCTCCTTAGGTCTCCCCAACCTCCAGGCACAGCACATGCCCTCAGCATCCATAAGATTATTCACACCATTCCCCCAAACTCCTCCTCCTCTCCAAACGGCTAAAGTCCGCCTCGTCACACTCAACCCCACTTCCCCTGAGGACTTCTCTACCCACTCATCCTTCTTCACCATGTGAAGATGTTGCCCAGAACTTTCCATGACACTCACCTGGCATTCAACACGTATCATCCAGTATGGCTAACTTTCCTTCATTAAACTTCATAGTTCCAAAAATGGACACAAACTATAAAAATTGTCAGAATCTCCACATTCTGGGTAGAAAGCAGCCATTTTGTTTTGGCAAACACATTGGTGAACTCTTCCCTTAGACAAAGATGGCTCCCTAAACCTAGGCCGGAGAGAGTAGGTCACGAAATAGGAAGTTAAGCAGGAACAGACCTCTCCTGTCTACCCCTAGGTTAGCCTTAACACTGTATTAAAAGACTCCCACCCCAGCTGGGGAGGGGAGGAGCCGGGTCTGTGTCCACCCTCGTGGCACAGGTTTGGGGGAGAGGAGAGCAGGAAAAGGGACCCACGTGGCAAGAGGCAAGCGAGACACACCTCTGACCTCTGCTGCTTCTTGCCTTCCCATCTCAGAGTTTCTCCCTTTTTCTTTTCTGTAGCAGCTAAGCTTTGGTTAAAGCAGTTTAAAGTCTCCATTTCTATTTTGATCATATGAAATCTTCCACACTGGAACATAAAATATTGATCACACTCACTTCTGAAACAGAGACTCACGCATCAACCCTTTCCAAACAAGCTTGGAGAACACCCTGACCCCACGGGTCATCTTCAGCCTATGCTTAGCTTTAGGAAACAACAAAAATCATACCAAGAGAAAGAAAGAAACATTTGTATCATGCACCCCTTCAAACCTCAAAAAATATGTATATAAACATTTATGAACATATGAAGGAAAAACATGAAATACATGACCATTTCATTGTTTAAAACTTCCTGGAACAGTATGAGTGTAGATGGTCCTCACCTTGCGTGGTGGTGCACATTGGGACCATGCAAAATCAAGGACTGCCTGTACCTTACTTAGTAATTTATGATCCCTTAAAATTGGAAGCAAAGGGAACTTTTTGATTAAAGACAGGTGAGTAAACCTACTTCTCCCACCCCTTTCAAGGTCACCCCAAACAACCTGAAAATGAAGGGAAAGCCTCTTCTTAAAATGGACAGGGAAAGAGCCACAACTCCAAAGCACAAAAGGATGCATGCCTACAGGGTGCTGTAAAACACAGTCAAAATTGGGGAAGATGCCGAGAGATAAGGCACATCTTCAGATTTTAAGCTACTCACCAATGCCCATAAAAGTTCGTCATGGTCATGAAAGGCTAATCTCTTCATCAGCCTTTGATTAGATCTGTGAATAGGGTAGATCATGCTAGAAGCAAACCAATTAACCGATGGTCAGAAGAGGTCAATGTAAAGGAGAAACCACGAAGAGACACCACTTTCATTTATGAAGGACATGGTATCTGACCTGAGGGAGAGATTGCCTGAGAAAAAGAGGAAGAGGAGGCAGTCTGACCAGATTATGAAACAGACAGGCTATGGCTAAGGACTTTATAAAAGTCCACTGACTTTATGGCTGCTGAAAATTGAGAGTACTTCTCTTTCATCTCAAAGATCACAGGTGCAATGGACTGAATGTTTATGTCCCCCCAAAATTCATGTGCTGAAATCTCATCCCCAAGGTGATGGTATTAGGTGATGGAGTCTTTGGGAACTGTTTAGGTCATGAGGGTGAAGCCCTCATGAATGGGATTAGTGTCCTTATGAAAGATCCCCTGCCTCTTCCACCCTGTGAGGACACAGGGAGAAGCGCCATCTCTGAGCCGGAAGGTGGGCTTTCGCCAGACGTCGCATCTACAGGCACTGTGACTTTGGATTCCCAGCCTCCAGAATTGCGAGAGATAAATGTTTGCTGTTTATAAGCCGCCCCGTTTATGGTATTTTTATTACAGCAGCCAAAGTGGACTAAGACAAAGGCAACCTGATTCTCTGATAAGAGAGAAGATTCAAACAGATATTATAAGGCACCGGAAGAAGACAAGCGGGTTGGAAGATCTAAGAAAAATAAAAACATTTACAAATTCAAATCAGTACATCAACTATACTTCAATTTTTAAAAATCTTAAAAATAAGTGGTTTGGAGGGGAGGGATAAATTAGGAGTTTGGGATTAACACATACATATGACTATATATAAAATAGATAATCAACAAGGACCTACTGTATAGCACAGGGAACTCTACTCAATCCTCCGTAATAACCTATATGGAAAAAGAATCTGAAAAAGAATGGATATACGTATATGTCTAACTGATTCACTTTGCTGTACACCTGAAACTAACACAGCATTGTAAATCAATTCTACCCCAATATAAAATAAAAACTAAATTAAAAAAGAAGGCACTACTGCTTTCACAATTCATAAAATGCTCACAAAACCTCATAACATAAATAAAACATCTAAAAAGTTTCCAATGTAAAAAAGTTTTTAATTAAAAAAGTTTTTAAGTAGTTTGGGAGCCCAGTGTTATAGGGTCAGAAGTTATTCAGCCCCCCACATGGGGAAAAAGAAGAATTTAAATCATATTGGAAACAACCAAAATTAGTGCTCAGAAATATAGCTGGGGCAAAACAAAGTGCAAAAAATAAAGCTATAAACTTATCAGAGTTCTGCCTTTTGGTTATACAGACTAAGCTTCATGCTGGTCATAATAATTATAAACTCTGGACAAAAATCTTTAAAATATAATTTTTGGAGGCACTGGAGAGCAACCAAAATTAGGCAGAAACTGGAGGTAGTTCAACCCTTGAAAGAAAGGAGTCACAGGGGCTGTGATCCACGTTTAATTGCTTTTCCTTCCAGAACACTCTGCCCCGCATGGTGGGGGTCCCTTAGCTCTCAAGGAAAGTCACAACCTGCTGGCAAGAGGAATAGGGAGAAATTCAGGGCTGCCAGGATGTAAGAAATTAAGGAGGAAATCCAATAAAGGAAGGAGGCACAGAACGGGGAGCTCCATGACTGAATAATCTCCCCACCAGATCACTGGCTGGCCCTGAACTGTATATGTGACCAATGGGACTCCAAGTAGAGGGGGGACAGCAGGAAAGCTGAGCGCTGAGCAGAGATTTCTGTTCCCACCAGGAAACAGTTTGGCATTTCAGTGACCAAGTTAAAGGCACTGGGTAATCACCCAGGTTTCTAGTGAAGCCCCAGAAAGGCCAGCCCAGAGTCAAGTCCACATCCCACCCAATGGCACTGGGAAGCTGGACCAGAGGGGCTCACGGTTCAGGTCATTGCATTCCAGCTGCCAGGGTCAAAGGACAAAGCCGAGACCAGGCCAGAAGATGGACATACAGCCAGGGTCCCTGTGAGTGTCCACCTGCCGAGGCTTGTGTCACAGGAGGGTCCAGGTGCATGGAGGAGCCCCCCTCATTCCAGAACCTTCTTTCCCACGATGTTTCTCCTGGGCTTTGCTTCTCTCTGATGCTGTCTTGCTCTCCATTCTCTGAAACTCAGCCACGTGGCTTATCCTCTTTCCAGGATTTGTTGAGTAGCCCCTGTGCCGGGCCCTGTGGTGGTTGCTGGGTTTCTTCCAGCTGGTTCTTTTCAGCTCTAAGCTTCCACTTGGATCTTCCCTTCTGACAAGACACCATCCCCCTTTGGGGCCTCAGTGCCAAATCCTAAGATGCAGCCTGAATCCTTGGCAAGGGCAGAGCCAGAGATGACTTTACATGTGTTTAAGGTGCAAGGACATCGTTTCCTGGTGACATGTGTGAACCCCAGTCGTGACAAATGCGTTGCACAATGGATGGGTCCACTCCTCCGCTGGAGGTTTGCCAAGATTGTTTTTTTCTTCCACATACACATCCTTCCCATTACATACCAGTCAACTGGGGATCTCTCCATGAATTGTAACACTATCTTCAAGACCTTTTTCCGTGATGAGTACACACTTGAGAAAGGCGTTTTAGAGCTTTCTGAAATCCAGCATCTCTGATGACTTTTAAATGTGTCTACATGGCTTCACTCTTAAGAATCAGAAAAATACATTTTTCTGGGACGAACTTCACTCATTCATTAATTCAAATGTCTGTGTTCTGTTCACAGGAGATTGATTCAAAACGCTACAAGACAAATGCTAATTATGAACTTAGCTCTGTGACCCTGGACAAGCGATATACTTACCTGCTGTCAGTTTCTATTTCTTCTATAAAATGGGAATAATAATGTCACATACTTGATAGAGGTGTTTGACAAATAAAGAATGTATGGGAGTATTTAGCCCATGGCTGGCTCAAAGGAATCAGTAAAAGCTAGCTGTTGTTCCAGGTTTATCTCTATTCACAGGGTTAGGAGAGAGGAGAGAGCAGGGATTTGAACCTACGACCAGTGCTCAGAAACTTGTTACACTTTCTGTAGATGTAAAGCCCTCTGCCCTACACCTAGCACTCGGGAAACACAATAAATCATAGTAACTGTGGTTCTGAACCAGGTTCTACACTAGCAGAGGTTTACAACTGTACCTAACTAAATATACAGATGCACAAAGACTGCAAAATGAACAAAAAAGTTTTAGAATATAATGAATTATGGCTCTTTCCTTCTCTTTTCCCTTAATTTTATGAAACTAAATAAATGAACACTTTGGAGGAAAAACAAACATTTGTAGTTACAGGTTATAAAACAGTGTAAATGGAATGAGATACAGGGATTCTGGGAGGGGGCAGGAGCATCCCCAGAGACAGTGACAGAACTGTGACACCCAATATATCTGGACAGAACTAAAATTCAAAATGAGGGGCTGCCCTGGTGGCGCAGTGGTTGAGAGTCCGCCTACCGATGCAGGGGACGCGGGTTCGTGCCCCGGTCCGGGAAGATCCCACATGCCGCGCGGAGCGGCTGGGCCCGTGAGCCATGGCCGCTGAGCCTGCGCGTCCGGAGCCTGTGCTCCGCAACGGGAGAGGCCACAACAGTGAGAGGTCCGCGTACCGCAAAAACAAAAACAAAAACAAACAAAATGATACCTGCACCCCTATGTTCATAGCAGCCTAAATGTCCATTGATAGAGGAATGGGTAAAGAAGATGTAGTACATATATACCAAGGAATGAAATACTGCCATTTGCAGCAACATGGTTGGACCTAGAGATTATCATATTAAGTGAAGTAAGTCAGAAAGACAAATACCATACAATATGACTTATATGTGGAATCTAAAATACGACACAAACGAATTTATCTACAAAACAGAAACAGACTCACAGACATAGAGAACAGACTTGTGGTTGCCTGGGGTCGGGGGAGGGAGGGATGGATTAGGAGTGTGGGATTAGCAGGTGCAAACTATTATATAGAGAATGGATAAACAACGAGGTCCTACTGTAGAGCACGGGGAACTATATTCAATATCCTGTGATAAACCATCATGGAAAAGAATATGAAAAAGAAAATATATATATATATGTATAACAGAGTCACTTCGCTGTACAGCAGAAATTAACACAACACTGTAAATCAACTATATTTCAGTTAAAAAAAAAAAAAAAAGCAAGCACTGTGGTGCCCAAAAGAAAGCTAAGGGGAAATACAGGTATTTGGTTCAAGTCCACAATCATCACGATTCCAATCGGTGACCCCTCTCTAGGTAAGTTAAGATACAAAGCATTTAAAACAACAACAATCTCTGCCCACTTTTTCTTGAAAGTTTGAGAAATGTGCCAGTTTGGAGACAGGCAACAATAATAAAGAATTAAACATCGTTTCCCATTTTTTCACTGAGTAGCTATGGCCAGCTCTCATTAACAGTAAACAAGAATGAAGCCTCGTAAGAAAAAAAAAATGGATTAATAATTTAAAAAAGAAAGTTTAGCTCTCTTAAGGGTCAGAACCAATAGATCCTGAGACCTAGGAACCCAATGGCACAGACCACATCTTTTTGTGTCCCCAAAACCCTGAAATGCTTCCCATTTCTTGCCAAGTGTGTGGCACCACACGGCCCCTACTCACGAAGCATCTCCTCTGTGCTGGGCAGGCACTGTGCTAAGTTCTTCTCTGACAAGTTTCTTATCACACAGTCGCAGTGATAACTAACGTTGGGGCCAGGATTCAGACTCAGGCTGGTCTGATTCCAACATGGGTGTCCTTACCCACACCCCAGAGCTACACCGGCCCCTTAGTCTCACTTCTGTTATTACAACAGATCAGCCCCCAGCAGCAACTGTACCTTCCTCCCTCTTTTGTTTGGCTTCTGTTGTTCTCTTTGCAAAAATGCCCCCCTCCAGTGGGATGATGGATGTTTACTCAACTTACTGCGATGATCATTTTATGATGTATATAAGTCAACTCATTATGCCTATACAGTGCTATATGTCAGCTGTAGCTCAATAAACTGGAAGAAAATCAACGCTACCCCACCAAGTCTGTTGAAAGCCATTCTTCCTTCAAACTAACCCTCACAGGCTACTTATCCCCTCCGGACAGAGATTTCTGCACTTCCATCCCACCTCCCCCGACCCGTTCTCCCTGACTGTGCCCACATCTGTTTTTCTACACCTGATACACCTGCCACCTCTCTTAAGGAAACCAGAAGGGTATATGGGGTTTCATGGGGTCCTGGAAAATGCTTGGGCTTTCCCACCAGAGCTGGAAGCCAGTTCTTCTTCTCGTTCACTACGTGATGTTGAGTAAACGCCTCAGAATCCCATCTGTAAAAGAGATGCAGCCACTCCCACTCAGAAGGGTTCCCATGAGGGTTTAGTGGGATGAACCAAGCAGGCTAGAGGCTCCATGAGCCCTGCTTCCTTGTGCCTCCCCACGGACAGCCCTCCTACAACTGCCTCGTCTGGTGGTGGGTATTTCTCTTGCTACCTGGTTAAGTTGTATGACACACATGGACAGATCATAGGTTACTCATCATGCCTTTCCTGCTCAGCCCAATACATATTAGGGCCTCTATAGTTACCTGTCTAACTGGATGACATGCACACCTCCCCCAGAACATGGAAAAACAGTTGCGTCGCCCTCGTTTATTCAGTCTGGATCTCATAACATACATTTCTAATACGATAAGAATTATTCAGAGTTGTCAACATTCAGAAACAGTCTTTGCAACGAACTTCTAAATCTTTAGTAAGAGCTATGTTTACATAAATATTTATTGAGTTCAAGGCTTTCAGTGTATATCGTAAACAACACTGCCAGGCACAGTTCTTCTTATTGCTCAGGAGAGAGCGAATTTAATCATTCATGTTCTGTTCTTAGTTATTAAGGATACATCACCCTGACCGGGTATCTCTGGAGCCACAAGCAAATAGAAGCAAGTAAAGAAAGAAGAGCGTGGTTCCGGGATCCTTGGTCAACATTATCACTCACCAGCCACGGACGGGTCCATCAGTCCATCTCAGCATTTATTTCCCATCTGTAAAATGGGGATGATTTGGGCATTGCCCAAACAATGTTGTAAGAATACAATTAAAAACCATATGCAGGGCTTCCCTGGTGGCGCAGTGGTTGAGAGTCCGCCTGCCGATGCAGGGGACACGGGTTTGTGCCCCGGTCCGGGAGGATCCCACATGCTGCGGAGCGGCTGGGCCCGTGAACTGAGGTATGGCCGCTGAGCCTGCGCGTCCGGAGCCTGTGCTCCGCAACGGGAGAGGCCACAGTGGGGAGAGGCCCGCGTACCGCCAAAAAAAAAAAAAACCATATGCAAACGTGTTTGCTAACAGGTAAGAAATGCAATGTTGCTAAGAATTACTGACAATGCACTACTGGAGCTACTCACCAAACATAGCTCTGAGCTTCCTAGCTATCGAGTCTCAAGGGACGACCACAGTTTACATGGTTTGTTCGATGTTTAGTAAGAGGAAGCTGAACAGTTCTTTCAAAAAGAAACTCTAAGGCTCTGCTGAGGGGAATTTGGCATCTTGACACACACAGGAGACCAGCAATTTCCTAATGAATGATGTGTTTGGGGCTGTTTTGGAAGGGACAGAGACCTTCTTCCTGGGAATATTTATGCCAGGAAGGTCTGATGACAGCTGAGGACATCAGGCTGGATTGTCACTCAGGGGAGGGGTTCCCAGGCAGCCAGATTTACTGCTCCTTGCAAAGCCTTTTTTTGGGGTCTTGAGAATGTCTCAAAATGGTAAAATGGCTTCATTATCTATAGACCCTCCACAAGGCAGGAAAGAGAGAGAGAGAGAGAGAGGGAAAGAGAGAGAGAGAGGGAGGGAAAAAGCAAGAGAGGAAGAGAGAAAGAAAAGGACATTTAAGATATCAGCTTCACCTACATAAAGATCTAAGAATCCCAGATCCTTGATTTCCCCAAACTGTCTCATCTTACAAGCTAGAAAGAGATGAAAATCTTTACTAGAGTGCAGTAGCTCACCAAGAGAAAAATGCTGAACTAAAAATATTGGGCTGGCCAAAAATTTCCTTCGGGCTTTTGTAAGCTGTTATGGAAAAACCTGAACAAACTTTTTGGCTGACCCAATACTTCCTTGTTCCAAAGTTAATTATTAAGCCACAATTTTTTATCAGTTAGCACAACCCTCATTTATCTGTTGCTCAATATTCAGCAAATATTTATTGGGCATCTATTATAGGCCTGAGGATATTATTATTGATAAAAGCATATAATAAAAATACTAGCAGGCATTTACTGAGTGTTTTCCATGAGCCAAGGGAAAATTCTGGACATTCATGGTCAAAACAATACAGTCTTGGCCACCGCCCTAGAGAAGCGAAGCCTTTCCTCTTCCCCCTACCAGAATTTAGGGAGCAAGGGTCCTGGTGTCCCCCCTGGGGAGAGAGCCAGGAGAGAACTGAAGGCTAAGAAGGTATGAAAGTGCATCTCTTATCAAAGGGTAGTATGGCCCCGTCTGCAAGATCAAAAACCACCACAGGAGAGGTGAAGACATTCGAGAACGAAAGGTGAGGATGACTTGTCCTGGGAAAGTGGAGATTCCAGTACCGACCCCACGTGCTCGCAAAGAGCAAGTCCACAGCTGAGTGTTTCTCCTTCAAGTCAACTGTTGCAAACATGCACCTGCACGTCTGGAATCTTCTAACTGACCTGCCCCTACTGGGTCCAAATCGTCACCTGCTTCCTAAATGCCCCTCCCCTTGTGCTCTGCAAGCAGCCAGAGAGCGTCCTGGATTGCAGGTCTGACTCATCACTGCCCCCACTTGAAATAAACCCGTGGTGTGTCCCCAGTGCCCTCAGGATAGAGGTGGGCTCTTCACAAGTCTGTTCCCACCAGCCTCCCCAGGTTCTTCTTCCCTCATCACCCTCAGACCCACTCAGTCCTCAGAGGTTCCCTCTGGACCCTCACCTCCTGGCCCAGCATGAGCCTCATCCAGTCTCCTCCTCCTGTTTCACCCATCTCACCTCTCATCCCTTTAGCCTCTGCGGAGCGGCTCCATCCCTATGGGGTTCGCCCACCAGGAACTGGCCACACTAACTATCGTTTCTCAACTGCTGTCTCACGCCCTGCCCGACTGACGTTGACAATAACAGCCCCATGGTGGGCTCCCAATGGATGCTTGGGAATGTTGGCAGAATGAATACATTAAAGACGAGAGGTAGAGGGCCACCTAAGAAGCCGCTCCTGACCCAGGCTAGACCAACACCAGAGCAGGTGTAGAGCCATCCCAGGTCCACCAGTTCGTCACCTCTGCCTGAGGGCCAGCTAACTACAGACACGGCTTCAGTGAAAGTGCAAGATGGGAAAGCCCTGGCCAGTTCTCTTGGGGCCGCTCACCGTGATGTTCCTCTCTGATCGAGTCAGCACGAAACGAACGTCCGTCTCCTCTGTGGTACCATCGTTTTCTTCGAGATGAGTACCGTCGCCGTATTTTAACTGTCGGTGGACTATTTCAGAGTATCTTCCTTCCTGAGCTCTGAGATAACCACCTGCAGAATAACAGAATATAAATTCTAGGTCCACAGGGTCTGAGGGGGGTTTTGTGGCCACATTTCTGAAATCAAGTGATTTTTCCTCCAGTGACGTATAGCTCAGTACAATCTTTCACTTACGTGGCAAAATACTCCGAATTTTGACGCTGTGGGTGCACAAGTGAAAATCATGGAACTGAAAGGCCGTAGCTTGACATGCAATCACCGGAATCCACCTCCCCCTCACACACGCCCACCACACACTCCAGGGATCTGAAGCCTCCAGGGCAAGACTTGATGCCCAATTTGGTGAACCTGGCAAGTTTCACTGGAGATCTCAAGGAAAATGGATAGACTCACTCTCTGAATGGGATCAAAACATCTAAGCAGAAAATACCAACAATGCTTTGTTTCCACCAAACTTAGCCCCTGGGGAAATTACGCTTGGATGATTTACGGAATGTGGGTCTTTAGCTGCCGTACACTTTGCAGTGCCAACAAAGGCAACAATAATATATAATTGATTCCACTTGGATCTCAGCGAGTCAATAAAGAACTTTGTTTATACATAATTTTGTTGGGCAAATCTCCCAGATGGTACTGAAATGTTGCATTTTTAAGATGTTGAGTTTGGTCCAGGAGGATCATAAATTATAAAGATAATGTGTCTTTTGTATCGTTACAGTCATCTAATTGTAATCACAATTACAGTCACTGTGAAATCTAACTACCTTCTATTTTAGGATTACGCCCGACGTTTTTTTAAAGCTTCATTTATTTAAGAACCAAAAGTCAAACTAAGGGCTCCAGAATCCCAGAGCTCCACCTGCTAACACGAGGGCAATTTTACAGACTAAAACCTATCATGAAAATAAAAATTTAATATTTTCATAATAGGAATTAACAGCAGTACAAACATAAACTCTCCAATAGGTTTTAGGTTAACTTTCTCACTCTCTAGAAAGAGGCTTTAGCTAGGTTCCTAGGAAATTAACGCTTCATCTCTGCAATAATTTTCTACTCTCTGAAACATGTAATTTACGCTTTTATTAAAGATAAAATTATGGTTCTCCCTCTTATTGCTGCATCACACAAAAATGCTCGAACAGATTAACACAACATTGGGAGGGTAGGTTTGGGATGTCGTGATTTAAAATATAAGGTGTCAGCTTAGGAAATGCCTGCGGGGGTGGGGGGGGCGGCCCTGGTGGGTGCATTTCACAGAGCCTGGCAGGCATCCCAGAACAGCTGAGACTGGCACCCCTGCCCACCCCACGTGACTCCCTTCCAAGAGAGCGACAGTGCCTGCATACTAAGACACTGTGGACAGAGGAAGCAAGCAGTAGGTTCAAAAACAAGCCCCCAAATGGAAAATTACCCAGGCCGAGGCTAACAATTGCCGGCATTGGCTTATAATTGAGCTGCTTCTCCCAAGGGCAACGCCGCCTCACCTGCTCCAGGTGAGAGGCCTCCGGGATTTAGGTATCAGGGGATGGTTAATGATTCTCTCAAGTCGTGGCAGGAAGCCCAGCTGGCTTCAGAACAGATGGGAGAACATTCAGGGCAGAGGAGGGGGACCTGGAATAAGGGACTAGAGAGACAGTTCTCAGACTTCAGTAAGTGTCCCAATCATTGCAGGACACATTAATCACAGAGGGCCAGGCTAGACCCTGAAATTCTTATCTGAGGGCTTGGGATGGGGTCTGAGTGACTACGGTTCTAGCAGGTCTCCAGCTTCTGTCACTTACTGGTCCAGAAACTGCACGGGGAAAACCACAGCACAAGAGCCTCATGCTCTACCTAGACCCAGAGCAACACCTGGCACCTGTTAGAAACACAGACTCTCAGACCCTCCCCGGACCTATCGATTCAGAACCCACAGCTTAGGAGATTCTCCACGTGGTTCGCGCACACGTTAAAATTTGAAAAGCACCATAGTACGTGCTATTTAAGGCCCTTTCGGCCCCTGGGATCCAACTAGTTCTGTGTCCACATGGTTCCAACATGGATGCCTGTTGGGGGCATAGGGGTACACGAGCACGCACGTGTTTGGGGTGGGAAAAGAGGGCGTGGTTCGTTTTTAACCCTTGACTAACTTTCTCCCACTCCCTCTCCCCTCAAAAACGTACTGAGTAAAGTAAGGTTTTGCATCTAGCCTCCTGGATAACCAGTCGGTACACGCGCAAAGCACATACATTAGCCCTGAGCTGGCTATGCCCATCATTACACCGTAATGACTGCTGCCCATCCTTGAGGGTCACCCTGAGAGCAAGGTGGCACTGTCCGGAGAGCCCCCATTCTCGCCACAGCATGGTCTGGGCCAATAGACGTTTGCGGGCTGCCGGGTGAGGACACGTGGGGAGACGCACAGCACCTGATTGCGCTGTAACACCCCTGAGGCCCTCCCCAGCCCCCTCCCCACCTCGACATCCCCTCAGCCCCAGGGCCCTTGCTGTTCACAGCACCGCTCACCCACATTCTCCATGCTCACAGCTCCTCTCCGGAAACGCCTGCGTTCTGAGCATCAGCCCCCAGAACCTGGATGCTGGGTCTCAGACTAGAGCAGGAACGGACAAGCTTTTCCTGCAAAGGGCCAGATGGTTAACACCTTAGACTCTGTGAGTCACACAAGCTCAGGTGGGCAGCCACTCATCTCAGCTGATGCTGCTTGAAATCAGCCAGAGACAATACCTAAGCCATAGGCTACGTTCAGACAAAACTTTACGGACACTGACATCTGAATTTCATGTAATTTTTATGTATCACAAAATATGATTCCTCTTTTGCTTTTTTTTTTTTAACCACTTAAAAATGTAAAATTTCTTATCTCAAGAACCACACAAAAAACAGGAAATGGGCAGTGGCTGGATTTGGCCCATGGGCCAGAGTCGGACCTCATCTAGAGGTCAAGTGCAAGGTTCCGGTCAAGTCCTGGCAGTGTGTCTGACTAGATGGGTGGCCTTAACCAACCGAGGGCTGCTGTCCCAGTGACATGAGATGATACACAGTCTGTGACCTGCTGGGAGTGAGCAGTAAGTAGTGGCCGTTGTGACTGCTGTCATGGTTGAGCTCTAGAAAAAGCCAGTGGAGGCAGGCGGGAAAGACCAAGACACTTCGGTCAGGGCTAGGCCTTGTTTGATAAACCTCCGTGGAAATATGGACTCTTTAGAGGAAAGGGGGCGTCTCTCTATGGAGCCCCAACCTGAAAAGGCTCTGTGGACACTGAGCTGCCTACCCAGTGGTCACCAGGAAGATGCAATTAATCATTTGACAGTTATGTGAGCAAAGGCAGCACCGGGACAGGCGGGGGTGAGGTAACTGCAGATAGAGGAGCTACGGTGGCCGGAACAAGCCCCAACCAATGTGACCCAGAGAAGAGAGGGCGCCAAGGGCTCCCTAAGAACGTTGGAGTCAGGGTCTGCCTGTCCCGTCTGTGGGCCCCCCACACAAGCTGCTAATTCAGCCTGTTTGAGCCTTGGCTTCATGGTCTACAACAAACTTGTCAATTTGCTTGGCAGATATTTACTGAATACCTACTGTGTGCCAGGCACTGTGCTAAGTGCTGCGGATGCATGGGTAATAGAGTCAAAAAAGACAAATGATGGACTTCCCTGGTGTCGCAGTGGTTGGGAATCCGCCTACCAATGCATGGGACACGGGTTCGAGCCCTGGTCCGGGAGGATCCCACATGCCACGGAGCAACTAAGCCGGTGCGCCACAGCTACCGAGCCTGCGCTCTAGAGCCCGTGAACCGCAACTACTGAGCCCACGTGCCACAACTACTGAGCCTGCACTCTACAGCCTGTGCTCCACAACAAGAGAAGCCACCGCAGTGAGAAGCCTGCACACCGCAAAGAAGAGTAGCCCCCGCTCGCCACAACTAGAGAAAGCCCGCACGCAGCAACGAAGACCCAACGCAGCCAAAAATAAATACATAAGACAAATGATGGATCAATAGATAAATGCTACATGATGGATGAATGGATAAATAGATGGACAAATACTAACAGCTGCCATCAGCACCTGCCTTGGCTTAGGAGAATAATTTGGTCAGCCTTTTGCGCTGTGCACAGCGAGACCAAAGGCCACAGGTCAGCCCGCAGGAGGATTCCCCAGCTGCCTGCTGTCGGGTGGCAGGAGTGACAGGACTCTGGCCAAATGGACAACACGGACCCCCTTCAAGGGACAGACTGACACAGGAAGGGGTGCTGGTTTTGCCAAATTGTCCACATTTTCCAAAGAAACTCAAACTTCCGCAGTGCACCCAATGTTAAATGTTGGTCTCTAGTTCAAAAACTCCCAAAGGCTATGGAACAAATAAAACACACCCGTGAGCTGAAAGTATTGGCCCGTAGGCTGCCGGTTTGTGATCTCTGACTTAGAAAAGGAGGCAGCAAAACAAAGAAATCGCTAACTCACACTGTAGGAGAGGAGCAGAAAGCAGAACAGACCGTGGGGGACACGGGGGTGGGAGGCTAATGGCGTGCGTCCGGGGCACTGCGCCCACTGGGCTCTGAAGGACAAGGATGTCTCATGTCAACACTGCATTGTTGTGACACCAACTCCCTCATCGCCGGGCAGACTCGGGCCTATCTGCCTTCAGTGAGTGGTGCAGGAGAGATGAGGGGACAGACGAGGGGCTGAATACCACCTCTGGAGCAGGGTGGCAGTGGGAGGGTGGTGGCCAGCAAGGACAGGACCCCAGGAGCTGCAGGACCTACCGCAAGAAGTAAAGCCCCTTGGGATCACAAAAACAGCCTGGGAGTGAAAGAGGAGGCTGGGGTCCATTGAAGTCTGAAAGGCCAGGGTCCCCCAGCCTATGGCAGGTTAAACAGAGGAGGGCAAAGCCTGGCCCCTCAAGGGGTCTGCTGAGGAAATGGACAACCTCACAGCCCTGGGAGCGGGGGACAGATTACTCTCATTTACCCACAAAGAAAGCAAGGAGCAGACAATGGGATAATATGTCCAAAATCACACAGAAGAGAATACATCCAAATCCTACCCAGGTCTGTCTGATGACCCCACAAAGTGTGATTTTGTTGTGTTGATGTGTTGTCGCGGCCCAACCCTGTCTGGAGAAGAGAGGCACTGTGCCTTGTCCCCCAAGCATACCTAAAAGTGGAAAAGGACAGCACAACCGCTGCTGTGTGAAAGAACACGTGCCACACATTCTCCATCCTTCCTCATCACACTGTTTGCTGAAGGGATCCTGGGGACCTGGAGCCTGACCATGAGGCTGAAGCCTGGTTTCCCACCTTCATCTGCTGTGTCTTCTGTCTTTTAACTTCTCAGTTTACTCATCTTTGAAATGGGAATAATGATAGCAGTTGCTGTCTTGAAAGTTTCCTCGTGAAAGGCTGTGTGATTGACAGTATGGAAGGCCTCCATCACAGACGTTCCGTGCATCTGTTGGGCTGGGTTTTGTTGTCATTGTTGGGGCCGTAACCCGTGCAGTTTCCCACCTGCGTTGTCACCGGGGAAGGAAGCCCTGACTCCCGACCATAGTCGTAACCACCTCACGGGGCCGGGCTCTGAGTCTACAGTGTGACCCTACATCACAACAGGGGCTGTCCCCTCCCCCTGGGGACTCATCATCAGACCCACCTGAGTTGCCTGGGCTGTGGTGTTCCCACCATGGGGCGGGGGCCTTGGGGTTGAGAGAGCTGGAGTCCATCAGGGGTTCCGGCACCGACGCCCCGGGCCACTCGGGGTTTCTGCTTCTGTGGAACTCTCCGTCTTGATCCAGGTCTCCTCCAGGCGGGCCTCCACTCTCTCCGGGCCAAATGACCTGTACCGTCCCCATCACGTCCTTCCTGTCTGTGTGCCAATGCTTCACGGCCTGTTGGAGCCCAGGTATGATTATGTGAAGCCCTGCGTTTACTGAGACAGCCTCCCGGGGGCACGCTCATGATTTGGGGGGCAAGGGGGACTTGGAGTCTTAATTCAAACAATAGCTATCAGTGGAATTTTAGACCAAGGCATGAGGGTCACCAGCTTGTTCTCTGCTGGGAGTCTGCTTACAGATGGGGTTCTGCCCATGACAATGGTTTCTCATTCTGTCTTTGAACAGGAGTCCCACTTGCATATGTAGAAACCATTACAATGTCACATATACTGAGGGTAAACCTACCTTTTTATTTTTTTTTTGCGGTATGCTGGCCTCTCACTGTTCTGGCCTCTCCCGTTGTGGAGCACAGGCTCCGGACGCGCAGGCTCAGTGGCCATGGCTCACGGGCCCAGCCGCTCCACGGCATGTGGGATCTTCCCGGACCAGGGCACGAACCCGCGTCCCCTGCATCGGCAGGTGGACTCTCAACCACTGCGCCACCAGGGAAACCCTACCTACCTATTTTTTTAACTTCTCACTTTGTGTTCGCTTAAGTAGGCTCACTGGTCTACACTGCATGGCACACTGCAGTCCCATCCATACCATGCCATGTCCTGGACAGCAGAGAGGTGGTCTGTGCCAAGCCCAGCAACCTTCATTTTGGAAATGTCCCTCAAGTCCAAACCAGTGGATGCGGGAGGCAAACGAGCCTTGTTTCCTGGGCCCCATCCTCACCCGCTCCCGGTCTGCCGCACCAGGGCCAGCCAGCTGCGTGCACACACAAGCTGCAGCCACAGACATGAAAATAAAAGGCCTTTGCCTTCATGGCACTGAAAGCATCACGCTTTTAGTCCACGCAGTACAGGTGCCACGTTTTGGGAATCACTGGCCTATACCGAAGAGTGTATAAATAAAGTCATCAAGTATACTTCCTTCTTCCACTAATTTCGTAATTTAATAAAAAACAATTTTGCTTGATATGGTCCATCTGTTATATACAGAAGGCATGGGCATTACTGCTTTAGGTTAAATATAATTTTGAAATGTGCCACCTGGATGCCATCATCCCCTGAGCCCTTTAAACTATATTCTCTTGGAAAGAATGTGACATGTAAGGTGAACATGGGGTCTTTTTTCCCCATTGTAAATGAGCGTTTTCTGTCCTCTAAAAATCAGAAGGATATTTCTACTGTTATGATTTTATTATGCTTCTTTATAGTGTCGTTTGCTTTCGTGAAGTTAAAGGAAGCAGTGAAGTGGAAACCAGTAACAAATAGGGCATGTTGAAATCGAGCTCCAGAGTTTAAAGTTTCCATTCATTTAACTGGGGAGAAAAGCGTGTGTTTGTTTAGATACCTAATTATTGGGAAAGGAGAGGTCCATCTGTCTAAGTTAATATCCCCTAACCGAGTTGGAAATTAGCATACATCTCTTTAATTACACCTGCTGCTACAGCCTCATGGACCAGCCACACACACAGGATGGGAGGGGGCGTCCGGACCACCTGCCCCCCGACACTGCTTATTGCTGGAAGGATGTCGGGCCCCCCAGGAAGCTCCAGGCGCCTCTTCCCCATCACCGGCTTGAAACCCACACGGCCCTAAGTGACCAGCCTCCATCAGTGTGCTCAGCCAGTGTATCCTCAGAGCTGTACGATGCTTGGCGCACGGATATGCACAATAATTGTTGAATGACTGACTGAAAACAATTTAACAAGTGCTTGTGAGCCCTCCTCTGTGGCATCACGTGGCATGTGCACTAACATTTGATCTCCAAAGCCAAGCATTAATAGGCCCCATGGAAACCACTGTGTCTCCCGTAACTGCTCCCCCTGGAGGCTGGGAAGAGAAGGGCCCCTCCTGCTGTGGGGTTATGTGTTAATTTCTAAGCCCATCATCTGGAGGTTCCCTTTATTCACTTGCTTATCATTGCCGAAAACAAATGATCTGGAGCTTAAACGCTGACAATCAAGAAATGGTTGAGGAAATAATAGAATTGCAATGCACTAAGTTGCTATTTAAAATGATGTTTGTCCAGCACTTATAATAACATTAGAAATGCTTATGATTTAATATTAATGGGAAACAAAATCGTCTACGCCATATAAAGTCATATGAAAATGATTACGGTAAAGGCATTTTTAAAAAAATCAAAGAATTCGAATACAAGACCAGAAGAAAGCAGCAAGAATGTCAACTGTCTCTGGGTGATGAGTTTATGTTACTTGATTCTCCTTTGTGCTTCTCGGTGTTTGCCAGATTTTCTGTAGCTAGCATCTACTACTGGTTCTATATTAAAAAAACATAAAGCTTTTTTGTTTTCTAAGAGGAGGTGATCTATAGTCACCTCCCTGCCCCCAGCCAGCTGAGATTGCTGTTTCTGGTTTTCCTGAAGAGGGGGTCCTGGTGATACCTGCGTGTCCAGGAGGTTCTCCCGCACCCGGAGGGCTTTGGGGTGTGTGCTGCAGAGGGGTGCGGGCCCCAAGCCCCGTGGCAGCTGCCCCTTTCTAGTGATCGAGGACTGAGTTAGTGTCCAGATACCCAGGGCCGGTGGAAGAATGGGACCAGAGCTCCTCCCTCTGCTTTTCCTGTTAATGATTCAGGCCCGTAGACTGCACTGCCTCCCCCGTTACATTTCCAAGGCGTTTTACAATCAATAACTAATTTATTTATGATCCTCTAAGAAATAGGTGTTATTTTCCATCTCATTAAAATGCGGCTTGAGCTTCACCCATGACTGACATGGGGATTCAGCTCTGGTTGGGGCTCCTGGGATGAGAAGGTCAGGGCGGGAGGCTAAGGAGGGTTTATAGATTCTCCTGGTGCAGAGGGCAGAGGAAGGCAGAGGGTCGGGGACTCCTAAATGCTGCCCCCGGGCAAAGCTACTGTGGTCGGAAGGGAGGGACCATTCTGAGTTCCCCCAAGGAAATTTCTCAGTGTACATGGTGTGAAATCACTCTAGGGATTCTAGTGACCGGCGTGTGTAGGAAGGATTTTCCAAGGGTCCTTGGAAGTCCTGTGATAGCCAGAAAGCCCCGATGGCTGTGGTTGTCACTGCCAACGTGCCCCCCACGTGCACATACCTTCTGGATGGCATGCCCAAGGAAGCCGACCTATATTCATATATTTCCTACAATGTTTCATTTCTAAAGAAAAATCTTGAAGGTTCTTTTTAACAATTGTCTAAAATATTGCTGTCACGGGGACCAAAGTCGCTTTTTAAATCACTTATTGAAGCGTTAGTCATTTGAGTTCACAAAGATAGGGTCATTTAGCGATAAAAGCACTGGAATCCATCTCCGCCAGAGCTTCCAGTGCGCGTTTCCCTTGACTTGTTAGCATTTCTGAAATCCAGCAATTAAACTTGCTTAGAAAGGTAGCCAGGCAAATGGTGTTCTCAGCCTGGGTCCCCATTTAGGGTCTCCTTAATTCCCACCAATCCTGCACACGAGACTCCAATGGTGCCTACTCTCAGGCCCCAGATGGCGCCAGGTGCCATGCCCTCTGAATGTCTTGGTCTCTCTCTTCCCCAACTCTCTGGCTCTCCCCAGGCTTCCAGTCAAACCCACCACATCATCACCCCTCTCCTGGCGCTATGGGGGTGGGGGAAAGGGGACATCCCCACACCAGATTCAGGGAAGAGGAGAGGAAGGGAAGGACAACGGAAATAGACTGTGAGATCATCAGGTCGGGGCATGAAAGGTAGGAGGGAGAGCATGTGAGATCGTTCCAGAAACGTAGAAGGGGGTCACTTTGGAACACCCTTGAATGCAACGCCAGCGCCGTTGTCATTTATTCTGCAGGTAAAAGGGAGCCATTGATGGTTTCCAAGCACAGGAGTGAGGGGATCAGAGATGTGGTCTTGGAAGGTCCTGCAAGAAAATTATAGCTGGATAAAAGCAACCCACCCTCCAGCTGGAAGTCAAACCGCCCCGTTTGAGACCCCTCCTCATTCCTTCCATTCTCTTTCTATTCATGAAGACTTCTTTCTCCCCTTTGATGTGGCTTCTCTGTCCTCACGTGTCTCACTTTCTCCCTGGTCTGGCAGCATCTTGCAGGCAGGTTTGTGTCTGATGTACCTCCCTGACCAGCGTGTATGGCAGTAATCCGGGCCACCCATGCTGCCTGATTTCAAATCTGCCTTATTTCGAAAGAGATTTAGGGCAAATTGTGGGTGATTAAGAAATCAGATGGATGTGTGGATGAATGAAGGAACAGATGAGTGCTTGAGGGAATGCCAGCTTTCATAGTCCCAGAGGCCCCTGCCTCTCCTGCAGCCCACTCTGCCCAGAGCTGGCAGTGCCTCTGGAAACCTCTGGGCATGAAAGCCTGAATGACGGAGAGACTCCCAGACTCCTGTTCACTTGTCACCTGGCACCAAGCGGCCCTGCCTCACGTATCCAGGTTCCGGGTACCCCCACTGATCCCTGGATGCTCTCTTCATCCTTCTCACCACATTCCTAAAGGATAGAAACTTTCTTCATTGCTAGCTTTGTGAAGATCATTAGATCAGAAGGGTTACGCCCTGGTCATGCCAAACCACACATCCTCGGCCTCTCCTTTAGAAAAATAGAAACCCTTCTTGTTTAAGGTGATTAAACTGTGGTCTGCTGAGATGCACGGTTCTTTTCCAGCTAAATCTCCATATCACGACCTACCCCAGATCCAGTACCTGGGGAGTTTTTTTCTACCTACTGTACCTTTTCCAATTGTACTGAACCCCTGGGCAAGAGAGCATTTTTAAAGATTCCACCTCTGTGCTAATATTATTGAAGAAACTGGGCTGAGCAGAAATATGATGTGTTTTAGAAAGATAAGTAAATACTGGGCCTCCAGGCTACCTATATATTTGACAATAGCCTGTACCCCAGGGTCTTTATTTATGATATTGAAGAGAAACTGTTTGGAAAGCTGTAATAACTTTAGCTACAGCATAAAGGAAGGTAATATGTAGCATGATTAGCTTGCCATTATGTTATCTGTGCTGTATAGATACAGAAGTTCAGGATCAGATATTTTATGGGAAATCACTACAATTCTGAAAATGTGACTGAACTTTTCCTAAATATATCAAAAAAGGAACAGCTTGTGAGCATATATAATTGAAAACAAAGTTTATAAGGCGGTAGATGTCTACAAACATCAACAGAAATTTAACAGAATTGTGTAA
Organism: Phocoena sinus; assembly: GCF_008692025.1. Classification (NCBI taxonomy): domain Eukaryota; kingdom Metazoa; phylum Chordata; class Mammalia; order Artiodactyla; family Phocoenidae; genus Phocoena; species Phocoena sinus. The sequence continues at coordinate 79,804,212 of NC_045778.1, forward strand.
AATTTTGTGTTTGGTCTGTTACACTCAGAAGCTCCCCTGCGTGTATCCACTGTTCCTGTAGTGGGAGGTGCTCAGCCCATTCGCAGATGGGTATAGTGATTTGATGAGCAGGTCTATGGGGTTTGAGACTGATGGGATGGCCACGTACAGCCATGCAGGTTGTGCACTGAACAACTGCAGGGCACCCCTTTGCCATAGAGAATGATGTGAAAGGCCCCTGCTGGGGTTCAGTACAAGACCCGCACAGCAGTAAAGAGTTCTTCTTGAGCCATCACCTTGATGGGGAAGCAGAATCCACCTGTAATCCCCAAATAATACAGCTGAGAAGGAAAACCTAAAGCCTTGTGCACTGTTGATGGGAAGGCAGATTGGTGCAGCCACTATGTAAAACAGTATGGAGGTTCCTCAAAAAATTAAAAATAGAACTACCACATGATCTAGCAATATCTCTTCTGGCTCCATATCCAAAGGGAAAAAAACTTACTATCTTGAAGAAATGTCTGCCATGGCAGCATTAGTTTTAATAACCAAGACGTAGAAACAGCCTGCGTGTCCATCAGTGGGTGAATGGGTAAAGAAAATGTGGTATATATACACAATGAAATATTATTCCACCCTAAAAATGAATAAAATCTTGCCATTTGTGAAAAAATAGATGGGCCTTGAAGGCATTAGGTTAAGTGAAATAAGTCAGACAAAGATAATTACCATATGATCTCATTTATATGTGGAATCTTTAAAAAAAAAAAAAGGGGGCTTCCCTGGTGGCGCAGTGGTTGAGAGTCCGCCTGCCGATGCAGGGGACACGGTTTCGTGCCCCGGTCCGGGAAGATCCCACGTGTCGCGGAGCGGCTGGGCCCATGAGCCATGGCCGCTGAGCCTGCGGTTCTGGAGCCTGTGCTCCGCAACGGGAGAGGCCACAAGAGTGAGAGGCCCGCGTACTGCAAAAAAAAAAAAAAGAAAGAAAAGTATAGATACAGAGAAAAGATTCGTGGTTGCCAGAAGTAGAGGGTGGGGGGAGGGGTGATATGGGTAAAGGGAATCAAAAGGTACAAACTTTCAGGTATTAAAAAAAAAAAAGCTTTCCTAGCAATCATAACTACCTTCAGTTCATTCATTCACTCATTCATTCATTCAGCTCTTGAAGTTGTGAATTCCCCCTTAGAACCATCAGAGGGGCTGCCAGTGGATTCCTACATCAGGGAGAGAACTCAACTGCTGGGTGTACTCTCACCTGGGATCCAGATGCATTTCCTCTCATATTCCTGCTCCTGGGTGCATCTTTCTCTGACCCCAGTGTATGTGGGTTGGAACCCGTGCTGCCTTCTGACTTACACCTGGGATGGTTGCTTTTGTCCTTTTTGGATTTGCATCTGAGAAAAGGCTCAGCCACATCCTCCTGTCTTACGTGATGGGTTCCTAATGCTACCTGGCAGAACGTTAAATGGTTTCTCAAAAGCCGCTCAGGCTAACGACCTACAACTACTCCACGAAACGTGCTCTCATTTTAGGTCCAGCAAAAACAATTCCATGCCAACAAATGACTTAGAGCTGACAAAAAATATCTCACAAATAAAATAGACACAAAAAAGCAGTGAGTTGACATCTGTTCTGACTTTTGAAAATGTCCAGATTGGTATGGATAGATTGCGGGGCTACCAACCTTTGTCGTATTTAAAGCATCCTCAAGGCATCCCCACTCTGGAGCTGGAATTTTCTTTGCTGATTCTTCCCTGCCTAACTAGTATTTAACACCATCACACACATCAACACACATTGAATAATTACAAGAACTTAAGTCTCTTCTAGAGAAAAGAAAATCAGATAATGTAGGAGGTAGAAAACAAGACCTAAGAGAGAAAAATAATTGTTGGAATTAGGACTGTTTAACCCAGAGGGAAAAATGACCGTCTGATGGGTCACTAATTCCGGCAAGTTGATTGAATACTTTTACATAGGATACTGACCATCTGGTTTCCCCTTCCTGAGCACAGAAAGGGAAATGATTTTCAATTGCATCAGGAAGGATTTAGGTTGGGAAATAAGGAAGAGTTTCCAGATGCTTAAGTTTATTAAATACTGACTTCTGAGAAGCCACGGCATCACTTTTCGGAAATGATTCAGGGTACGACAAATTCTGTCCATCCAGGCTGTTTCAGGAGCAGTCTGAGTGGAGGACACAGGATGAGTGAAATGATCTCTTTGAAAAGCCTTGCCGCCCTATTTGTTGTACTAAAAGCACCTCTTAGAGAAGCATACATAATTTCTAGGCTTTCAAAATACTCTTACTGTCTCGCTTACGTAGACCCTTCCTAGAGGCAGAAAAGGTGAGTTACCTGGTTCTGGCCTCGCCTCTCCTGTGGGTGAGTCATGAGATCTGCAACGTGTTGGGATATCCAGCCCTAGTTTCCTCATCTGGACCTGCTCTCGTGGAGGTAAACATGTTGATGAACAGCTTGCTATGTGCACCTGCTGTTGTTTTTATCCTGCTGGCTTCCCGTCCCCTGGATCTGGAGGGGGAGAGGAGGGAACTCAACCAAGGTGGCAATCTCCTGTCCTCTGTCCACTGTGATGGGCCCAGGGGTGGGTGTGTGTAACCCAAGGTGGGCCGGGCCAATCAGTGTTTTATCTGTAGGTTTTACCTTCAGTGTTTTACCTGAAGGTACTGGGGAAAGGTCTTGGTTTCCTTGCTGGAGGCAAGCTGGCCCAGTGGGAGTCCATGACTGCCTGAAGCCATGTCTCCACTACCTGGAGAAAGCCATTTGTATAAAAATCCCCCCAAACTGTGAGAGGCTGAAAGGACAGCGAGGAAAACACTTCAGGCCCTCAAGTCAGCCCAGAAGATGGCCCTCTCCCCACTATTTCCCTGGGGTTTTGTGAGTCGATAGAATACTTTTTTCCCCCATAAGCTAATTTGAGTTCAGTTTCTGTCATTTGCAACCCAAATGTTCTGGTGAATATGGAATAAACATGAGGTCCCGAGGATGTGGGAGCTAGCAAGAGCATAGGGCACAGAAGACAGGGCACAAGCTGCTCTAAATTCAGAATATCTTTCAGCAAGATCTATTCACACCTCAGGGAGAGAAGAGAGAAGGGGAAGAGAGAGGGGGCAGAAGATTGAATCTGCGGAGGCTCTGACGTGCCCTTAAGAACAGCAGTACATAATGTGGGCTTTTCGAACGCTAGCTGCACAAAGGGACTACTCCTATGGCCGTCAATTTCAGGAAAAGTTCTTCCATGTGGAAGCAGCCTATATTCATGGCAGTCGGAAGGGAGGTGTAGGGTCAGAGTTGGGCTCACCATAATGTAGACATAAGGAATGATCACAAGAGGCAGGGCACAGAAGGAGAGTCTTTCAAGCAGGAAATCAAGAATTCTGTTCTGATCCTCTCCTGAGAAGCTAAGCCATGGGCTGTTTGCAGTCACTGACAGATAGCCTTTTCGATTTCCAGAGGCCCAGAATGGGTAGTTGAGTCACTGTTATCCTAGATGGCATGGGACCTGGAGATCCCAGAAGACACCTGGTCACAAAGGAACAGGCCTTGTTATCAGAGGAGACATTAAAATGGGGACCAGGTAACCTCTTTAAGTGTTATGGTTTATTCTGCTCTAAGGAAGTGTGTGTGTACACAAGTCACTAAAATGTTCTCCTTTGATGGAATCACGTTGAACGGGTGATCCAAGACCCGCACATGAACATCCATTCACGACAGTTAAGCCAGGCCCTTTCCCATTTGGCACGGGGCATTTTGTAAACAAAGGACACTCAGCAACGGTTTCCCCACATCTTCAGGGGAGCCGAGCAGGACCCAGAATCAAACAGAAATTGTGGACAGGACAGCATCAGTAAGCCCACACAATTATTGCACCTAAATTGCAGAATGGAAAAAAGCAGCTTTCAGAATGAAATTGATATGGGCGAAAATTGCCAAGAACACTGTTTTAAGGAACAAGCTACCTTTTTTTTTTTTTTTTTTTTTTACCATCTAAGTTTATTCTGAGATGACTTTACCATTAGATTTTAACAAGAAGATTTAATGGGCGAGAAGCTAAACTTCCATTAAGTCGTTTCAAACACCCCCGATTCATATTTACTGGTAATGATGATTTCCAAACGCTCATTCCTGCAACCCAGAATGGGCAGCCCAGCAGGCTGTTGCCGTGCATGGAGTAATCTGCATGAATGATTGCCTGTCAGCATGGCATATTAAAGGGAAACATCAAGGTTACAAGGTAATGCTTTGGTCTGCTGTCTAACTTGAAGACACAAAGTGGAAAAAACAGACTTGAGGCCAAAAGCTTTTAGACTTATCGAGTTTACATGAAATTTGGGAATCTTAACCCTTAGGGTGGGGCTTGGAGGGATCAACAGATGTCCTGAAAATGTGCACCAGATTTTTTTGTATGTCTGTATTATGTGCCTTTTTTCTAGGAAGAGGATCCATAGAGAGGATACGACCCCCCAAACTTTGAAGAATCACTGAATACGTGTACTTTTACCAGTGCGGCCCAACAGAACTTTCTGGAATGATGGAACTATTTTATATCTTCATTATCCAAAATGTTAGCCATTAGCCACTCACTCATGGCTCCTGAGTGCATGAAATGTGGCTAGTGCAACTGACACACTGAATTTTTAACTTTATTCAATTTTAATTAATTTAAATTTAAATTTGGAAAAGCAGAATTGTAGGGATTAAAAAACAGATCAGTGGTTACCAGGGGCTAGGGGTTGGGAGAAGGTTGACCACAAAAGAGCAGCCTGATGGAATAATTTGGAGTGATGGAACTCTTCTGCATTTTGATTGAGGTGGCAGTACTTGACTCTATGCGTTTGTCAAAGCTCATGGAACCCTACATCAAAACTAATGATTTATTGGGAATCGCCCGGCAGTTAGGACTTCGTGCTTCCACTGCAAGGGGCACGGGTTTGATCCCTGTTTGGGGAACTAAGATCCCACAAGCCGTGTGGTACAGCATATACATATATAGTGATTTATTATAGGCAGATTGAAAATAAAATTTTAAAAGATGTAATTGCTAACATGTGGCTCGTGGCTACCATATTGGTTGTGCAGCTCTAGACCATCACTTTAAAAGACCTACATGTGTAGGCATCACCAATGATGTAACTGGACTTTCCTGACTGACAGAACAGCCACGGTGACCTGAACATACAGCCTTAGCCTTGGTAAGTTCCACTGACAGTAGACATCTTACTCAGAAGCAATCTCAAACTCACGTGCTCATGGAAACCCTTTTAAACACAACTCCAATTTTTTCCCTTTTGACCGTTTATCAGTTTCCTAAGGCTGCTCTAACAAAGTACAGCACACTGGTAGCTTAGAACAGCAGAAATTGATTCTCTCCGGCAGACCAGCAGTCTGAAATCCAGGTGTTGGCAAGACCGGTGTCTTCTTGACTGCTCAGAGGGAGAATCCAGTCTATGTCTCCCTTCTAGCTTCTGGGGGCTTCTGGACATCCTTGCACGCCTTGGCTTGTGGCAGCATCACTCCCATCTCCATCTCCACCTTCCACTTTCGCAGAGCATTCTCCCATCTGTGTCTCTCTGAGTCTCTGTGCACAAATTTCCCTCTTCTCATAAGGACAATAGAAATTGGATTTGGCCCACCCTAACTCAGTATGACCTCATCTTAATGTAATCACATCTGCACAGATCCTATTTCCCAAAAAAGGTCATATTCATGGGTACCAGGATTTGAATGTATCTTTTCAGGGGACACAATTCAACCCATAAAAGCCTAAAGTCATTGTTGGGACAGAATCCCTTTCCCAGTATAGAGCATTCCAGACCAAGTATAGCTTCACCTTGGACTTATCTTTAATTTCATTTGTGTGTATGCATCTGTGTGTGTGTGTTTTCCATTTCAGCACTTTTACCATGACATGAGTGTCCTGTCCGTGGCAAAGGGAGTGGTGCCTGGCCAGTACCCTCCTTTACCGGGCCCTTGCCATTCAGGAAAAACTTTCCTTCATTAACTGAAGGGCAGGCCCTGAGGCAGAGATGTGGCCTCTCCCAGATCAGTGGCCCTTGAGCTGGTTGGCAGAACTCTGGGCACAGGGGCAGGGAGGCCATCGGACAAGAGGAGCTGGATTTGACGCTAAAGCCTCTTATAACAGGTGACACAGGACTTACTTTACTTTTTTTTTTTTTTTTTTTGACGGCACAACGTGGCACGTGGGATCTTAATCCCCTGACCAGGGATCGAATCCACAACCTCAGCAGTGAAGGCGCGAAGTCTTAACCACTGGACCACCAGGGAAATCCCAGTTACTTTGCTTTTTGAGCCTTAATTTCCTCACTAGTCACGTATGACTGTCGTGCTTACTTCTTGGGTTGTTTTGATCATGAAATAATAGATCTATTGAGTACTTAGCTAATTGATGTGTAGTTTTCCAAGTCCTTCCCTTTTGGACTATTTTCCTTTCATTTCTCCACACACATAGAGCCTTATACTAAAAAAACAATTTCTATTTAATATAAAAATGCAGAAAAATGTAAAAGGTAAATGAAAATATTTGTAATTCCCTCACCCAGGTATAATCGTTATTTAAATTTTTAAGTATTTCCTGACCATCTTTTTTCATGCATATATTTAATACACTATCTCTGCAAAATTGGTTTCATTCTGTGCATATTTGTTTGGAACTGCTCTCACTTAACAAGATAGTACATTTTCATATTTAATTAAATGGTCCTCTAAAACACGGTTTATAATGGCTGTGGAGTAATCCATCATGGATATAACGTATTTCTTCAATTAATAACCTTCTGTCAGCCCTTTTGGCTGTTCCCAATTTTTTACTTTTTTAAACAAGATCGCTAGAAACATTCTTATGTATAAAACACTGTGCATCTCTCTAATTATTCCCTTTAGAAAAGTTATCGGGGAGAATTTCCTGGCAGTCCAGTGGTTAGGACTCAGTGCTTTCACTGCCAGGGGCCCAGGCTCAACCCCTGGTCAGGGAACTAAGATCCCACACGCTACACGGCACGGCAAATCCACTCTCTAAAGGACCATTTCATAACTTCTCCTTCCTGCTTCCATCTTTCCCTCTGCCTCTTGATCTCAGCTGATAACCTTCCCTCTTGATTTCACTGAGAAGACAGAAGCCATCCAAGAGAACTTTCTTATCTTCCCTTGACCAAGTCCAGCCACCTAGCTTCTTCTGGACCATCACACTACCTGGCCTCCCTCCTGTACAGATGAAGTTCAGCCCCTCCAGCCACTTGGGTCCTGGGTCCTGGGTCCCGGCCTCTCTTGCTGACTCAAGGTTGATGCTCCTAGAACCCTCCCCTTCCTCTCCTGCATCTTCAGAGAGCTTTAGTGCATCTGGATCATCCCCAGCACTTTGCAAACACACATGGATTTACCTCCTGTAGTTGTTTTCTATGACTACTATCACAAATGACCACGAACTTAGTGGCTTCAAGCAGCATAAATTTATAATCTTACAGTTCTGGAGGTCAGAAGTCCAAAATGGGTTTTACTGGGCTAAAATCAAGGCGTCAGCATGGTTGCATTCCTTCTGGAGGCTCTAGGGGAGAATCCACTTCCTTCCCTTTTCCAGCCTCTCTCTTATAAAGACCGTGTGATTACACTACCATCTAGATAATCCAGGGTACTATGCCCATCTCAAAACCCTTAATCACATCTTCAATGGCACCTTTTGTCGAGTAAGGTAACGTGCTCACAGGCTCCAGGGATTCTACCATGGACATCCTCAGGAGATGGTTATTCTGCCAACCACATCTTCCATCTTTTCTCTCAGAAACCACTCCAGCTGGACCTTTGTCCCACCAGCATCCTGCTTCTGCCAAGTCCCCCATGATCTCCTCGGCGCCTCATCTGTGGTCAGGTCTCAGCGCTGCGGTGCCCTGATGTCTTCGCTACATTTGACAAGAGATCATTATTCCCTTCATCCTTTTCGGATGCCGGAATTTCTTGGTTTTCCCCTTATTTCATTGGCTCATCCCCCTCCACCTCTTATTAAATCCTGCCCCTCCCCTTGACCACTATGTAACCCTAGGACTCACTTCTTTATCTGCACTGACTCCCTGGGTGACCTCCTTTGGTCCTACGGCATAAAACATTACGTGTACTGATGAAACCCAAATCTACGTTCCCAGTGCCAACCTCTCCTCTGAGCTTCCAGACCCAGACCAGTCCTCCTGGATTCTCACAGGCCTCTCCCACTTGGCACGTGCAAGACTGAACTCGAGGTCCCTCCACCTCCACCTGTATTCCCATCTCAGCAAATGACGCAGGGCACCAAGATGCTCAGACAAAAAGCATGAATTCATCTCGGTTCTGCTCTTTCCCTCAAAACCAGCATCAGATGCATCATCAAGTCTTGAAGGTGCACCTTTACCACACATCCCTGGACGATCCTCCACCCCTGCAGTACCCCATGCACTGTCCCCTCTCTGCTGGGTTACTTCAGGGACCTCCAAGTTACCTGAATTACCAGTCTCCCTGCTTCTAGTCCTGACTCATAGTCTGTTTTCAATGCGGAAGTTGGCACAATCCTTAAAATGTACATCAAATCCTGTCATTCTTGGGCTCAGATCCTCCAATCAGACTATATACAAGATCAGGATGGTAACCATGGCGCAAGGATCTCAGACACATAACAAGAGGATTAAGGACTTTGCTGATGACCAATGAACAGGTAGAAGAGTCAGGGCATCATAAGTCCTGTTGACTGTTGGCGGTATTGCAGGAAGTTAGCTAGAAAATGGGCAGCAAAAGGGTGCGATCAAGAGTTAGAAGAGCTGTGCGTCAGAATTAAGAATTTCTGATAAGCAGTGTACCCATTGGTAAAATTAACAGAAATGTGACAGACTGGGAGATGTTTGCAAATCTACAACTGACCAGGGATTTGAAAACAAAATCAAAAAAAAAAGATTGCAAAGAGCTCCAACAATTGGGCCAGGCAGAAGCTCTGAAGCCTGGCTGTGCATTAGAGGCAGCTCAAAAGAATTTTGACAATATTGCTGTCTGGGCCTTCCCCAGATGACATCAATCAGAACCTCTGGGCATGAGGTCCTAGCACCAGTACATTTTAAAAGCTCTCCACACAATTCTGCTTTGAGGACTGAGAACCACTCTGGAGGGTATGAACATGGGAGCACGGAGATAAGGTGAGAAGAAGGAAAAGGAGGCTGAAAATGAGAAGATGAAGCAGCTGAGAGGCCAGGGTGTCTGACAGTCATTTATGCGGATGCTGAAGCCTCCGTGAGCTGCAGAGCAGAGAAATCCAGCTCTGATTAGAGACGCTTTCTTGGACTGATCTTCTGGGCATCTTGTCGGGATAAGACGGGCAATTTATGGTGGGAGCTGGGAATGAGGTCTTCCCAGGGCACATGGGCCTCTAAAGAGCTCCCTCAAGTTCTTCCGAGGGCAGTGCTGAGGCCCAGGAGTGGGGTGATCCAAGTAGGAACACTCTAAGCTCAGGGGACCTCTTTTGTGTCCGTGGCAGACAGAATAATGCCCACCTGGAATGGGCTGAATGGCGTCCCCCCAAATCCATGTCTACCCTAACAGTCAGAATGAGATTTTATTTGGAAATAGGGTCTTTGCAGATGGAATTACGTTAACATGAGATCATACTGGATTAGGATGGCCCCTAAATCCAATGACTGGTGTCCTTATAAGAAGAAAAGACACATAGAGATACACAGAAAAGAAAGGGGTCATGTAAAGACACTGGCAGAGATGGAGATGACACAGCTACAAGGGAAAGAATGACAAGAATTGTCAGAGCCACCAAAAGCTGGAAGAAGCAAAGAAGGATTCTTCCCTAGAACCTTCAGAGGGAGCAGAGGCATCAGGACAACTTCTAGTCTCCAGAACTGAGAGAGAAGAAAATTCTGTTGTTGTAAGCCACCCGGGTTATGGTACTTTGCCATAGCAGCCCTAGGAAATCAACATACACAAAGATGTTCACATCCTACTTCCCAGATCCTATAAGTGCATTATGTTATATGGCAAGGGGGAATTGAGGTTGCTAATCAGCTGCCTTTAAAATAGGGAGATTCTCCTGGATTATCCAGGTGGGCCCATTGTAGCCACGAGTGTCCTTAGAAGTGAAGAGGAAGGTGGAAGAGTCAGTGTCCGAGAGATATGATATTGGGATGTGATGTTGGAAAGGCTCAGGACTCAGCGGGTCATTGCCAACTTCCAAGATGGAGGAAGAGGCTACGGGCCACGAAATGGGCAAACTCTAGAAGCTGAAACAGGCAAGAACACCGATTCTCCCCCTAGGGCTTCAGGAAAGGAACACAGCCTTGCTGACTGACACTTTGGTTTTAACCCAGGGAGACTCACTTAGGACCTCGGACCCCAGAACTGGAAGGTAGTAACTTTGCGTTGTTTCAACCCACTGACTTTGCGGTAATTTGTTACAGCAGCAATGGAAAACTAATATAATAGCAAAAAATAATTTTTACCTTTTTCTATACATTCTCTCCCAGTCAGTTTTAACTTTGCTACTTTTTATATAAGAAATTAAAATTTTTTACCAAGCAAATTCTCTTGTATAATTTCCTTTATGCTTTTATCTTTTCGTACGATACTTAGAGCTCCTCTCCGTAGAGGTGGGATACGTACTCCTTTTATCCTCTTACAGCTTTTCATGATTTGAATTTTTATATTTAATTTTATAATCCAGTAGCTTTTAACCAATTTTTTCTGCTTGCAGATACTTTGAGAATCTGATGAAAGCTATAGATGCCAAAGAACACAAACATATACACGTAAAAATTTGCGATGATTAAGAACGTTCTCAATCTTGTTGCAGTTTCTTTTGGCTTACAGCATGGAGCAGAGGGCTTATTTCAAAAAGGCTTTCTTGTCCCACTAACATGTCGCATAAACAAAAGTTTCAAATATCAAACAAAAGCCTTTTATTCCCTTAGGCCAAAGTTTTCACCTCTAGAAAAAGAAGGTAAAAAAATTTCTTTTAAAAGTAAACCTAGGGGGCTTCCCTGGTGGCGCAGTGGTTAAGAATCCGCCTGCCAATGCAGGGGACACAGGTTCGAGCCCCAGTCCGGGAGGATCCCACATACCGTGGAGCAACGAAGCCCGTGCACCACAACTACTGAGCCTGCGCTCTAGAGCCCGTGAGCCACAGTCACTGAGCCCACGTGCCACAGCTACTGACCCCGCATACTCTGGAGCCTATGCGCCACAACTACAGAGAAGCCCATGTGCCGCAATGAAGATCCCTCGTGCCACAACTAAGACCTGATGCAGCCAAATGAATAAATAAATAAACATATAAATATTTTTTAAAAAATGAACCTAGGTATATACCCCAAACAACTGAAAGCAGGGACTCAGATATACGTACAGCAATGTTCATAGCAGCATCATTCATGAGCGCCAAAATGTGGGAATATCTGAAGTGTCCACTGATGGATGAACGGGCAAACACAATGCGGTCCATCCATACAGTGTCGTTCAGCCTTAGAAAGGAATGAAGTTCTGACATTACCTTAACATAAGCCAGACACAGAAGAACAAATATTGTATGATACCCCTTATATGAGGTGCCTAATATATAGGCAAATTTATAGAGACAGAAAATAGAATAGAGGTTCTCAGGGCCTGGGGGAAAGATGGAATGGAGAGTTAGTGTTTAATGGATACAGTTTTAATTTGGGATGATGAAAAAATTCTGGATGTGTATAGCGGTGATGCTTGCACAACAAGGTAAATGTGCTTAAAGCAGCACTGAGTGGTACACTTAAAATAGTTAAAGGAGGGCCTCCCTGGTGGCGCAGTGGTTGAGGGTCCGCCTGCCGATGCAGGGGACACGGGTTCGTGCCCCGGTCCGGGAAGATCCCACATGCCGCGGAGCGGCTGGGCCCGTGAGCCATGGCCGCTGAGCCTGCGCGTCAGGAGCCTGTGCTCCGCAATGGGAAAGGCCACAACAGTGAGAGGCCCGCGTACCAGAAAAAAAAAAAAAAATAGTTAAAGGAAAAAAATAGTTAAAGGAGGATTATATGTTGTGGATAATTTACCACCATCAAAAAAAAAAAATTATTACTCGTCCCCAGGGAGTGTCCCGGGGAGCCCCAGGTGCAGAGTCTAGGAAAGGCCTAGAATAACAGTCAACATTAAAATGGAATGTAAAAAAAAAAAAAGAGAGAACAAAATCAATGGGACTAAAAATAACTTTTTGGAAACAAAAATGAAAAATGATCGGACGGAAGCTGTCGATGTTCCGGGCTACTCATTTGTTGATTTCTTCATTCATTTAACGACTGTTTACTAAGGACCTTCCACGTGTCAGGATAGTGTGAGATACGATGGGCAGAACACATGCACAAGACCTGTTTCCTCTCATCCCTGGGCTTCGAGTCCAGAGGCTGGACGTGGGGTTGTGCCACCGGGGGCCCCGTCAGAACTGAGCCACTGTGTCTCTCAACTGCTGGGAGCGCTGGCAGAGGATGCGCTCAGCTGAGTCTCCCTCCGAGCCTCACAAAGCCGCCGCCAAGCCTAAGGTCATGCATCCCACCTGGGGGCAGCCCACAATGCCCTGTCCATGATGGGGTATAAAGGCCTGGCCAAGGAGGTCACCCCCAAGAAGGCACTCCAGCTCCAGGGCCCCCAGGGGATGAGCCGAGTCCTGAGTTAAACTGCATCCCACACACCTTCTCCCTTCACCCGATCTTGCTTTCCCACCCCCACATCCCTGCTCCCCCGTGGGCTGATGTGAAGGATTCTTCCCAGAACCTTTCCTGCACACAAATCTCCTTCACAGAATCTGATTCTTGGGTAACTCGACCTAAGACAAAGGGACCGCAACACAAGTTCATAAACAATGATAAGACAACTCTGAGTGATGCCCACCAGGAGGAGGGAGAAGCTGTCTTCCTGGGCGGTCTTGTTTTCTGGAGGCCAGGCAGATTTTATCTGAAACATGAAGAACAGAAAAGACTTCTCGTGGCCACAGGCGGGAGGGCATTGTATCAGAAGGGGCAGGCCTGACACAGACGCGAAGCCGGGGGCAGGGCCTGGGGTGTCCCAGAGGCAGTGGGGAGGCTGCTAAAGACAGTATTCTGCGAGTAAGTGAAGTAGGATGTTAGGACCTGAGGAAAGCCAGGAACTTTGGAGAGGAGAGCTGGGAAAGATTATGTGTATTCAGTGTGGAGGTCTGAGAGGTGGAGAAAATTACCTGATGATAAACTGTTAAACTGTTAAAGACACAGCAACATCTTACCCTAAATGCTTTCTTTTATAAGTTCCATATGGGCACGTGCAGTGACCTGCAGGAAGAAATGGGAAGGCATTATATCGAACATCCCTTTTCACAGATGACGATTCAGACGAAGACATGCAGTGAGGTTAAGTAATTTGTCTAAGGTCGACCATATGCAGATTTATATTCCAGCGGGGCAAGAAGGGCACATAGCAGCATATTTAACAGTGACACTGATAGAATTCATAAGTACATCAGAGGATTTTTAAAGAATTTTTAAAAGTTATCCAAGTCTTTCATGTAACAAGGAAAAGTCTGAGATTCAGAAGGGTTAAGTAGCTCACCTAAGATCACAGAGCTTTAGAATTAGACGGGGTTCCAATTCTCAGGACCAAGCAGCTATGGAAAGTTCTGTCAGCAACATAGTGGGATTTGGTATTGAATCCTCCTCTGGGTTTAGACCAGTTTTATAAGCAGCCCGATAGACCATGCCCTGGCTCGGTCTCCCATGACTGGTGAGTGGGAATGTAGAAATTGTTTTCTTTAGTGCGCTCCATTGAGATCAGAAAATGCTTAATGTGGTCCACTCTTGAGTGATAGGTTGCATCTAAATTATAACCTTCGCATCATGACATCTTGTGACTTGGAGCCCGCTGTATAGCATATCAGCCTGTCACGATCCCAGATTACTCAGCTGTCCGGGCTCATCTCCCCCTGTTCTGTACCACCTGTGTGGGCCCCAGCAACATGGAAGCCCGAGCCATCCCCAGGTCACCACGCTGTCACGATCCGGTGCCTTTGCACTGTGTGTTTTTTCCTGGCCCCTGCTTTCCTCTGCTCTGCCCGGGAAATCCTACGTGCTTGAGACTCAACTTAAAAAAAAAAAAAATCTACACCTATACTTATAGCAGCAGTATTCACAATAGCTGAGAGGTGGAAACAACCCAAATGCCCATCAAAGGATGAATGGATAAACAGCATTTGGTATATACACACGATGGAATATTATTCAGCCTTGAAAAGAAAGGAAATTCTGATGCATGCTACAACGTGGATGAAACTTGAGACATTATGCAAAGTGAAATAAGCCAGACCCCGAAAACAAATACTGTATGATTCCACTTATATGAGGTCCCTAGAGCAGCCAGCTTCACAGAGACGGAAGGGAGAATAGTGGCTGCCGGGGGCGGGGGCGGAGGAGGAGAGAAGCTGGGGGGAGTTATTGTGTAATGGGTACAAAGTTTCAGTTCGGGAAGATGAAAACGTTCTGGAAGCTGATTGCACAATGGGGTGAATACACTTAACACTGCTGAACTGTCCACTTAGAAATGGTTAAAATGGTAAATTTTGTCATGTGCCTTTTACCACAATTTGGAAAAAAACATTTTTAAAAAGTCCGTCCTCTGCAAAGGCTTTCTTGCGTCCCCACGTGGGGTGATCCATCCACTCCACACCCCCAGGTCTGCTTCAGGTCTTCTGGACACACTTGTATTGACACACTGACCACGGCCACCACGGAACTACTAACCGAGGTGCTTCCCTTCAACGAATGAGGGCCTCTCGAGTGGAGAATGGCATGATTCCTGTTGGTCTCCGTAGCCACAGCCCCTACGCAGTTGCCGGCACATGCTAGACAGTAATTGCTGCTCACTTAGGACCCTAAGTAGGATGTTAACATGAGGCGTCAAGCCTTCCCTAGCTCCTTGGTAGAATCATAGGTCCATGATGCCGCTACAACTGACAAGCCATTTGTAAAGAACAGGCTTGACAGATTGAACACTTTCCCCTTGAAAAATGGAGATCCTGAAGGCATGGGAAGATTTACAGAGACATTAAGGAGAGCCCAGCCCCGCCCAGCTCAGCCCTGCATTGTCGGGCATCTCATTCACCTCTGCAGCCTGCCTCCCTTATGGGGGTCTGCAATCTACAACCTATAACTATCACAGTAACATACCACCAGGAGTGTCAGGGATGTCAGCCAAGGTGGTAAAAGTGTCGTTGAAGAAGCTTGAGGGTGCATCACAGTGAAGGATGGACTGGAGACGGGAAATGCAAGTGTTAATTACAAGGCTAGGGTTTGGGATCCAGGGGCAAAGGCAGCCTTGGAGAGTGGAAGGAAGGACAGGGCAGAAGAGCTCCCGAGGCCAGGAGCCATTCCATGGGCCTCTCTTCCTCCTGAGCTGTTTCCTGCTCTCATGTGCTTGTGCTTTGGGCCCAGTGATGAGATGTTAATTGGGTCCTAACACAAGTCCCCGCATTGCTTGTCATCGACCCCCTCTCCCATCCTCCTATGGTCGCCTCTGACCTGGGCTTCAGAGGTGAAGAAGAAACAGCTAGATTGGGGCAAGTGCCCATAGAGGGTGAGTAGTCAACCCAGCGGTGTGAGAGGAGAGGTCTTCATCAGTGGGAGCTAGGGTGAGGGGTCGCAGTTGATGTAAATGATTATCTCAGAGCCAAGGTCACCTGGGGGGCTAGCACGACGCATACGAGACCTTCAGGGCAAACAATCCGAAAGCAAACAGCAATGCATGACCCAGCTAAATGGCTTGGCTAATACAACAACGATAACTTACACTGACTGGATACTTTGCTCAATGCCACGCACCGTGCCCAGCATTTTTAAGTGGGCTATCTCATTTCATCCTTCAAGAACTCTATAGGGGATATGCCATTATCCCCACTTTTCTATCAAGAAAATTGAGGCCCTGAGAAGTCAAGTGACTGCTCAGGATCTGTGTGATGTCAGAACAAATGTGGAGAGGCAGGAAGGGAACCATCATAAATCAAGATAAAGAGCTGCAACCTCGGGGCAGCCGAGGAAACACACGCTGGAGATGTGACAGCAGCTGTAGTCATCACCAGCAGGCAGAGGGTCAGGAGCTGGGAATAAAATACCATCTAGGTATTAAGCATTCACGTTAATCAGAGGGTAGATTGGTACCTCAATAAAGCGGGCAGTAGAGGAAGTGGGGGTGAGATGTATGGCTCGCTCCTACCTGGGGATGGTGAGCTATGGGCACGGAGCCCATGCGGGCTGCACACTGGAAGCCGAGTGACACAGAGGAGCTGCTGCTCTCAAGGGAAGGCAGGCTGCCACCCCAGTGTCTCCTCCCACATACTCCAGCAAGACCTCGGCCACAGGCAGGGTGTGTCCGGGTCTGGCAGTTCACAGACACCCACGTCCTCAGGGGAAAGGAGAGGGCAGTCCCTTGGCAAAAATCTTCTGGGGACTCTGCACTACATTTCAAGAATCCTCCACCTGCCCCTCCTCCAGAATCTGTAATGAAGTTTGCCTGAAATTACAGGCTTAATTTTTAAGGATCACTCAGTAGAACACGCAATGAGAATGAGGAAGTGCATCCCCAGCAGATACTGGGGGAAATACACTAACTCAGATGATCTTCGCCCTGGAGCTGTGCTTCATGACAGAAACTCACACTGCATCTCACACTCAGCACACATTTAGTGGGGTCCCCCGGGTGCCAGACCTGGGGGGCTTCCCTGGTGGCGCAGTGGTTGAGAGTCCGCCTGCCGATGCAGGGGACGCGGGTTCGTGCCCCGGTCCGGGAAGATCCCACATGCCGCGGAGCGGCTGGGCCCGTGAGCCATGGCCGCTGAGCCTGCGCGTCCGGAGCCTGTGCTCCGCAACGGGAGAGGCCACAGCAGTGAGAGGCCCGCGTACCGCAAAAAAAAAAAACAAAAACAAAAAAAGAAGACCTGGGTTCAGCCCTCAAGATGCTCACATATGGGGATAATGGGTCAGGAATGACGTGGACTCTGCAGGAACACACTGGCGGGTCACTGTCTGGGTTTGGGGACACCCAGACCTTGAGGTGAGAATTGGAACACCGGGAGCTACTCAGCAGGTGCCAGCGATGCTAGTAGGGGGCGGAGAATAAGACCAGGGAGGAAAGCAGCCAATAAAGGATGCGTTATCAAGCCAGCATCCCCGTGGGGTGAAGGAGCTTCATCCTGCTGGGGAAGCTGGGAGCCAGTGTAGGACACCTGCCTCTGAGCTACCCCACCGGAGGACGAGGAAGCTGGGGCATTTATGCACCAACTCCCACCAGTCATGGGCTAAGCCTACTCCAGAAGCCTCTATTCTGACCTGCCACACAGGTGACAGCGGCTCCAGGGGCAAGCAGAATACCTCGGGGGGCGGGTGGGAGGCTATGCTGGTGCTGGGACTCTGGCCTATCTGCACTGGAATGGTAAAGGCGAGGGGACGTGGCCGAGACACTCCTAGTGTCCCCCCGAGGGCCACACACCTCCAAGTGGTTATTTTTAAGGGGTTTGTCTTGCCTCGCACATTGGAATATTAACCTGTCCAAGGACAAAGGCTCCTCCTACACCTCCCGGCATCTGGTCACATGTATTGCCACGTATTTGACCAATACCCTGTGCCCAGTGTCAGACCGGTAGGGTTCCATGCACCATGCTCCCCAAGCACTCTGTGCTATGAAATCATCAAGCGTGTTTCATAGAGAAGGAAACAGACTCAGAGGGTCAGGGCTGGGGCATGTGGGCCGTGGGTGTTGCTCACAGCACGCCCATGCGGGAGCTACTCTGTGCGGACTTCTACATGAATGGAGCCTCCTAGCATTGTTCAGTGCGAAGCCTGGGCAACTGTGTCCGGGGGCCCCAGGTGAGAAAGGGTGATACCTTGCCAAGCATCCCTCTGCTAGGAAGTGGCAGTGTGGGCACCTGTCGGCTCCAAATCCCCGACTCCTAGACCCTGCTTCTTTCCCTCCACAGCCCTAGAAGAATGCACTTCATAAACAAAACCCATCTTAACTCTTCAAGTCCCTCGGGCTGCTGCTGAGTCATGCACCTTCAAGGCTTAAAGGATTTGCGCAAGTAATCAGCCCAGGCCAGGGGGTGGCGTGAGTCATGATAGGCAACAGGCGAGAATCAGAAACAAGAATCAGAGAGGCGGAAGTGAGCAGAAAAGAATCAGAGAGGCGGAAGTGAGCAGAAAAAGCAGAGGTCTTTGGAAAACGACAATGAAGCAGGTTTAAGAGGCAAATGGGCAGCAGGAGAAATGAGGGAGACTTAGACTACGGAACCGCACAGCATTTCCAAAGAACTCAGAACTTTTTAAAATAAATTTATTTATTTATTTTTGGCTGCATTGGGTCCTCGTTGCCGCGCGCGGGCTTTCTCTAGTTGCAGCGAGCGGGGGCTACTCTTCGTTGTGGCGCGCAGGCTTCTCATTGCAGTGGCTTCTCTTGTTGCAGAGCACGGGCTCTAGGCACGCGTGTCAAGGTCATGCATGCGCTCCACCTGGCCAGTCAAATGATCCCTCCTCTGTCCTCATCCCAGCGTCTTAGTGACCTTCGCAGGGGGCCTCTCCTGCCTGCTGGACCCCACGCTTTCTGGGCTTCCCTCCTGGTCTCTGATGCTCCTTTCCAGCCCCTCCTCTGCTTCTGACCCTCACTGAGGGCATATCCAGGGTCTGCTCTGGGTCCCCTCCTCTTTCTCTCTGCACATTCTTCCCAGGTATCTCATCCTGTCTCCAGGCTCTAAACGCCTTGTATTTGACCCCTGGATCCATATCTCCTGCTCTCATCTCCTCCTGGAATTCCAGATTTCTAGATCCAACTGCTTATTGACATGGCTCCTCACATGTCTAAGAATGATCTCAGACTCAAGAGGCCGAACAGGATTCTTTATTTCCCTCCCTTGCCCGCAGCCTGCATCCTTCCTGCATCCCCTCCATCTCTGTAACCACCACCCCATCACTCACCCAGATTTCCAAGCCAAAAATCTTGGAGTCTTTCTGGCACCCCATCTTTTCCTCACTCCCCATCTTTTCCTCACTCCCCACTTGCAGCCCGTTACTGGGTCCTGTCATAGCCCCCACGTGAGGGTGGACCTCTACACCTTGATCTCCAGAGATCTTCAGCACCTCGTAATGGGTCTCCTGCCTCGACTCTTAGAGTCAGAACTTTAAAAACATTAGATGTGTTCCTTCTCTCAGCCTAAAATCCAAAGGTTACCACCACATCTAGAATAAAACCCAGCCCTTATCTGGCCTGCCAGGCCTCTAGGCTGTCTACTTCTTAACCCTGACCTGTGCCTCTCTCACATGGTTCAGGCTTTGCCAGCCACGCGGCTGTGTCTGTTCCTTAAACACACCAAGTTCATCCTTCACGTCAGGCCTTGGCCACCCCTAGTTCCTCTCCTCAAAATGTACACCCCTCATCTGAGCATCACGGAGTCCCAACGTAAAGGTCCTCTCCCTGTCTCCGCCCTCTGTGACCCCTTCCCCCTTTCATTCTCTGCAGAGCCCACCTCCTCCGTTCTCCTGTTTAGAGGTTTGTTCGTTTACTGTCTGTCTTCCCAGACTCACTCACCATGGTCACACCAGCGCTTGGAGGAGTGGCTGAACGTTGTTGCCACCGAGAAACCCTTGAATGAACTCAGAATGGACAAATGTTTAAACTGACCCAAACCAAGAGCAATCAGGCTGTGAGTCTCTTTCAAAAACAGGCACATCCCCAAGAGTCTTCTGAGAACTAAGCCGCCTACAAGAACAGTGAGATTACCGTTCTTCTGTCCCCAGTGATAAAAGAAAGCGCATGCCCAGAAGTCCCATCAAGGACATTGCCTTCTCGGGGCTTCCCTGGTGGCGCAGTGGTTGAGAGTCCGCCTGCCGATGCAGGGGACGCGGGTTCGTGCCCCGGTCCGGGAAGATCCCACATGCCGCGGAGCGGCTGGGCCCGTGAGCCATGGCCGCTGAGCCTGCGCGTCCGGAGCCTGTGCTCCGCAGCGGGAGAGGCCACAGCAGTGAGAGGCCCGCGTACGGCAAAAAAAAAAAAAAAAAAAAGGACATTGCCTTCTGATTCCTCTTCTAAGTCAATCTCATCATTACAATTAGCTCCTTTCACATTACAGAGTCAACCTGAGCTCGATGGTAAATCAATGACATCTCGACGGAGAATAAGTGGGCCCATCTTACACTCCTCAGACTCAAACTTGAAAGCAATGTATGTGTGTTTCCTCCCTAACCCTTAACCCTTGTGCCGGCCACTCAATGACACACAATGAGTGACGGCTTTACAGTTGTGCCATTGATCAACTGCCTAGGTTTTCTTTCATTGAGATTTGGATGTTGCTCTATCATTTTTCTATAATTCTATGTCAGGATGATATTTCAGTAAGAAAACCTATCTGAAATCAGAAGTATAGGTCTTAAATTTAGACATTAAAAACAATGCACCGGACAAGCAAGGTTTTGTGACCCTCTATCATATAATAATCCAGAGGTCAGATTGGCCACAGCTGTGCAAAGTCATAATTCAGTGTTGTCCTTGTTCAAAGAGGGAAACTCTTTGGATGTGTAAAGAGCACAGTAGAATAAGCGAGATGGGCTGGGCTTGATAAATGAAAACTAAGCGGGACTTCTCCCTAGAGATAGGATTTGCTCTTTGATAACAGTTGGAACTCTCAGACCCCATTTGACCTAGAGCCAGAGACTGTCTCCTTAAAATTCATATTTTAAAACCTTAATTCAGTTTATAATACGTATTGTCTTAAAGCCTGATGAAGATAGCGTTATCCGTGTTGTACTAAACACTAATAATCAACTTCCCAATATCATTGTATTCCTGATGTGGATTCTGTGACTTAAGGATGTGGGTTTAATGGAACCACCATCCCATTACTGCCATGTGACATCTTACTTGAGGACATGCCACTCCTGAATGACTGAGGATGAGGTCATTCATCGTACCAACAACCAGAGTCCTCTTGAGATCTTAGCTTTTTGTGATCTCTTATCTTATCTCCCATCTTTTCTATCAACTCCTATCCTAACTCTCTACCCGGGGCCAGGCCCGCATCACTTCTCCCTGGCAACACTGTTTCGCTGCCCAGACGCTTCACCCTCCGGACAGACCTTCGGCATGCAGCCCCTGCGTCTGGTCTACAGGACAAATGCAATCACCAGGTTGAGACGCACTCGACATGGAGGAATGCCTACAGGAGAAGTCTTTGAACCCGAGCAGCCATGACCTTCCCCCTTCCCACCCTGACCTTCATTCTTGCCTCCTTGACCTGATCTCCTTGAGGGCAGGGTCAGGGTGCTTTCTGGCACAGAGCAGACACTCCACAAAGGTTAACCAAATAAAGGTTGAATGGATGAGCCTGTTACTACAGTGACGCTAAAAGCTTTTGTAAAAAAATGCTAGCGCCTGTCATCTGGACCAACAGGAGCCAGACAAGCAGCCAGTGTCCACTGGGGCAGAGCCTTCGAGGGAAGGTAAGTTCACTTGTCGGGCCACCATGGAGGTGGCACAGGAATCGAAGGGAGAAGCTGTCTCTGTGGTGCCAAACGTGGGGGCTCGAAGTAGCATTTCAGGGAAGAAGACAACAGTCCTGACCTCTAGGCTGTACATTTGCTCGAAGGGGCCATGAACAGAAACAAAAGAAGAAAGAGATTGGTAAAGGAATCTGAAAGCGAAGATGTAAAGAAAGGTGGTATTTAAAAATAATAACTGAATTAAAGGAGAGGCCGTGAGGTATACGAACAGCCCACTCATTCAACACAGGACTGATGGGAGGACACCCACAGACAACCACCTGAGAGCTGGGAGTTGGGGCTTCCCTCTGGAGGAGCCACGGCAGGAATCTCCACCCATCGAGTTTGCTTCAGTGCCTGTCCTGGGATCAACAAACAACTGACATCTCAGAGTTCCTGCTACAATAGGAAAAGCAGGCAATGACTGTCCCCTAGGAGGCCACTCAGTGTGCCCGCTGGGCCTCGCAGGGGGTGCCAGCTAGATGTGTCCTAGTTGATGTCCCCGTGTGCCAGGTGCAGGACATCAATATTGCAGCAGCCGAAACTGAATCTAGGGTTGACCAGACATAGGAACAAATTCAGGTTAACAAAATTTCCAAGAGATGAATGTATATAATAATACAGGCCACATGTTCACTGATATCCAAAAATAAAATGCTGGGTTGCCTGCAAGACTCATGTCTGTGGATCTGTCATGCTCTCTTGGAGGGAGACCTCAAGGGAAGTCACACCGTCAGTTGAAGGGCAGTGGAAGCACAGAGTCCAGCAAAGGCTGCTGATTGGAGGACCTGAAGGCTAAGGCCAAGGGACTCTGCCAGCCAATGCCCCATCTTTATTGTAAGGTGGGCTCTAAGCTACCATCAGAAACTTGGATTTGAACTGACAAATTCTTGCTTTCTGTCTGCACTTTTTCTAGCCCTTCTCCCTTCCTCAGACTGGATATAGGGGACTAGGTTGAAGATTTTTTGGAAATAATACCCAAATTAGTGTCACAGTTTGGTTGCTCCCAAAAGGAGATACTGTGAAAAAGATTTGCATGAAGATAGCTTTTTGGAAGGTGATCCCAGGAAACACAAGGAAAGAAGTGAGGAAAGTGAACAAGGAAGGGAGAAAAGCCTATGAGGTCCGCGGACGGTCAGGATGCCCCTTGGTCGCCCCTGGGGGTCATCTGAGATACCAGGTGGAAAATGCCCAGTAGAGCATTTACCCACCGATCCCTCTCCTACTGGTTGAAGTTTATCCCTGGAGGCAATCACTCTCCACTCACTTCCAAGCTGCACCTGTGTGCGTCTAGGCATGCTTCAAGTGCCAAAGAAAGCCCTTCAAGCAGACGTGAAGAGAGAGGAACCAGAGTTCAAGGTGGGGTGTTGTCAGGGTGCTGGGAGTTGTCTGCAGGTGCAGAAAAATTCACATGGGCCCACAGGTGATGCTGTAGCTCGTTATTCTCAGGTCCCATGGGTCATACATTTACAGTCAGCTAAACTGCTCCGTAAATGGATAATTGGCTGATACTCAATCCTTTTTTCTTCCCCTTGACGTGTAATCTTCCAAAAAGCTCTGTTCAAGACACCACCCTGATTTCGTGGTCCCACCCCACTCAGCCAAGGCATTCAACCCCAAGAATAAAAGTGATATTCCATGAAAAGATTATTCTTCTCTTCATAATATTTTTATTCACTATAGACTATAAATGATTCATAACTTGATTTTCCCCACTTGTCACAAAATACAAATTTTCATTTCAAGATTAAATTTTAGACTTAAATTAGCCCCTTAAAAAGTAGAGTGATATTTAAAATAAACTTGCAGTTCATTTCTATTTTAATACAGAGATTAACAGACCTACCCAAGATTTAAGATGTTATCTTTTTATTCAGTTAATATCTTAGAATTAAGTGTTTATTATTGGTATTAATGAAAACTTTAAAAATTATTAATTGGGCCTAAATTACAATCAAGTCAAAATTTTACAAATTAAGATGTGAGACTAAAACAAACACTTATCACTCCTTTTAGCTATGATATAATTAGGAAGTCAGTCAACCTACTATTTATTTAAAGTATCCATTCAACCACATTATAAACCATTAATTTTTAGGAATAGTTCAGTTGCCAAGCTCAAGCTTCTAGAGTATATTCTTTGTTCTTCCTCCCACTATAATAGCAAATGACAGTGACAAAATTTCTCACATCTGCTACCTCTAGCTGGAGTGCAATTATAGAAAGAGGGGACCATAATTAAAAGCCATCTGAAAGCAAAGATATAGGTGGATTCTGAGAACAACAGTTGAAACCAAGAGGGGTTTTGCCCCTTCCAATAGCAAGTGACTGCCACAGCCCCATGGGAAGAAGGACAAAGGGACTGGGGCAGCTCAGGGCCTGCCAGGGATTTCTTCTAGAACAGGGCACACACAGAGGAGAAACTTAAGGGGATGGAATAAATTTGATCAGGACGGGGACAATGGAGATGAAGGTAAGATCCATGTCACAGTGGTTAAGGGCACTGGATCCCAGAAACCTTGCTTGGAAAGCAAGCTGCCATATCTTTTAACAAGACACAAAAGCAACAGAGGAGGAGTTAGAAGAACTCTGGGGAGTTAGACAAACCTTCTTGAACACTGCCTTAATTGGAAAGTTAAGGAGAACTAATTCCACTTAAAAATGAGCAATGGACAAGGAATGAAGTTAAATTCCATACAAAGTGACTATAAGAAAAAGAACAGAAGAGGCAGAATAAACATCTCAATAGATGATCAAAGCATGCCAGAGAGATGAGACGACAGACAGATCAAAAGCAACCTACTATTTCAAGATAAGCTAAAATATATGAGTAAACAACATTTAGGAAAATTCAGGAATGAGATAACAGAACTTACAAAAGAACTCAAAAAAATGTTTATACAGAAATTGAAGACTTGGGACTTCCCTTGTGGTCCAGTGATTAAGACTCCATGCTTCCAATTCAAGGGCGGGGGTTCGATCCCACATGGTCGGGGAACTAAGATCCCGCATGCCACGTGGCACAGCCAAAAAAACAAAAAAACAAAAAAAATTGAAGACTAATTTAGAAGGAACACAGTGGTGAATAGACAGAAATAATGCCTGAAGAGTAATAGCAGAATTTTTAAAAAGCATTTTAAATCAAAAAGAAATTTAGGGCTTCCCTGGTGGTGCAGTGGTTGAGAGTCCGCCTGCCGATGCAGGGGACATGGGTTCGTGCCCCGGTCTGGGAAGATCCCACATGCCGCGGAGCGGCTGGGCCTGTGAGCCATGGCCGCTGAGCCTGCGCGTCCGGAGCCTGTGCTCCGCAATGGGAGAGGCTACAACAGTGAGAGGCCCGCGTAGCGCAACAAAAAAAAAAGAAATTTAAAAAAAGATCTGAGAAAAAGTAGCCAGTGTTGAAGTAGGCAAAGAAGATTAAACATGCAGATAATAGGAGTCCCTTAAGTATGTGATCAAGGCAAGGGAAGAAAACAAATATTAAAAACATAATTCAAGAAAGATTCCCTGAAATAAAAAAAGGATATGAAACTACATATTGAAAGAGCACAGTACACACCTGAGACTACTGACCCAGAAAACCAACACCGAGACATGGTCTAGTAAAATTACTAAGTTTAAAAAATAAAAAAACCCAAAAACCTTTGGGCATCTAGAAAAAAAGAACATGGGAATTGCAAGGGAAAGATAATTAGACCATCTTTAGAGTTTTTAACTGCAATACTTCCTGCCAGAAGAAAGTGGAGCACCTATTTAAGAAACTCAAGGAAAGGGATGGTAAGCCAAGGATTTTTTTTTTTTTTTTTTTTTGGTACTCGGGCCTCTCACTGCTGTGGCCTCTCCTGCCGCGGAGCACAGGCTCTGGACGCGCAGGCTCAGAGGCCACGGCTCATGGGCCCAGCCGCTCCGCTAAGCCAAGGATTTTATATCCAGCAAAACTGACTTTCCAACATAAACACAAATTACTATGAACTTTCAAGAAAGCAAGGAATACTGGTCCAATCAGCTATTCCTGAGGAATTTAATAGAGAATGACTTTCAGATCCCCAAATGATCAGACACTCATGGGCATAAGGACGGATGGTGAACACTAAGTATACCATTATTTGTAGAACTAAAAGTAAGTGAGGGTTGAAATGTAGAGGTCATAGTAAGTCATGAGGATGTGCTCTGACAATGTAGGTAGAGACAACTGGTTTTTTTTAAATGGGGGATTAGAGATTGTGGAGAACATATGCTCAAAAATATTTAAATATGTTCGTGGTAGTATTAGCACTGTTATTCTGTGACTGCTGTGTGCTTGATAGGGGATAAAAGAAATGCAGAATTTGGGGCCGTATTAATTCTATCATCCCCTGTGTCCTTAAAAACTAGGAGTTATGGGCTTCCCTGGTGGCGCAGTGCTTAAGAATCTGCCTGCCAATGCAGGGGACACGGGTTTGAGCCCTGGTCCGGGAAGATCTCGCACGCCACAGAGCACCTAAGCCCACGTGCCACAACTACTGAGCCCGCGCTCTAGAGCCTGCGAGCCACAACTACTGAAGCCCGCGCGCCTGGAGCCCGTGCTCTGCAACAAGAGAAGCCACTGCAATGAGAAGCCCGCGCACCACAACGAAGAGTAACCTCCGCTCGCTGCAACTAGAGAAAGCCCGTGTGCAGCAATGGAACCAATGCAGCCAAAAATAAATAAATAAGTTTATTAAATAAAAACAAACAAACAAAAAACTAGGAGCTACAGATATAGTAGGAGAAAACTGTAGAAGAGTTTATGTCAAAGCTCTAGAATCTTAAGGTTGAATTGGAAGATCAAAATGAACTCAGGAAAAAGTTTTTCATATACATATGATTTTTATATATATTTTTTCATGTGTGTATATAAAGTTGCTGAAAAAGCTGAGAAACAATAATTAATCCAGTAACAATGAACATTCCTAGAGCATTCTTTCTCACTGAAAGAAACCAGCACTTTTTGGAGAAATGACTGATTATATAGTCCTGGGGCAGAAAACATATAAATGGCCTGAAATATCTTTTAATACCAGATAGCACAAAAGCTATCGACAACTCCTAGGGTCATGTGAAAAGGACCCAGGAGCCAATGCGAAATGCTACCTTCAGACCAAAGGTGGGACCATATCTTCGATAATGATTATAACTGCAATGGATTGAAACCCACCCAATATGTTTAAATCCATAACTTCATAAAGTTAAGGCCAAAAAAAAAAAGGGGACTGCATTTGGAAGATTACAGAAAAAGAGTTCATCATCCTGAAAACTGGTAACTAAAGAAGAATTAAACATTATCTGAAAAGCCCCCTGTGGAACCAAGTAGTAGATAAGGAGGAGTGTCTCTTTAAAAATGTATTTCAATTAGTAAATGAAAAGAGAAATGATGGAATTAGAATACCACCACTTAGCAATCTCTAATAACTTAACAGATAAAGGCATTGAGCACCAAAGCCCGCTAACATTACAAAGGGAGAGACAACTAGTTATTAAGTGCATCCTATAGTCTGGCCAAAGGGACCTGACCTGAATCTGATCCAGTTTCTGGATCCAGCTGTAAATTTTCAGGAAATACAGGGACAGAGGAACATGTTAAACTGTACCATAGGGACTTCCCTGGTGGCACAGCGGTGAAGACTCCAGTCTCCCAATGCAGGGGTCCAGGGTTCGATCCCTGGTCAGGGAACTAGATCCCACATGCATGCCGCAACTAAGACCCGGCAAAACCAAATAAATAAATCTTTTTTAAAAAACAAAAACCTGTACCATAAATGTGCAATCTGCAAAGCCCAGACTCTGAGAAATTTTACAGATCGATGGTCCTCCAACAGATACTGTATGGAAACAAAAGGGAGTAAAGAGAAACCTAGAGGTTAAAAGAGACTTGAAAGATAAACCAAAATTTTTTTTAATGTAAGACTATAGTTTTCATATAATAAGAAATATATATTCAGGCTCTACCCACACCCTTACTCCACCAATTCCTGGCACAGAGCTTCTCAGAGCCTAGAAATCTCTTAAGTGCTCTGAGTGTCTTTGGCATGCTAAAGAAATGATTCTTTTTAAAAAATTTTTACTGAAATATAGTTGATTTACAATGTTGTGTTATTTTCAGGTGTACAGCAAAGTGATTCAGTTATACATACGTATATATATATATATATATATATATATATTCTTTTTTAGATTCTTTTCCATTGTAGGTTATTACAACACATTGAGTATAGTTCCCTGTGCTATACAGTAGGTCCTTGTTGGTTATCTATTTTATATATAGCAGTGTGTTTATTTTAATCCCAAACTCCTAATTTATGCCTCCCCTGCCTTTCCCCTTTGGTAACCATAAGTTTGTTTTCTATGTCTGTGAGTCTATTTCTATTTTGTAAATAGGTTCGTTTGTATCATATTTTTTTTAGATTCCACATACGACTGATATCATATGATCTTTGTCTGACTTACTTAGTATGATAATCTCTAGTTCCATCCATGTTGCTGCCAATGGCATTATTTCATTCTTTTTGATGGCTGAGTAATACTCCATTGTGTATATACACCACACCTTCTTTATCCAGTCATTCGTCAGTGGACACTGAGGTCGCTTCCATGTCTTGGCTACTGTAAACAGTGCTGCAATGAACATTGGGGTGCATGTATCTTTTTCAATTATGGTTTTCTCTGGATATATGCCCAGGAGTGGGATTGCTGGATCATATAGTAACTCTACTTTTTGTTTTTTAAGGGACCTCCATACTGTTCTCCACAGCGCTAATGAGATGACTCTTAGCTGAGGGGTCTCTAGGTAGGGTGTAGGTTGTCAGGATCTGGGCTGGTCCCTCTGGCATGGAGGGCTGGGCAATTTGGGCTGGTTCCAGGCCAGAGGAACCTGCCCTGTGATTAGAGGGTTGCAACTTTCAACGTCACCCCAAAACCTTGGTGATTCCCAGTGGCCAAAGATTTAATCAATTGTGCCTACATAATGGACCGTCCATAAAAACCCCAAATGAAGGGGTTTGGAGAGAGTCCCGGTTGGTGAACACATCCACGTGCCGGGAGCGTAGTGCACCCCGAACTCCATGGAGACAGAAGTTCCTGTGCTTGGGATGCCTCTGGACCTCAGCTTCTGTATCTCATCATCTGGCTGTTCATTTGTGTCCTTTATAATAAACAGGTAATAGAAAGTAAAGTGTGTCCCTGAGTTCTGTGAGTCAATATAGCAAATTATTAAACATGAGAAGGGGGCTGTAAGAACCCCTGAATTGTAGCCAAGTCATACAGAAGTGTGGGTAACCTGGGCACCCACTACTGGCAATTGGCATCTGAAGTTAGGAGGCTGAGGCTGGGGGACTGAGCCCCTAACCTGTGAGGTCTGTCGTTAACTACTGTGGTTAGTGTCAGAATTGAATTAAACTTTGGGACGCCCAGGTGGTGTGGGAGAATTGGAGAATTGCTTGTTGTGGAAAATCCGTACAGTTGCTTCCAGAAGTGTTATGAGTGACCAAAAGAAATCAGTTTCAAAAAAGCACAAGAAATTAAAAGTCAGGATAATGTTGCATCTGGGGCAAAAGAAGGGGTGGTGATTGGGACAGGCATCGGAAGGAGCTATCAGGCTGGCTGGCAAAGTTCTATTTCCCAACCTGGCAGTGTTTGCCTTGAAAGAATTCACTGGGAATTCCCTGGCGGTCCAGTGGTTAGGGTTCCACACTTCTATTGCAGGGGGCACGGGTTCAATCCCTGGTCGGGGAACTAAGGTCCCACGTGCCACAGGGCACATCCACCCCCCCCCCAAAAAGAAGGGGCAAAAAAATGAATTCGCTAAGCCATATATTTGATTTGGGAAGTTTGCTGAATTTCTGATTTATTTTGTAATAAAAAGTTTTTTTAAGTGAAAACAAAGGTCTGTCCCATGAAGACAATTTTCCTTTTGAAAGCTAGAACCTCATCTGTCTCCTGTTCTTTTCTATATATTATCAAATAACTGCGTCTGTAAGCAAAGACGCGTTTAAAACCTCTCTAGGAATCAGAATGCATAAAAAAGTTGTCATCTCGCTTTGTTTCACGAGGCTCCGTATGGCTTTTCTGCTCTGCAGAAAAATGGGGAAATTCACCCACACAACTCCTGCTTTCAGGACAGGATTAAGTCATGTTTCTTCAACAGAACAAAAATGTACTTCTCTATTATCTGCTTGAGACGAACAGAGAGACAATCTGAGATTTAGTGATTTCCTTAGAAAAGTAGAGCCCAGTGTGGTCACTTAAGGTCACCCACGCTTGTTTGGATGTGAGCTAGCCAAGGGCTCCCCGCCTCAGACTAATGAATGGGTCCAAGTATAATAGATGGGAGCAGACCACACGGCAGACTTGCCCTGGCTCTGCCGCACCTTCATCCCATGACCCATAGCTGCATCCTTGCATTGGCACCTCGCTTCTGAGCTCTTAAAACCAGTGATTTAGCAAACCCAGCCACCGGGGCCCTACAGAGAGGTTGGGGATATTCTAGGATCCTGCATGCCTCGTGGTACGGCCAAAACAACAGTGGAACTATACCATTATGATACCATTATGAGGAACCTCAAAAAAGGGCTGGGCTTCCAGGTCCTAGGAGCTCCCTGACAGTGGGAGGAACCCAGGCTTCCTGCAGTCTCAGAGCTCCCGGCCTGCAGCACAAGCCTGGCATAGCAGAGGTCTCGTGAATGATAACACATAATAATAAGTACATATACTATATTATGTATGTATTAGAAGTGTTCACTAATATACCCATATAAATAAATGGTCATACCTAATGCCGAGTAATTCCAAGGCGTGGCTTTTTCTCCGCCATTTACCCCTGCACCTCCTCCCTTCTCCCCGCCATCTCAGACTCCGAGGTCTCCTTTCTGATCCCAGCATCCAGCAGGTGCATTCCTGGCTCAGGACCATTGCACTTGCTGTTCCCTCAATTCTGAACACTCTGCCCCCAGATTTTTGCAAACCTCCTCCTTCCCTTCATCCAGGTCAGCTCAGATGTGATCCTCTTCCATTGTCTACCTGATTTACTTGTTTGCCTGTTTATTTCCTGACCCTTGCTGGACTATAAGCCCCATCAGAGGAGGAATCCTTGTCATTTCCGTATCCTGAACCTCTAGGACACCCCCAGACTGCAGGCGTGTCTGGAGGACTGGAAGTCAAGGGCGGGCTCCTGGCCTTCACTGTCACCAAGAGGATCCCTGCCCACCAGGTGTTGAGTTCAACACAACTCACCTGGGCCTGGGCTGTGTGCTGAAGCAGGCAGCCTAGGCACTGGGAGTCCCGAGTCCCTAGGTCCCCTTCTCAATCTGGGGGAACACCCCTTCTCTCCATGACTCTACAAACATCCTCCTTTCTCCCTCCTATCCAGGACACCAGCCTCTTTCTTTTTTAAAAAAATTAATTTATTTATTTTTGGCTGTGTTGGGTCTTCACTGCTGCGCATGGGCTTTCTCTAGTTGCGGCGAGCAGGGGCTACTCTTTGTTGTGGTGCGCGGGCTGCTCATTGCGGTGGCTCCTCTTGTTGCGGAGCTTGGGCTCTAGGGACACGGGCTTCAGTAGTTGTGGCGCACGGGCTCAGTAGTTGTGGCTCGCGGGCTTGAGGGCAGGCTCAGTAGTTGTGGTGCGCGGGCTTAGTTGCTCTGTGGCATGTGGCATCTTCCCGGACCAGGGCTCGAACCCATGTCCCTTGCATTGGCAGGCGGATGCTTAACCACTGCGCCACCAGGGAAGTCCCAGCCTCTTTCTTCAACAAACCTTTTTAGGGCAGTTTCTCTAGAATTAGGCCCAAGATGGGAAGTCTTGATCCGTGATGCTCTGCTAAGGCAGTGCTCTCAGGAAAAGGAAAGAGAGGGAGCAGAACAGGGAGGCAGTCAGCCGCCGAAGACTAGCTTCAGCCTGGCCCTGAGGCAGGAGATGAGGGGCAGGGCAGGAGTTGTCCCACTTGGAGGTATGAAGTCCTGTTTTGTGCCTCTGGCCACTCAGTCACTGGCCTCAGGTGGGGTGACTGTGGGGTTCCTGAGCTCTCATCCAGCCCAGTGGGGCGATGTTCCCAAGGGGACAGGCCACCCTCACCAGGACTCTGCAGGTCAGGTTACCTGGGCGGTGCTCATGACTTCAGGCAGCCTCAGCTTCCTCCCTGCTGAGAGCCCTGCCTGCAGGAGGGAGAGACCACAGCCTGCAGGGCCTCTGCCCCAAAAGGAGAGGAAGAGGAACCCAAATCCACATCTCAAACGTCCTGCCATCCAAGCAAGTGCTCAGTAATGTTAGCTCACAGCTACAGGTGTGCCGGGGGCAGCAGGGAATAAAGCAGGCCTGGCCACCCTCCTGCCCTCCTGAGGAGCCCTGCAGCCCCCGAGGTGGCCAGCCACACAGACTCCGAAGGCTTGTCCACTGGCGGCAGGGAAAGTGGGATGGCGGGGATCCCCTTTCCCTGCAGCTCCCCTGACCCGAGTCCTCTCCGTCACTCATTTCCTTTACAAGCAGTGGGAGAGCCTCAAGTTATAGATTTTATAGCCTTAGGAAATCCCGTTCAAGTGATGCTGTTCTTGCAGAATTCCTCTACTACTATTTTTACTGGCAGAAAGAAAAGAAGAAAATCAAGGATGCCTAGAATACAGCAAGAGGACCTGTTTCTTTCTTTTTGTAAATTTTATTTATTTTTTTATACATCAGGTTCTTATTAGTTATCCATTTTATACATATTAGTGTATACATGTCAATCCCAATCTCCCAATTCATCACACCACCACCACCGTCCCCCGCCACTTTCCCCCCTTGGTGTCCATACGTTTGGAGAACCTGTTTCTTAAAACTGTTTTAGTTCACTGATTTAAAAAAAAAACTGTGGGGGTTCCCCGGCGGTCCAGGGGTTAGGACTCAGCGCTTTCACTGCTGCGGCCTGGGTTCGATCCCTGGTCGGGGAACTAAGATCCTGCAAGCCACGCGGTGTGGCCAAAAAAAAAATTGAACTTCAGAGAACAAAGATCTCCTTGAAATCAGCATTCATCTAAAATAGTGATTCAATGCATATTGCAATTGTGACACACTCAAAATGTTTGCAGTTTTATTTGTTTTCTAACATGATAAAAACCATGCAGGTCAACCCTGGAAGTCATTCATGTGTCTGCCTGGGGTTGGATGGGGGTGGGGTCTTTTGTGTCTCAGAGTTAAAGTGGAGCGTGGTAGATGCAGAAAGAATTCCTCCCAAATGCCTCCTGAGCATGCCTTTACCTGGTCTCTCACCAGCAGCCGGGTCAGAGGGGAAGAAGAGGGGCCAGGAGGCCCAGACACCCTATTTCTTTAGGGTTTTGCCTTCCTGTATCCAGAGTTCTGAAATCGCACTGAAGGGCTCAACCCAGACAGCCCAGCAGCTGGCAGCCCCACAGCCTCTGCTTCTCCAGCTACAGGGTCCTGTCCCCTCCAACCCAGCAGAATGGGTTTCTAACTCATGTCTTATCATCTGTGCTGCTCCCTGCAGAAAACTCTCCATGCTGGTAAGACAGAATCCCCATGTCTGATTGTTTATGTCCCCCCAGAATTCATATGTTAAATCCTAACCCCGAATGTGGTGGGATTAGGGGGTGCAACCTTGAAGAGGTGATTAGGTCATGAGGGTGGAGGCCTCATAAATGGGATTAGTGCCCTTATAAAAGGGACCCTGCAGAGCTCCTGAGCCCCTTCTGCCCTGTGAGGACACAGCAAGATGGTGCTGTGAACCAGGAAGTGGGGCCTCACCCGACAGGTCTGCTGGGGCCTGGATCTTGGGCTTCCAGCCTCCAGAACTGTGAGAAACAGATGTCTGTTGCTTGTGAGCCCCCTAGTCTATCATATTCTGTTATAACCACCTGGAGAGACCGAGACAGTTTCCCCTCTAGGGATGCACACACACACACCCCTGGCCCCAAGCAGCTCTGTGTTGTGCCCTTGCTGGTGGAGCCCTTCTTCCTCACCCACTCTTGCCCTCATTTACTCCCCTCCACCTCCCCGCAGCCCCGTGACTGCTGCAGGGCCCCTCCTGCAGAACCACCCTCTCCTGGAAACCCTGCTCAGCGCCCCCCCCCCCCCCCCCCCCCGCCCCGCAGTCCCACCTCCCCTCGGGGGTGAGAGGCCCTGCAGAGAGCAGAGTGCCCCCGGGGGTGGGACAGGAGAGGGTCTGAAGTAGGCAGGTGAATGAACACTTCCTTCTTCAGGCAGTCAGGCCTTTATTTTTAGTTCCTTTCTATTTACGGCAAGTAATACTGGTTCTCCTTTTTAAAATCAACTTACTTTTTTTGATTTTTAAGAAAAATATTAAGCAAATCATAGTACAAGTGGTGCTGGGCAAGCAAAAGTCCTCAGGGTGGAAAGAGAGGGATGGGTTTTTAGAGCCCGAGGCCCTTGCTGTTTCCATCCTCACCTGCACTTACAACCTTCTCAGCTGTTCCTTAGCTTGTGGCCCTCCAGACTGGGAGCTCCTGGGGGGTAGTCATCACTGTGTCTCCAGGACCCCCATGGTGCCCTCGTCCAGTGGGTGTGCTGTGCACACTTCCTGCCCTGAGCTGAGCCCCACATGCTTGAGTTCCTCCGCTGGGCCTGGGTGTGTGTCTGGCTCAGGCCAGAAGCCACTTCCTCATTATCTGTGGTCCTGGTCCTTGGGTGACAGCCAAGCAGGCACAGGGTGTGTGTGCCTGCTTGCATCTGGCTGGGGCCCTGCCTCGGGGCCCGGGAGTGGAGAGGGCTTGTTAGTGAACGTGTTGGCGAGGCCAGGCTTGTCCTCTTCTGGGGAAAAGGCCTGGGAGTGGGCCTTCCATGATGCTGAGTCACAGGACTTTTGTGCAGGTTCAAGAAAAGGTTAATTGGGGTGAGCTCTGTCCCCACCGTCACTCATCTGCACCCTTGCACAGGCGGATCAGTTGGTCCGCAGGCCAAGGATGTGAGCTTGTACCACTGATAGCCCATGCCGTGTGTGGTCCCTGCAGCACCCAGAAGGGAGGCCGATCACCCCAGGTTCTCACTCATTCACTCAACAAACATCTGCTGAGCTCCTACTCTACTGACAGCAGTAGCTGACATGTATTACACACTCGCTGTGCTCCAGGCAGTGCATGAAACGCTCCCACGTGGTTGTCTGCAAATGATAGGCTGTAATTAAATGAGATAATACATGAGCTCAATAAAGCCTGCCTCTTTGTATTATTACTGCTTTCATCTCGCTATTATTAGCCCCAAGCGCCAGGCTCCGCAGATAAGATGCATAAAGCCTCCCTCCCAGCCTGTGGAGCAGTCACAGATAATTACAGGACCAGAGAAGTCAGTCCAGGTAGATGCCCTCTGAGGGGGAAGGGCTTCTGTGAGTGCTACAGAGGGAGGGACTAACTGTCTGCAGGGTGAAAAAACCTCACCTGGCTGCCCCAGGCTGGGATAGCATTAGCCTTGGCCAGAGGGAGAGAGGAGGGGCAGGTACTGTACCAGTCTAGGAAGGCTTGGGCTTAGGTGCCCTCTAGGGCCTGAGCGAGTGGTGTATGTCTGGGGCCTGGCAGGAAGTTGTATGGATGGAGGCTGGCGGGGAGGGGCGCCTGGCTAGTAGCGTGCCATTAACTTAATTAACTTAAGCACAACAGTTTAAGTCGTGGAGCTGGAGGTGAGCTGGCTGGGAGGAGTAGTCTTGGTGTGGAGGCCGCTCCCGGCAGGGCTGCCCTGGGCTCAGGCCACACCTAGGGAGGAGCCACCTGGCTGCCCTGCTGGGCCTGGATCTCCATCCAGTCATGGTATTGGGACACTAGTGGTTAAGGTGGCCGTTGTGTGGTCTGGATGATGAGAATTATTCAGCTTTGACACGTGCCTTTGGACTGCCAAGTCCCAGAGACAGGGAGATCCAAGGAGCATTGGTCGCTGAAGATAAGAAGTCTGGAGGCCTGGGCTTCAGCCCCAGCAACCCTGTCAGCCTCCTCATGTGCAAAGTGGGCATAAGAATAGCCCCCATCATATCCACCCCACAGATTTGCCGTCAAGACCAAATTCATGTAGGTGGTTCAGAGTCTGGGGTCGGACGTTACAGTGATTGGGTTCAATCTGGATTCTACTGCTTTTTAGCTGTGAACTCCGAGCAAGTTACAGAGAACCTTTAGGAGCCTCAGTTTCGTCATCTCTAAGATGGGGCTAACCATAGCTCCTAACTCCCAGGTTATTGTGAGGATGACATGCTCCTGGTGCCTTAGTGGGTGTGTTCTCAGTAAATTAGCTGGTATTGTGCACCTGTTTAGTTTGTGAATGTCAAAACTCTAAACAAAGGACTTCCAAATTCATCCCCCCTTTCCCCTTTACTCACTTTCTAGAACCAGTTTGTCTTTTCTCAGTCCACCTTCCCTTCTGCCACCAGGGTGAGCTTCCTAAAGCACAGATTTTCCTTGTGCTGTCGCTCTGGCTTGGTGGTCACAGTCCTTCTCCTCTGGCCGCAAACCCACCACACCCACCACTACTCTTCATCCCACGTCCGCGCTCCATCTCAGGCACTGAGCGCTTTCCGGACCTCGGCCATTCCTCACGCTGCTCCTTCTTCCTGGAATGACACCTCATGTCTCACCTTCTCCCCATTATGGCCACCACACTGTCTGCTTTCCCTGATTCCTCCAGTTGGTACGAACTTCTCTTTCCTCCAAACACCCTTAAGCCTCCAGAGGCAGGGGTGTGGGTTTGCATGTGTATCTGGGCCCCGTGACTGACAGACCCGGGGCCTGCCCACCGTTGGCCTTTTGTAAGTTCGCGCTCACCTGGACTCCTCTGTGGTGGCTGAGAAGGAGCCTCTGGCCAAGGGTCAGGCTGCGAGACTCAGGAGAGGTAATGCTGCCTCTGCTGTCTGAACCATCAGAAGGCAACGGCCAGGCCCTGGAGCCGTGCCAGCCTCCCGCGCTGCGGCCCACATCCTGTCCCTGGCTTTCGTGGCCTGGGTGAGGATGTATGACAGCGGGAAACCTGGGCAGCTCCTGTGCAGGAGACTGCAAGAAGCCGGGGAGGAGAAATGTATTTCTTATAGATCTGGAGGTTGCAATCTGAGATCAAGGTGTCAGCAGGTTGGTTTCTCCTTGAAGCCTCTCTCCGTGGTCACTTTCAGGCAGTGTCCTCACATGGCCTTTCTTCTCTGTGGGTGCACTCCTGATGTCTCTTTTTGTGTCCACATTTCTTCCTTTTATAAGGACACCAGTCAGATTGGATCAGGACCCACCCTAATGGCCTCTTTTTAACTTAATCATCTCTCTAAAGGCCCTGTTTCCAAACACAGTCACATTCTGAGGTACTGGGATTAGGACTTCAACATATGACAAAACTCAGTGCATAACGGTGGGTCCCCAAAGGACAGCCAGAATGGCACTGTCCAAAGATGGAGGAGTAGGGGGGACAGACACTCACCATAATTCCTGACTCCCTCTTCACTCAGGCCCCATGCTGAAAGCAGTGAGCACTTTGAGAACCAGAGACAGGAAGGGTCTCATCTAGATAAGTTTAAAAGGAAGAGGCTGGGAGAATCCCAGAATTTCCCAGATAGAATAAGGTACCCCACGGACTTCCCTGGCGGTCCGGTGGTTAAGACTCCGTGCTTCCACTGCAGGGGGCACGGGTTCGATCCCTGGTTGGGGAACTAAGATCCTGCATGCCATGTGGTGCAGCGCCCCCCCCCCCCCAAAAGAATAAGGTACCCTATTCTTATCCTTAGAAGTATCTACCACCAATCCCACCATGACAATAACAGCTCCCATTTATGAGCACCGACTCTGACTCTATGGTTGCCATCGCTTTCACACCATTTTTATGTTTTCCTCTACATTTTGTGGGACTTGGAGCATGTTGGTAACTCTGTTTTAAGGTCTTTGTCTGCTCATTACATCATCCCTGTCACTTCTGTGTTTGTTTCTCCTGACGTGTTTTTTTCCCTGGTTACGGGTCACGTCTTCCTGCATCTTTGCACGTCTGGTCATTTTTGGTTGGACGCCAGGCATTGTGCACTTGGTATTGTTGGGTGCTGGATTTTACTGTATTCTTTTAAATAGCACTGGATTTTGCTCTGGCGTGCTGTTATGTTACTTGGGCTCAGTTTCATTCTTTTGATCTTGCTTCTAGGCTTTATTATTTACTAGAGCAGCCTTTAGTTTAGGGCTAATGTCGTCCCACTACGAAGCTGTGATCCTTTGGAGGACTCGACTCCACTCTAGATCATGAGGTCCTTCCACCCTGGTTGGAGGGAATACTAACTCCTGCGTGAGCTCTGGAAATTATTCAGGGCCTGCTACTTCCGGGTGTTCTTTCCACAGCCGGCTTCCTAGCATTTCAATCCACCCATGCAGAGTACTCAGAGACTCAGTGCAGCGCTTCTGTAGATCTCTGGAATTCTCTCTCTGTGTGGACAGTTCCCTCCTCTTGGGTCCTCTGACCTGTGACTCCTAGCAGCCTAGGGTCTCCTGAACTCAGGTCTGTCTTCTGTGAGTGAGACCCCTGGATTGCTTTAGTTCCCCTTCCTGTGCTGTGGCCCAGAAAATGGCTCCAGGAAGCCACCTGGGAAGCCATAGAACTCACCTCATTCATTTCCCTTCTTCGGGGATCACAGCCCTGCGTCACCTGGAGTCTGATACCTGAAAACCATTGTTTCATCTGGAGGCCCTACGAGTGAAAGCTCTGCTACCATCATCTCATTAAGTCTTCAAGACGCTCTAGAAGTCAGATTATTTTAAAAACAAGGGGGGGGCTTCCCTGGTGGCACAGTGGTTAAGAATCTGCCTGCAAATGCAGGGATGCAGCCTCTTCCTTTTAAACTTATCTAGATGAGACCCTTCCTGTCTCTGGTTCTGAAAGCGCTCACTGCTTTCGGCATGGGGCCTGAGTGAAGAGGGAGTCAGGAATTATGGTGTGTATCTGTCCCCCCTACTCCTCCATCTTTGGACAGTGCCATTCTGGCTGTCCTTTGGGGACCCACTGTTATGCACTGAATTTTGTCATATGTTGAAGTCCTAATGCAGGGGACACGGGTTCAAGCCCTGGTCCGGGAAGATCCCACATGCCGCGGAACAGCTAGGCCCGTGCGCCACAACTACAGTGCCGGTGCTCTAGTGCCTGTGAGCCACAGCTACTGAGCCTACACGCCGCAACTACTGAAGCCTGCACGCCTAGAGCCCGTGCTCCGCAACCAGAGAAGTCACCGCAATGAGAAGCCTGTGCACCGCAACGAAGAGTAGCCCCTGCTCGCCGCAACCAGGGAAAGCCTGCACACAGCAACGGAGACCCATTGCAGCCAAAAATAAATACATAAAATAAATACATTTATTTTTAAAAACTAAATAAATAATAAAAACGAGGAAACTTAGAGCACCCAGGTAACTTTCCCTGAGTCAGACAGCTGCCAAGGTGTTGGTCATGTGTCTGCCTGACTCTGAGAATGCTACCATGCACTGTCTGGACCCTGAGGGAATCCAGCTTCCAGGGGCAAGGCCTTGACCGTCTCAGGCCTTGCCACCTGGATCCAGGCTCCTTCTGTTTCAGGACACTCCCCCTCCCGCAGGTGTCCTGGCCCCCAGCCCCAGAGCTCATTTCTGTGTGTACTCAGTGTGGGAAGGACTGTTTGGTCTGCATTTATATTCACAGTCACATCTGCCCACGAGGCACATTGGGTCAGCAGGCAGCATCTGCTACTGAACAACATATTTGCTCTATGGAGCTGGTTGAAGTTTAACACCGAGGGTCTGCCTTAACGATCTTCACGGAGAATGCAGAGCGGTGCACCTGGGAAATGAAGTAGAGCCCGAGTGATTGGAGTGAGGCCAGCCCAGGCTACTGTTTCACAAGCAGCTTTTCAAGTCTCAAGCACTTCCCTTCCCTCACTTTATTTATTAAAAAATTTCAGGGACTTCCCTGGTGGTCCAGTGGTTAAGACTCCACACTTCCACTGCAGGGTGCATGGGTTCGATCCCTGGTTGGGGAACTAAGATCCCACATGCTGTGTGGCATGGCCCCCCCTCAAAAAAAATTCAAACATATTAAAAAAGTAGAGGGATGAAACACTCATAAACCTATCACCTAGACTGAAGAATTTTGTTTCACCTTTCTTTGTTTTTGCTGCAGTATTTTAAAGTAGATGACAAACTTCTAAACACTGCAGCATGTATCTCTAAAATATAAGGACTTTTCTGATATAACCACAATAATTCTATTATTACACTTAGCAAAATAAATAATTTTAAAATATTATCTACTCTTGGTTCACAGTTAAAATCCTCTCTTGTCCTTAACAACTTTTAGCGTTGGTTTGTTAAAGCAGTACCCAGTCAAGGACTGAATTTCTTATATTTCTTTCTTTTCAAAAATTTATTTATTGTTTATTTATTTATTTTTGGCTGCATTGGGTCTTCGTTGCTGTGTGCGGGCTTTCTCTAGTTGTGGCGAGCAGGGGCTACTCTTCGTTGCGGTGTGAGGGCTTCTCACTGCAGTAGATTCTCTCATTGTGGAGCACGGGTTCCACCAGGGAAGTCCACTTATATTTATTGTCTTTTAAAATCTAGGACAGTTCTTTCCCATCCACCCATTTTTTTCTAATAATACTGACTTGTTGATGACACCAGACCAGTGTCCTACAGAAGAGACTACCTTCTATCTTCATCTGACTGTACAGATATTCCTCAACTTACAGGGGGTTAGGTCCCAATAAATCCATTGTAAGTTGAAAATATCGTAAGTTGAAGATGTATTTAACACACCTAACTTAACAAAACTCATCGCTTAGCCGAACCTACCTTAAACGTGCTTAGAATACTCAAGTTATCCTACAGTGGGGCAAAATCATCTAACACAAAGCCTGTTTTTATAAGAAAGTATTGAATATTTCATGTCATTAATGGATACTGTACTGAAGTGAAAACGCAGAATGGTTGGTTGTCTGGATACAGAATGACTTGTACGTGGTATTGGTCATTTCTCCTCCTGATTGCAGGGCTGACTGGGAGCTGTAGCTCCCAGCTGCTGTCCTGTATCAAGAGATAGAATTGGACTGTGTGTCAGTAGCCCAGGAAAATATCAAAATTCAGAATTCGAGATAAGTTTTATACTGAGTGCACGTCACTTTTGTACCATCCTAAAGTTGAAAATCTTAAGTCGAACCATCCTAGGTCGAGGACTGTCGGGTGTTCTTGTGATGTCATTTAACCTTTTGCTCAATCTCCTCTATTTTCTGTAAACTGGAATTTAGGTCTAAAGTCTCGAATATACTTTTTTTTTTTGATTATACTTTTTAGTTCTGCGTGACATTATGTACTGTGACCATATGCCTGGTCATGTAATATGATGCTAACATCTGTTACTGGATCAAAGGGGCAGCAACTAGATGCCTCACTGCAGACCCCATACCTCCTCTTCAGGTGGCAAACAGTCTGTGGTTAAGCCGCTTGATGAAGTGTGTAAAATCCCTGCATCCCTGTCCTACTCTCATCTGCTCACCACCCTTCCTTGCCAGATAAACGTGTCCCCCTCCCCCATTCACTGTGCCTCTGGTACCTCCACCAGGCAAGATTTTGCTGAATTATCTCTTGAGTTTGCATTGTGAATATGGAAAATTTTTTCAAATTAAAAAAATTAATTTAAATTTTCTTTCTTTTTTTTTTTTTTTTTTTTTTTTTGCGGTACGCGGGCCTCTCATGGCTGTGGCCCTCTCCTGTTGCGGAGCACAGGCTCCGGACGCGCAGGCTCAGCGGACATGGCTCACGGGCCCAGCCGCTCGCAGCATGTGGGATCCTCTCGGACCGGGGCACAAACCCGCGTCCACTGCATCGGCAGGCAGACTCTCAACCCCTGCGCCACCAGGGAAGCCCTAAATTTTTCTTTTTTAAAAATATTTATTATTTATTGGCTGACCAGGTGTGCGGGCTTTCATTGCGGTGGCTTCTCGGGTTTTCTCACTGTGGTGGCTTCTCTTGCTGTGGAGCATGGGCTCTAGGCGGGCGGGCTTCAGTAGTTGAGGCTCGCAAGCTCTAGAGCGCAGTCTCACTAGTTTGTGGCGCACGGGCTTAGTGCTCGCAGCATGTGGGATCCTTCCGGAACAGGGATTGAAACCTGTGTCCCCTGTATTGGCAGGCAGATTCCCAACCATTGCACCACCAGGAAGTCCCTGCACGGGATCTTTAGTTCGAAGCACGTGAACTCTTAGTTGAGGCATGTGGGATCTAGTTCCCTGACCAGGGATGGAACCCGGGCCCCCTGCATGGGAGAGCAGAGTCTTAGCCACTCGGACCACCTGGGAAGTCCCAATTTTAATTTTCAAAAATTAAAAACTGTATATCAGTTATGCTTTTTCATGGCTCCATCGCAAGATTCTGCCTTATCTGGGGAGGGGGTCACTAGTTGAACTCCCACTGATGCTAGGACTGGGGGTACTCAGAGCCACAGTGCTCTGGGCGGGTCATACCTGCAAGCACGGCAGAGATCCAAGTCCTGCGTGATGCCTGGGAGGTATGGCTGAGCTCTGTGGCCCAGCCACGTCAACTCAGGAGTTAACAATGCCAACTCACCATAACCACCCAGGGCTCGTGGAATTGGAGATGGTGCCAGTCTGGAGCTCAGCAACCACAGGGCAAGGAGCCAGGGCCCAGACTCGATTTAGAGACGCAAAGATGAGACCACTGTCAGAGTCAGCCAGGGAACGCGGACAAACCTGTCAGTGCCTTCAGGGACAGTGGCCAAACATCGCAAAAAGGGACCAAAACTTCATTCGTACTCCAACACATGGTCTGTGGTCCATCTGGAGTTTTAAAATTCTGATTTAGAGATTTATTTTTATGAGTGTCTTACAAAAGTATACCAAATCCCACTCCACATTTATTTTATCTATTCAGTGGGTCACCTTTATCAGGGTGAAAGTGGAACTGGTCTAGAAAATGTTAAACCATGATGTTATTAAGCAAAAAACATGGGGGCAGCATCAGATGAGGAAACCAAGCACAGCTAGAGAATGTCTTACCTGTTCAGCAATATCTTCACTTTGATCCTCAGAAAGAGCTGCGTGAGGTTGGTATCATTATCCCTAGTTTATAGGTAGGGCTCTCAG
The DNA here is from genome assembly GCF_008692025.1 of Phocoena sinus. Classification (NCBI taxonomy): domain Eukaryota; kingdom Metazoa; phylum Chordata; class Mammalia; order Artiodactyla; family Phocoenidae; genus Phocoena; species Phocoena sinus. Next base: position 79,846,814 of record NC_045778.1, read on the forward strand.
AACCCTAAGGCTCTACAAGCAGAAAGGCTAGAAATGGAAGAACGGTTACACAGCTGGCAATGGCAAGGCCAGGACTCTGAGATGCGCGTGGCTCTCAAGCCCTGGTCTTTCACTACAATACGCCATCTTCCCCAACATGTAGCCACACAAGCAAAAGTAAATTGGGCACATGAGAGATCAGCATCACTAAAATGTTTTCCAGGTTTTCCTTGCAGAATTTCAAGTTCCTAACAAGACCTAGAAGGCCTTCTACTGCAGGCCCATTTCTTGGCCCTTTTCCCCTGGCTCCCTGTGCTTCAGCCACAGTGTCCTAGAAGTTCTTGAAGGATTTGTGCTCCTCCACCCCAGGGCCTCTTTGCACATGCTGTCCCTCTGCTAGTCTCTGCTTTTCCCTTAAAGTCTTGGCTTTCTCTGTTTTCTCAGGGAAGCCGTCCTGATTTGGAGTCGGTCAGGCCGACATCGTCATTTGTCTCAGAGTGCCCTAGCTTCTCCTGTACAGCACTTTCACTGTGCTTCTCCTTCTCAAGGCTCCGAGTCACCAGGCCACGGGTTCAGGGCCTGAGCTCCTGAGGTTTCTAATTTCTACAGGAGGTTTTAAGTGTGTACATGAGGTTGTGTGTGATGAGCTCAGTCTCCTTCCTTCTGTGGGACTTAAGTTCCTTATCAGTTAAAACAGGGCCTGCAACTTTCTATAAATCAGTGGTTGATGGTCCGTGAACTCTCAAGTCATATATTATCCTCTGTACGTAGGAGGTTGCCTCTCAGCCACCAAACTGGACAAGCTTCTTAGGGCATTCTCAAGTGTTTAATTAATTTATATTCTGGGTGGAATGTTGAGATTTCCCTGTCTCAAAGTGGTCCCAAGGACAGGCGATGGGCATTCTCTACAGCAGAATGGTGGCCCTTCCTGGCCTTTCCTAGGCCCTACCAGCCCCTTCCCCAGCTCTGCCATCCAGCGCTGTCTCTACCCCACGGGGCTTTCCAATCTTTTCTACCTTCCTTCGTCCAATCCTTGAAGTCTTTCAGGCCTACTGCCTTGTCACTGGCTCCTGGGGTCATGAGGAGGTGACCAGCCAGTTAATATTCCATGACACCAAATTTACTCCATTTTGTGGGCTGTCTTCATTCTGAAGCTGTCTCATTCCTCCTTTTCTTGGTTTTGACCTATTCTTTTCTGAAATTATGGTAAAAATAACTGTGTGTGTGTGTGCTGTTATAAGTTTTTCCTTGGAGAAATCTGAAACCCCATCTTCTACTGCTGTGGAAAACACAACAGTCTGAGAACTCGTACAGGGTGAAGAGCACGTCCCTAAGAGGCCAGTGTGTCTGCTCCAGACCAGGCCTGGGGGTTCCTCTCCAGGCCAGCATCTCTTCCCCCTCTTTTCCCCACTTCACAGGCCTTGAATCCTACTCAGCTAGCAGAAGTTTCTGGGGGCCCAAGGAGGCTGAGGTCTCTGGGCCCCAGCGGGGACTTGCCTGCCTTTCCCTCTTGGCCTCTCCGGGTAAATGCACTCATTCCACACTGCAGCAAGAGGTCACCTTCCCGGTAAGCGCTCCCTGCCCAGCACTGCACCATCTCCTGCCACCAGCCTTGGGTGTCCCTGCTCAAGCACTAGGAGCCGGTCCACCTCTTGTTATTCTGCTCATCACCTCCCCACCCCCGGCTTGGCTAGTGTGGTGCTCCTAGCGCACCCTAGCACTGGGTAGGTGCTCAGTTAATGGTTGTCAAATGAATGAATGAACCACGTGCCCTGGGAAGGCTCCTCCCAGGGAACCTGCGGGTTTGCTCGGCTCCAGGCCTCTCCTCCCAAAGCGGAAAGTGAGTTGGGGACATCACATCACCGCGCGCCAGTCTAACCAGGGGCTGTTGCAAGCCACAAGCTTCACAAATTGCCAAGAATCCCCCTGCCCACCTGCCGGCCAGGGCGCACCCCTCTGAGAGGGGTGTATGACATCCAACCCCCGGGAGAGCTCCGTGGACAAGGGGGAGACGACGCCCCTGCGGGGGCTGCTCCTCGGGGGGTGGGGTCGCGGGCCATGGCCCCCCCGCCCGCCGCCCGTCCCGCCTCCCGCCGGCGCTCCCGGCCTTTCCCATCCGGCCCGCGACGCTCCGCCCGCCCCGCCCCACATGACACCGCCTCCGCCGCAAACTTTTTCCACCCCATCCTGTCGCGGCTCGAAAGGAATGGAAAATGGCGGCCTAGGCGCGGAGTTTCCTGGCGGAGCGGCTGGCGGCGGCCTGGGCGCCGGGACGCGGGCGGCGGCATGGACGCGCTGGGTGCCCCACCACAGCGGGAGGAGAAATACGGCGTGGTGAGCACCTCCCGCGCGCCGCGCTCCGGGCCGGCGGGGCGGGGCGGGGCGCCGGGAGCCTGTTGCCGGCGGCCCGGGCGGCGCGGGCGGGACGCGGAGGGGCCGCGGAGGCCGGGAACCCGCGTCCCCGCCCTGCCCGCCTGAGGGTCCGTCTGCGGGCACTGCCCCCTCGGACTCCGGGCGCACGCTGTTCCCGCGCCCGCTCCGGAGCCCGCGCGAGCCGGGCCGGGGACACGCGGGGGTGGGGGGAGGCTTGTGTCACTTCCCGAGGGTGTCCCCTCCGACATCCAGCTCTCGGGCGGGCACCCCGGCGGCGGAGCCTTCCAGCCCCCGGGGCTGTCCCCCACGCCTCGACCCCAGCTGGGCCGGGCCGGGCCGGGCCGGGCCGGGAGGCCCCGGCGGCATTGTTCGGCCGCGCCTTTTTGCTTTTCGGATGAAGTTGTGCTCAGTGTCTGCGGCTCCGGGCGGACAGTTTCAAGTTGCAGCGACCAGAGCGAAGAACTGTGCTCTCCCCCGGTGGGAGGTGGCGTGTGCGACCGGGGCTGGGCGATCGCGCCGCCTGCCGCTCGGTGGTCCTGCCCTGGACGGCGCGGGACCCTCGGAGACCAGCGGCCGAGCGCTCCGGGGTCCCCGGGGCCGGGAGCGGGTTGCGAAGGGCGGGACCTGTTTTGGCCTCGCTGTTCTTTGTCGCTTCCTGGGGGGAGTAGGGAGGGTCGGCTGCAAGTTTACGTTTTGGACCAAGTACACATTCCAGAGTCGGAGGCTCTCCTTAGTGGCAAAGCAAGCAGCCCCCCAGGCCCCGTGCGCCCTGCCGCCCTCCTGGCGGGGGTTGGTAGCCTGGCCTGCGGAGGCCTGTGGGTGCTTGCCTTCTCTTAACTTGCGCACCGGAGGCTCTGTCTGGGCCCGCGGCTGGTCTCCCCCTCCGCACGGCTTCCCTGTTGGCTTCAGTCCCTCTTTCCTCCTGCTCCGCGATCCAGAGGCGTCCTTGACCACCTCTTCAGCCAGGCTGCACTCTGCCTGACTTGGAAGGCCTTTTGTAGCCTTGGCCTCCCCTCCGAAGCCAGGTGGTGCCCTCCTGGGGTTCCAGACCCTGCGGCCCGCCCCGCCCTGCCCTCCCGACCTTGAGCCTTTGCGGGGAGCAGCCCACTCCCACTGCTGGTGTGGTTCGACCCTCCCACTTTGGGAAAGCCTGGGTGGTTCTGGTCCCAGGGCTCTCTCTTTTCTTTCTGTGATGCTTCTGTTAGATGCCAGGGACGTAGAGTGGAGCTGGCCTGGACATTGGGACGGTTGTAGGTCCCCTCTGGGCCCGCAGGGGCTTGTTGCACAGGTGGCGCTGCTTCAGGACCGCTGTGGCTGAATTCCCTTCCCTCCCCTGTTTTAGAGATTAGGCCTCGGAGGCTCAGGCACATCTACAAAGGCCAGCAGCAGAGCTGGACTTCTGAGTGCAGCTGAGTTTGTAAGCAGCGTCCTGTGGCCATTCAGGTGGTTTCAGCCCCGATAGAAAGGTCCTCATCGATCCACATTGGATGAGGGAGGTTTGGATGTGGAGATTCCTGCTGGATCAACTTCGGGTGTGGGGCGGCATGGGGGGGGGGGGCGTCTGGGCTGCAGTGAGCCTGCTGGGATGCTGTGTGTGAGGGGAGGGCTGAGGGCAGACCCTCAGGGAACGCAGTGCTTGGAGATGGAAGAGAAGCTGGAGCCCGGGGAGAGGCGGGCGGGGGCCAGGCGGGGGCAGCAGAAGCCCAGCACTCCTGCTCAGGACTTGCTGTCTCAGTCCTGTGTGGTGGGGACTGCTGTCCCTCCCACTTCTCAGAGGCAAAGGACAGACTAGCACCACTAGTAAGTGCTCCATCCTGAAACTGAACCCTGGTGGTGGCTTCTAGAGTTCATGGTCACCCCGCTGTGCTCACCAGGAGAGGGTGAGGGACCTCTCTTTAAGGTCGCTTTGATACCCTTGGCTCCCAGGGTGACCTGGACGGTTGTCAGTGAGAACCCGGAGGTGTCCATACCTGTGAGTGACCTTGTGTCTCATGGACCAAAGGGAACATTCACAAGTAGAGACCCACAAGCAGGGTCTCCCCACTGGGGAGGCAGCTGTGGGCACGAACGTGGTTGTGTCCTTCCCACGGTAAGTCACATGCCTTCCAGAAGCTTTGCTTAGCACTCACGGCAGTGCCCTCCTAACATCACACCTTTGGCTAATACTTTGGTTTTAGGAAAACTCCAAGTTGAAAGTTTCCAGAGAAGAAGAGTATCCTGGAGGTTTTGGAACCAGTTCTGGGAAGAATGTGAGTGGCGGTCAGGCAGGGGAGATGGGAGGGGGGTTGTCCTGCCTAGTTTCACCAGGTGGAGAGGAGGAGACAGCACAACTCTTTCAGCAGCAGGAGGAACTTTAAATAACTGGACCCCCTGTCGGGGAGGGCACGCAGGCCTAGAGCTCCTAGAGTTCCCGATTTGGGCAGGGGAAGCCAGGGGAAGCCGAGGACGCTTGAGGCAGGCTGCCCTCGTGTCTGGGAGTTTGCCTGGGGAGGATCCCGCTGGTTCTCAGGGAGTGGGCTGGCTAGGAAGATGTAAGTGTTGGATGTAGGGATTCATTTCCACGAGGTTTAATTCCTCTTTCTGCCGAAGGGAAAATTACTGGAGATCCCCCTTTACCAACCACAGCGTGTTTTTGGGGGAACCTCACAACAGGACTGTGTTTCCCTAGATGGGCCCTGGTGGGTCTGTGGGCGGCCAGGCTTCCACCGGCCAGTGACTTGGCCCCTGAATGAATCACGAGGGGAGAGGAAAATGGTAAAACTCCATCTCATTTGGAAACATGAATCACAGCTCATGTTTGCAAGTACTTAGAATCTGTTAGAAGCATTGTTTGTAAATGAGACACTTCAGTTATTTATTTACTTTGTGGACTCGGGAAAGGAGTAAACAGCTGATCTGTTGCTCGCTCAGCAAAGGCAGGAAACGCTGGTGGCCTTCCCCGCCCCGCCCCCCCCCCCCCCCCCCCCGGCCCCCCCCCCCCCCCGCCCCCCCCCCCCCCCCCATTCATGGTGCAGGGGATGGGTCACCTGTGAAATTGACCAGCCTGATAATTTCTCCCCTTTGGGCTTGAGTTTGGTGGGTCAGTTTTTACAGACCTGGTTTATTAACACGGACATGAACTTTGACCTAGCTGTCACACTGAGGGGTTGGACCAGATGAACTTTCCCATCATCCCCCAACTAGGCAGAGTCAAAACGTCCCAACACCAGTAAAATTGTGTTCATTGGGGATCCTGTTCTTCAGATGAGGTGAAAAGATGCAGCCGTCACATCTGAGGCTGGCGTGCTCACGTCTCAGTGACGGCATAGAAGGCAGAATAACGGCCCCCCAAGTGTCCAGGATGTGTGAATGTGGTGTGTGACACGGCAGAAGGGACTTGGCAGTATGAGATCACGGCTGTGAACCCTGAGGTGCAGAGATGGTCCCGGGTTAGCCACGTGGGCCCCCAAAGCAGAGGACTTTCTTTGTCTGCTCGCACAAGAGAGATTCGGCAGAAGTGGAGTCAGAGCGATTTCGAGCCTGGGAGGGTTTCCATGCCCGGATGCTGGCCCAGAGATGTCGAGGTCCACTTGCTACCAGGCAGAGGCCTCAGGGAGCTGAGGTTGGCCCCAGCTGACAGCCAGCAGGGAAATGGGGACCTCAATCCTGCAATTATAGCTGGATTCTGCCAGCACCCCTGAATAAGCCTGGAAACATTCATCCTAGAGCCTCCCGTGGAGCGCAGCCGGCCAGCACCTGACTTTGAGACCAGAGCCACTGGGTGTTTGACCTGGAGCACAGTGAGATAATGAATGCAGGTGGTTTTCCACTGCCAAGGGTGTGATGATTTGTCTATGGCAGCAATCGAACAGGAATGGAGGTGGTGTGGAGAGCAGCCTGGGCGAGACTACGGTTCTCTTTCCACCCTTTAGCTTTGCTAGAGGCAGATTGAACGAACACCGGTGACCTCAGCGTGCCCTTCACTCTCCACTCCCAGGCAAACCTCAAAAAGAGGATGTGGGCACTGGCACCGAGACATCTTTAACTTCTGGCTCTTAATTGTTAATGTGGCCCTTGAGCAAGTTATTCCTGCTTTTTTAGCCTCAGTTTCCTCATCTGGAAAGTGGACCCAAGCCTGCCTACTGCAAAGACCGGTGGGGATTCACTGAGATAATGTCCTCAGAGCACAAAGCCCTGAGATCAGCGTTTGCGATAAGCCAGGTACGCCATGGAGCGGTGCTTTAGTAATTTTTTATTTAATAAAGCGCAGTTTAGAAATGTAGGGACGAGTGACTTCCTGTTTGGATTTGACAGTCACGGTGGCTGGAGGGATGCGTCTCTTCCACTCTTCCAAACTTGTTGTCTTAATGGTGTGCTTTGCCCCCATATTAGGGGGATGTGACATCTTGCTTGGTGTTAGGGATTGTGACGTGTGTATTCAGATTAGCCCTGCGCGATGATAATTGCTAGGAGTGGTGTAATATCCAGTAAATGTGGGAGTGTCGAGAGTTGCTGAGAGTCCTCTTTGTTGCTTAGAGTAGCAAGCAAGCTGCTACTTTGGGGAAGAAAAATTTGATTTGATTGTAAGTAAATAGAAATGCAGACATTTTCATTCACTGGAGTTGCAGAAAAATGAAATTAAGGCATATTATATTTCTACAACCTGGTTTTTTACTTTGGAAACACTATAAACATTTAAAATGTATTGTAGTGCCAGTGTTGGCCCAGAATATCAGACGTCTTATTCAGGATTGTCTTAGCGGGTTGTGAATGGTTCTTTCTCTTGTGACTCTGAGGATGCAGGTAGTCCAGACACGGAGAAAGAAACAGGCAGTTGTGAGTCCTGTGCTGGGCACAGCTGAGGAGCTACAGTGCCCGAGGGCACCTGCCATCTCTCTGTCTCTCCTCTCTTTCTCTCTTTCTTCCCTTCCTTCTTCCCTTTCCCCCTTGTTCTTTCCTTCCTTCCCTCCTTGCTCTCCCTTTTTTTCTTCATTAACTTTCGGATTTTCAGATAATTACAGACCCAACAGTTGTAAGAAATAGTACAGAGAGACCCTGTGTACCCACTACAATTTTTCCCCAAGGTTATATCTTGCAAAACTGCAACACACGGTATCAGAACCCGGATATTGACATTGAAGAAGATACAGAACATTTCCATCATCCAAGGACCCCTCCTGCCCTTTTGTTGCCAAACCCCACCTCCCTCTGCCCTTCCGCATCCTCCCTGGCAACCATTAATCTGTTGTCCATTTCTATAATTTTGTAATTTTCAAGAACGTTACATGAATGGGATCTTGCAGTATATGTAACCTTTTTGGATTGCCTTTTCTTGCTGAACAGAATTCTCAGGAGAGTCAATCAGGTTGCTGTGTGTATCCATGGTTTGAAGGATGTCTGGGTTTTGCTGTTACTAGTAAAGCTGCTGTGAACATTCACGCACAGGTTTTTGTGTGAATGGAAGTCTTCATCTTCTGGGATAAGTGCCTAGGAATGCAGTTGTTGAATGGAAAGGTAGTTTGGCTTTTTTAAGAAACTCCCAAACTTTTCCCGATGCGGCCGTGCCATTTTATGTTCCCACCAGCCGTGTGTGTGTGTGTCTGTGTGTGTGTGTGTGTGTGTGTGTGTGGTGTGTGAGAGAGAGAGAGAGAGACGAGAGAGAGAGATGAGAGAGAGAGAGAGAGAGGGAGATCCAGTTTTCTCCGCATCCTAGTCGACCTTTGCTCTCGTCCCCTGCATCGGCAGGCGAACTCCCAACCACTGCGCCACCAGGGAAGCCCTCATCAAAAACTTTATCGGCCTTTATCCTGGCCTGTTTGCTGTTTACAGTCGCTGCTGCCTTTCCTCAAGAGTGTGATACACAATTTAGATGCCATCTTGCTGATTTTGTTTAACTTACATGGATACGTTAGGTATACTTTTAGGTATAAATGTAACTATTGTGATTTCCGTCCTGAATTAGGGTTGCCTAGCTGCTGTAAACAAACAGCCCCACCGTTTCACTGGCTTCATACGATGAACGTTCCTTTTTCCTTCACGTCACAGACCACGTGGCTGGTGGGGAGCGGCCCGGGAGCTCTGTTCCATCAGGTCATTCAGGGACCAGGGTGTCTTCCATCCTGTGGCTCTGCCCCCTGCCAGGATCTTGGGCTCCTTGCCTTTTAATTTGGGGGTGGGGGAAAGAAAGAGATGAAGGCTAGTTCACAGGAGATTTCTTCCCTGCCAGGGCTGGAGGTGGTGCCATCCTTCTGGTCACATTCTTTTGTTTAGAGCTCCGTCCCTGGCCAGCGTGTGGGACCCAGAAATGTAGTCTTGCCGTGTGCCCTGCAGGAGGCTGATGTGGAGCTCCTCCGTGTGTTTTCCATTGATCAGCAAGAGCTGTGATGGACCGGTTAGCAACATGGGCATTGAGCGAGGGGTTGTAAGATCTCATACCTTTTAGTCCCTGAGAATCCTTTGGCGGAACAGATGGCCAGACCCCTACAGAGATGTGAACGGGGACAGATGCCGCCTTTTTCTTTGAGGTGTATTCTACTACTTACGTCCCGTAGATTTCAGGATGTTCTTTGCTGTGTACTTAATCAGGACGGCTGCTGGGGTCAGGGGAGTGGACCCTTGAGCATAAGGAAAGCTCTCTAGATTGGTCATCTTCATATTCGTCGGCAGTTCCTATTCTCACCACCCTAAAATGTATGCAGCCCCCCAGACCCCATTCCTGGGTCTGTTGAATTCTATTGACCTCAGAAGATGGTTACTAAAGCCTGCTAGTGAGAACTGTGTCTGCTTCTAAGTGTTAGCCTTTGTTTCTTTGTTAGAACGGAGTCTTCATTTTCTTTTTCTTTTTTAATAATTGAAGTACAGTTGATTTACAGTGTTGTGTAGTTTCAGGTGTACAGCAAAGTGATTCAGTTAATGTATATATAATATATTTATAGAAATAAAGATATATTCTTTTTCAGATTCTTTTCCATTATAGTTTATTACAAGGTGTTGAATGTAGTTCCCTTGTGCTATACAGTAGGTACTTGCTACCTATCTGTTATATATATAATAGTTTGTATCTGCTAATCCAAGCTCCTAGTTTATCCACCCCCTGCCCCCCTTTTCCCCTTGGCAACCATAAGTGTGTTTTCCATGCCTGTGAGTCTGTTTCTGTTTTGTCAATAAGTTCATTTGTATCATTTTTTAGATTCTGTATATTAGTGATAACATGATATCTGTCTTTCTCTGTCTGACTTATTTCACTTAGTATAATCTCTAGGTCCATCCATGTTGCTGCAAATGGCATTATTTCATTCTTTTCTATGGCTGAGTAGTATTCCATTGTATTTATGTACCACCCCTTCTTCATCCATTCATCTGTTGATGGACCTTTAGGTTGGTTCCATGTCTTGGCTGTTGTGAACAGCGCTGCAATGAACGAACCTTCATTTTCTGAAATAGCATTTGACTTTATGACCAAGCAGGCACTGAAAAAGGCTGTAAGGGTAAATCAGTCAGAACTGCAGTAACTTCAAGTGATGTGAGGGGACTTCGTGGCGTGGGATTTTAAAGAGCGCTGGACCAGGAGTCAGAACGTCTGGAGTCCAGGCCTGGGTGCAGCACTTAGTGCCACCTTACTGACCTCCCCAACCTCAGGCCCCTGCACGGGGCCCTGGGAGAGTCCCAGAGCCTGTGCTCACCTCTCAGCTGCCCGCGAGGAGCTGCAGGGATCACGTGTGCGGGAGAGCTTGCAGCCAGAAAAAGTACCGCTCGGATTCGCTTACTGTGTGGGTGTTAACTTCCTATAGAGAAAACACGCAATTTCTGGTGATGGTTTTCTTGACTTTTAATTGGAAGAGGGCAGTGTGGCCTCGTGAGCTTTCCTTTTCCTAAAGTTTGCTGATTTTTATTTTATTTGTTACAGACAAGTTGTCTGGCGATGGACTGGCATCGTGGGTAGATGAGCGTTCTGAATGAGCTGCTCACCTGGGCAGTTGAACCTGCGTGGAGGTAGAGAGGAGGAGTGATGGAGTGATGGAGTGATGGCGTAATTGTGTCCCAGCTTCAGGGATGAGCTCAGTGGTCCTCAACCACAGGGAATTAGCCATAGAAGAAAATGGTGCCTTCAGACAACCCCTTCCTCCCTCCCTCCCTCCCCCCCCACCTTCCTGTTTACTTGACAGCTTTGTTCCTAGACCTCGAGGATCCAGAGACACCCCATGTCTCATCTCCGCTGGATTTTTGCCATTCAGTGAATTACTCAAAACCCTGCGGCGTTCGGCACTTTGGGGTTTGCAGGCATGTGGATCTGTTCGGTTCTTTTTTCACGTTCAGTTTGTCTTCTGAGAGTGTGTCCTCCATCCCAGCTCTCGAGGTCTCTGATCAGACTCCCGAGACCGCGGTGGCTGCCGCCTCCTTGTCAAGGGCATCCTTTAAAACGCCCCTCCTGGCCTTCTTGGCCGCCTTTCCTGCTGCACTCCTGTCCCACCGGCTGCCTGGCTGGTCCCAGGTCACGGTCTGCAATTTCCTGCCTCAGCTCCATAGGGTCTGTGCCAGATCTGGCTCATTCCCCCCCTCCCGGCATTGCTGGGCTGCCGAGCCCTTCCGGAATTGACCGTCCCCTGTGTTGCCAACCTCGGGCTGCGGGACAGGGTTGTGTGAGGGCTGAGGGCCCCAGGAGAATGGTCCTCAGTCTCCCAGGGCCTGGGAGTCTTGAGGGACAAGGGAGGGGAGTGGTGGAGAGAGCGTGGGGAGGGGGCAAGCGGGCCATGGGGGTCAGGGAGCTCAGATTGAGGAGACCAGAGGCCAGCCTCCCCCAGATCTCACAGCACTCTGGTTTCCCTTCTTAATTTCATCAGCCAGAGTCGCGTACAGATTTGGCTGATAGAGCAGTGGTGCCCAGCAAGGGGTCCGGAGCAGCTGGCCTGAATGTGGGGGAGGGAACCTGTCTAAGGCTCAGTGCCTTGTCCCTCCAATATTCGGCGACATCCCTGCAAAGAAGGTACTTTGAGTGGAGGCTGCCCGGTCTAGGACCATAGTGCTGGGTCGGGATGCCCCTGGGCCTCTGAAGCCCGTCTGCCCCAGTTTTACTCACTTGTTGACCGTGGATGACAGTAGTTTCTGCCTCACAGAGTTGCTCAAGGGTTAAATGGGCGAATTCATGTAAAGCAGGTTTTCTCGACCTGTGTACTAGTGGCATTCTGGGTTGGATGTATTTTGGTCATGGGGGGCAGCCCTCTGTACTGTGGGGTACTTGGCAGCATCCCTGACCTCCATCCACTAGATCCCACTAGCAATCCTCTCCCTTCAGCGGTGCCAACCCAAAATAGGTCCAGACATTGTCACCTGTCCCCTTGGGGGCCAGATGGCTCCCACTGGTGTCAATAAAGTGCTGGAGTCACCCCAACTCCTAGTCAGCACTCTGTAGTTGTTTACTGTAGTATTGTGACTGTGTTGTTAGAAGCAAAGTCTTTGCCGCATATTTGGGAGGAGAAGTTAGAAACCTGCAGGACTTGTTTCCCGAGGGGTGTGCTTTGGGCAAGAGGACTTGGAGGAGGAAGCCTAAGGGGGTTGGGGGAGGGGTTAGCGGGGCACCTGGGCTGTCTAAGGATGTTCAGGAGACAGCTATGTTTCTTCTTTCCGAGAGACAAACAGCAGTTTTGAGGTCATGTCCTGGGAAAAATGCACAGATTACCAGGGGAGTTATGGTCCATCCCAGCATTCTGTCTAAGAAATATCATTCAGGCTGCCCACAGACCTTCATAAATACAGGAGGTCAGGCATTCGCTCTTGGAGTTTTATTTGCTGGAATAAAGGCACTTATCAAGACTCCATTCCCCCGCCCCCCCAAATAATAACTTATTTTCTTGAACATAATTGGCTTAACGAGGGGCAGATAATGATTTAGCAGGAGGGAAATGTGATTATTTTTCTTCCAAATTGATGTGCTTCTATTAACTTCACAAGATTAATTTTAAAGTCCTTCTAACAACATCATGTGTGTTCTACTGCCCATTTTTCAAAGGCAAGAATGCGTTTTGGTCCTCCAGGCGCTGTGAGCAGGCTGCCAAGTTTCTTCAGATGGTTCTTGGGGGGTATTGCTTTGAGGATCAGCCTGGAGAGGCCAGGGCGAGGGAGAGGTGGGGACGGGAACCCCTACTGGGGACTCCCACGTATAACAGGGAAGAGAGCTTCCTTTGGTTGACCTCACTGATGTCTGGTGGTGTTTCCATACTGAAGTTCTGGCACATCCTACCCTGTGTGTTCTGGCGGTGCCACAGTGCCTTTGTGCACGCCCTTCTGGCTGCCTGGAAATGCCCTTTGTTTATCTTCCATCTGTCAAGCTTTTCCAGGCTCAGCTCAACTTGTAAACCTTTCTTTTTTTTTTTTTTTAATTTATTTTATTGAAGTGTAGTTGTTTTGTTTTGTTTTGGTTTGGCCACACCACGAGGCGTGTGGGATTTTAGTTCCCTGACCAGGGATCGAACCCATGCCCCCTGCAGTGGACCGCCAGGCAAGTCCCACAGTGTAGTTGATTTACAGTGTTGTGTTAATTTCTGCTGTACATCAAAGTGATTCAGTTATACCTATATACATTCTTCTTCATATTCTTTTCCATTATAGTTTATCATAGGTTATTGAATATAGTTCAATATACCGTATACTGCTATACAGTAGGACCTTGTTGTTTATCCATTCTATATATGATAATCCCGAACAGCCAGTCCATCCCTTCCCCACCTCCCCTCCCCCTTGGCAACCACAAGCCTGTTCTCTATGCCTGTGAGTCTGTTTCTGTTTTGTCAATAAGTTCATTTGCGTCATATTTTGGAGTCCACATGTAGGTGATATACGATACTGTCTTTCTCTATGTGACTTACTTCCCTTGATATGATAATCTCCATCTGTGTTGCTGCAGATGGCGCTATTTCATTCCTTTTTAGGGCTGAGTAGTATTCCATCGTATATACAGACCACATCCTCTTTATGCATTCGTCTGTCAGTGGACATTTAGGTTGCTTCCATATCTTGGCTATTGTAAATCACGCTGCTGTGAACATTGGGGTGCATGTATCTTTTCGAATTAGAATTTTCTTCCGATACATGCCCGGAAGTGGGATTGCTGGATTATATGGCAACTCTATTTTCAGTTTTTTGAGGAATCGCCATGCTTTTTTCCATTTACATCCCCACCAACAGTGTAGGAAGTCAACTGGCCAGTCTTCCTTGATTCACCCGGCTGCACGAGGGGCCCTTCTGCAGGCTGCTCTCTGCAGTTCCATAACATGCTTCTGTCTGTGGGCGCCGTTGGTGGACTCCTCCTTCATGTCCCCTGCTGGACAGAGGGCCCCTGGGGACAAGGGCTGAGTTGTGTTCCTTCCTCTGTTCCCTGCACCTGTGTGGTCCCTGGCACATCTTGTTGAGTGAAGGTGAAGGGACAGCTAGAGTTCATCTCGGCAAAGTATCAGGAGCTAATTTGAAAGCTGTGAGTGTGTGTATCTAGGTTTATTACAAAATACTGAGATAGTTCCCTGTGCCATGCAGTAGGTCCTTGTTGTTTCTCTATTTTATTTTTATTTAATCAGTTAATTCATTGATTAATTTATTTTGGCCGCCCTGCTCGGCATGCGGGATCTTAGTTCCCCAACCCAGGATAGAACCTGCGCCCCCTGCAGTGGGAGCGTGGAGTCTTAACCACTGGACTGCCAGGGAAGTCCTGATTATATCTATGTTATATATAGTAATTGCTAGACTCTTAAAGCCAAAAGGGCAACATTGTCTTGGTTTTCTAATTGAAGGACCAGGGCTGTGAGGGTACAGCTGGGCTGGGATCCTCTGTGGCAGGCCCCCTTAGAGCTTTAATGAACACAAGAGGCCTCGGAAGTGCTGGGAGTGGGGGAGGGGCAGGGAACCTTGAGGGAGGGAAAGGTTAAAACCAGTGATGCAACAGAAATCCAATTCTGTAGGATTCCTGCGTCTTCAACCGTGTGTTGCCTCCAGTTGAACAGAAAATAAAACCTCCATTTTACAGTTTTCACCTGACCAGTAGTTACCAGTGGGGACCATGTGTGATCAAGGGCTCGAAAACATTTGCACAATTTCCCTCTTCGACCGCTGTGATTTACAGGCAGGCACTTAAAGGTGGGATTAACGTGGAATGAGCCTTCAGAGTGAAGAATCTAAGTGCCTGGGAATAAAGTAGCGGATAAAAGTGTTTCTTAAGGACAGAGTTTTAATAATCATGGCATAAATAGTATAGCAGTAGTTACTTACATTTTTGAAGTCGGTATTTTATTCACCTAACAAAGTCTGCCACTTACCTGCAAATACATGCAGCGGCTTTGCAAACGTGCTTTAAATGTGTCAGCCTACAAAAGTTTTGGACCAGCTTATAAAATTTTCATTGGGCTTCCTGCCTTTGTCACTGACTTAATAATGATTCCTCTCGTGGCTGGCATTGCATCACAGCTGGAAGAAATGGAATGGTGGTGTTGAATCTTGTTCTCATTTTTTTATGAGCACTTCTTGTCTCATACAGGCCACCTTGCTGGGCAGGGGGCCATGTGCCCTCTGCTTATGCTCTAAAATACTTTTAATTATGTGTGCGCGCGCGCGCACACACACACACACACACACACACACACACAGCTGGCTGAAATCCTGGCATTACCTGGTCCAGCTTCTCCACTTTACTCTTCTTCTTACCTTTTCTTTCCACTCAGGGGATTCATGGGTACATTTCTAAACATAAACACGTGGCAGAGTATATGTGTCATAGCTGCACCCATATGGACAACCGAAAACCTCGAAGGGCAGGAGAGACCAAACGAAGTGATGTTATTAGAAAACCTTTCATGGGACCCTTCTAGAGCAGGGATGCTGCCAATTTCTTCCTTTTCTGAGATGACAAGTGGAGGGAATACCCAAAAGTTCAAGTAGAGATGACTTTTTTTTTTTAATTGAAGTATAGTTGATTTACAATGTTGTGTTAGTTTCAGGTGTACAGCACAGTGATTTAGTTTATATATATATAATATATAAAGTATATATATATAGTATATAAATATATATATAGAATATATATGGGACTTCCCTGGTGGTGCAGTGGTTAAGAATCCTCCTGCCAATGCGGGGTACACGGGTTCGAGCCCTGGTCCGGGAAGATTCCACATGCCACAGAGCAACTAAGCCCGTGCGCCACAGCTACTGAGCCTGCGCTCTAGAGCCCGCGAGTCACAACTACTGAGCCTGCATTCCTGGAGCCCGTGCTCCGCAACAAGAGAAGCCACCGTGATGAGAAGCCTGTGCGCCGCAACGAAGAGTAGCCCCTGCTTGCTGCAACTAGAGAAAACCCACATGCAGCAATGAAGACCCAAGGCAACGAAAAATAAATAAGTAAATAAAATTGATTCTTTTTTTTTTTTGAATCACTTGGCTTTTCTTTTTTTTAAAATTTATTTTATTTTTGGCTGTGTTGGGTCTTCGTTGCTGCACGCGGGCTTTTCTCTGGATGTGGCGAGCAGGGGCTACTCTTCATTGTGGTGCACAGGCTTCTCATTGCGGTGGCTTCTCTTGTTGCAGAGCACGGGCTCTAGCTGCGCAGGCGTCAGTAGTTGTGGCTCACGGGCTCTAGAGCACAGGCTCAGTAGTTGTGGCGCACAGGCTTAGTTGCACCGTGGCATGTGGGATCTTCCCAGACCAGGGCTCGAACCCGTGTCTCCTGCATTGGCGGGCGGATTCTTAACCACTGCGCCACCAGGGAAGCCCAATAAAATTGATTCTTAAAAAAAAAAAGAAGAATATATAAAAGAATATATTCTTTTTCAGATTCTTTTCCATTATAGGTTATTACAAGATATTGAGTATAGTTCCCTGTGCTATACAGTAGGTCCTTATCGTTTATTTTATATGTAGTATCGTGTATCTGTTAATTCCAAATTCCTAATTTATCCCCTGCCCCCCCCACCCCCACTACCCCTTAGTACAGATCACTCTTAACAATGGAATGAGGTTTTCTTAAACTGCCACTTCTGGTGACTGAAATGAGCGCCATCTTTTATCACAGAAGTCGCGGAGAGCCCAGGATTTGGAGGGGATGGCTGTCCTTGCTCTGGAGTACCGGCCTTATCAGAGGAGCTGTCCCGTGACATCAGCGGGGAGCTCCGTGACTGGAATCAAATACTGTGGCAATTTAATTAATTATTTAATTAATCAGTCTATCTGTTTATTCATTTGTTTATTTTTCAAGCTTTATTAAGATAGAGCTGACATGCAGCGCTGTATAAGTTTCAGGTGTACAGCGTAAGATCTGACTTACAGACATCGTGAAATGATTATCACAGTAAGTTTAGTGAATACCCGACGTGTCGTATAGATACAACATTAAAGAAAAAAAAATTTCCTGGTGATGAGAACTCTTAGGATTTACTCTCAGCCACTTTCATGTATCACATACAACAGTGCTAATTATATTCATCACGTTGTACATTCCATCCCTGGTACTTATTTATCTTATAGCTGGACGTCTGTACCTTTTGACCGCCTTCCTCCAATCCCCCTCCTGCACCCCTCCACCTCTGTGGCAATTTTAAGTCAAAGGTTAAAAAGTCATTGGTGACCAGTGGCAGCCCTGGGAGCGTGAAGGCCTTCCGAGGATTGGGGGCCTGGCCAGTGCTGATGTGACTGTCCTGTGTCTGACCAGGCTGGGTGCCCTCTGGGGGAGCCGTCAGGGAGGCCGTGTGCCTGTAGCTGTTAGAATCCTACCACACAGGACTAGGAAAATGGAAAACCTCCCAGAGGGGCACTCTCTCGGCAGGGATGTGATGTGGGGTGTGTCTGGTGTGTGTATGTGTGTGTGTGTGTGTGTGTGTGTGTGTGTGTGGAGGCTGGGCAGTTGAACTAGGTAACAATGAGATTCTTCCATCCCCGAAATTGAGCCCATGGGGGAGGCACTTGGCATGTATTCAGACCCCCGGATTCCTGTTTGAGTTTGGGCCGGTTACGTAACCTCTCTGAGCCTCAGTTTGCACATCTGTAAAGTGGGGATAATAATAGTACCCACTTCCGATGATTGTGGAGAGGAGTGACAGGCTAAGTGTCAAATGCGTAGCACCCGCTAATCACTTAGTACTTGGGAACACCATCCTCAGCACCACATAAGCCTGAAAATGGACCCCTGGTGACAAAGCCACCTCTGTTTAGTGTACTTTAGTCTTCTGTTTAAAAAAAGAAAAGATTAAAGATCACAGAGCTATTAAGTAGAAGCATCGGATTTCCACGTATATTACTTGATGTTTGTTCTCGGTTCTAAACTACTTGCAAGCTTCAGTCTGAATTTAGATATCCAGGAAAAGTAGACAAAAGAAAAATAATTAAACTTTGAAAAACAACATTTTCACAAAAGTATTTGCATATATTTACATATTATCTTGAGGAAAACCCAGTTCCTGATACTTGCAATATCGTGCTTGGATCCTTTAATCCACATTCTAGGATGGAAGGTGGAGGATGTTGTGGGTTAAATTGCGTCCCCCCCCCTCCCCCCACAACCCCTATTGCCTCAGACTGTGATTTTATTTGGAAATAGGGTCGTTGGAGATACAATTATCTTATTAGGTAAGATGAGGTCATCCTGGATTAGAGTTGGCCTTTTATTCAAGATGACTGGTCCTTAGAAGAAGAGGGAGACCCCGGAGAGACGACGTGAGGACTGAGGCAGAAATTGGAGTTAAGCTGCCAGTAACCAAGGGACACCACGGAACGCCTGGGGCTGCCAGGAGCTAGAGGCTGCAAGGGAGCACCCTCCCTTCAAGGCTTCGGAGGGGAGCACAGCCCTCCCCATTCCTTGATTTTGGACTTGCACTCCAGAACAGTGAAAGAATAAACTTCTATTGTCATAAGCCACGAGGTTTGCAGCACTTTGTTGTGGTGGCCCTAATACAGAGGATTAGGGCAGAGATGCGTTTGAGAAACAGGTGAAAGGGAGTTTCTGGTCTCCATTCAGTGAGGAAGCTGATGGTCAGAGACCTTGTGTCCCGGTATATTTTGCATCATCTTTTTAGAAGATTGTCTGGAGACTAAGGTGGTGACTAATGTGCAAATGTGTGATACTGTTTGTAGGTTTTTGCTCTTTCTTTCACTTGCTTTTTTCTTTCAATTTGGATGTGATGTGGAGTTTCTTGGGCAGAACTTGAGGCGAATAGAAAATGCTTAATAAACTACCATCCCTCCCAAGGGTGAAGGCACTGAAATGTGCATGGAAGGTTCTTCTGGTTGGCAGCTGGCTCTTTAGTTGGCATCTGAGAGGTGATCTCTTTCTTTCCCTCCAGAGAGACCATCTGAATTCCTTCATTCATTGCTTCATCATTATAAGTTGACACTGAGTCAGAGATTCCATGGAAGACACCCTTCTAGGTGCTGGGGACTCATTGAAGTACAAGGCAGACGTAGTGTGTGCCCTCGGGTTGCCCACCCTCGGGTTGCCCACCATCTAGTGGGAAAGGCGGACACGGGACCGGGTGGTTACGATGCTCGGAGTGAGCGCTCTCTAAGGGTGAGTGTGCCTGCTGTGCAGGTGGGGGACCCCTACCCAGGGGCCGGACAGCCTGGGAACGCTGGCAGGAGCAAGTATCATTTCTAGAGACCCGGGGCCTCCAGCAGGTACCCAGGGGAAGAGACGGGACACGTGGTCTCAGCAGAGGGAACTACATGTCCGAGCTTTGGAGTTGGGATGAGTGGCTTGTTGGAGAGGCTGAAAGAATAAAACATGAACAGAGTGAGGACATTCCCTGGATTCAGAATTTAAAACAGAGTGAGGTGATGGTCTCCAAGCCCCAGGTGGAAGGAAGGAGGCTAAGGAAGGGAGGGGGAGCATTGGACCCCTTTCCCCGGCTTTCAGCCGTGATCCATTGTCAGAGCTGTGTCCTGGGCAGATGGCCGGGCTCTGCCCCCAGGGGCCTCCGCAGAACCCGCTGCCTGGCTTGTACATTTGTCTGGCATTGTTAAGTCTCCAGCCTCAGTTTACTAGAAACTCGGGAGAAATGGGCTTCCGTTCTTCCGTTCTTCCGTTCTTCCATTGATAAGCGTTATTTTGCACAATTGCTGCAGAGCCACGACTGCCCTGAGCCAGAAGGGTTTGATCTGTTGAGTCTAGACTGGTATTATGGTTAAGTATTTAATCAGGTCACCTTCAGAAGCTTGGCTGTAAGCATTTCATCTCTGGAAGCATTTTCATATGTCTCGTCTGAGGGTGGCGTCTCTGTCCAGAAGGACCACAGGGAAGGCGGAAGGAACCAGGTTTGCAGCCGTGTATAGGTCTGTCAGGCACAGATGAAAATCCATGCAAGTTTATTTGCGTCAGAATTGATTCTGCAGCTCGTTGTCAGGTCCTATTATGGGCTGGATAGTTGTGGGGCTGAATCCCTGAGGGGTAAGGGACCGTTTGCAGTTGGACCGAGCTGGGGGTGAATTCTGGCTATCCGCCTTGCTGAGTGGGTAATTTTTAGAATTTACCTTACCTTCCGTGCCGTGGCGGGTGAATTTGCTCGCCTATAAACTGGGGGTAATAGCAGTTGCTACCCTAGTGTTGGCATGGATTAAAAGTCGACACCCAGGTCATGCTGTTATTTATTGGAGTTGCTCTCAAGAGTCTAGGGTGACAGTTACAGCGATGGGGCTGCAGTGTTTGCCCTTGGCCTTGAAGGGGTCTGGTGCTTGGTTGTGGGCGGTAGGCTGTCTGCGAAGCTTCACCGAGGACTCCTGGTGGGCCTCGAGGATGCTGAGGTTGGGAAGGGAAGCACAGAGGGAGCACCTGGTGGCGGGGAGCCCGTGGGAGGTTCTGCCTGGGCTGCAGCATGGGGTGGGGGGGAGAGAGGACAGGGGCCGGGCCAAGGGCTTGCAAGCCAGGTTAGGGGGTGGGAACTTGGTCCTGAAAGCCGCGGGGGCGGGCGGAGGGGGGAGGCAGGCAGGGCAGCACGTACGGCACAGTTGTCAGTTTATGAATCAGTGGCAGGATTTACAAGAAAAGTGATGTACTGGGGGTGAGATCCACATAATGAACCATTAGGCATGATATGGTGAACAGTTCAGTGGCATTACTACACTGACAGCCTTGTGTAATGTCCTGCATCTAGGTTCAAAACATTTACATCTTTCCAGAGTAAAAGCCCTCACCCATTAAGCTGTTTCTCCCCCTTCCCTCCTCCTCTGAGGCCCCCTGGCAGCCACTAAACCTGTGTTCTGTCTCTGTGGATTTACCTATTCCGGATCATACAATATGTGACCTCGTTTGTCTGGCTTTTTTGGCTTGACATAATGCTTTCGAGGGTCATCCACATTGTAGCGTGTGTCAATGCTTCATTGCGTTCTGTGGCTGAAGAGTATCTCATTATACGTATCTATACCATGATTTGTTTCTCCACTCATCTGTTGAGGGATATCTGGGTCATTTCCACCTTTTGGGTATTGTGAATAACGATGCCATGAACACTCAGGGATGAGTATTTGTTGGAACGCCTGTTTTCAGTTCTTTTCGGTACCGACCTAGGAGTGGAATTGCCGGACCATATGGTAATTCAGTGTTTAAATTAGTTGCAAGATTCTTGGACATAACGGCAAACGCTGGCTGAGCAGTAAAGATGCCAGCAGCACGGAGTCTGGACAGGGTCAGGGGTCAGCTTTGGAGTGAGGGGTTCTCTTGGGCTTGTTAACCACACACACAGCCTGCTGAGCGAGGTCCCTGTGTTTTGCTGGAGCCCTAATGTGTAGGGTCGCCCGGGACCCCCTGCTCTGTCTGGTACTTCAGGAGGCAGCAGCTCTGTCATCCAGGGCAAGGTGGGGTTGGAGGTGGCTCCCAACATTTCATGGGGGAAGATTACTTGGAAGAAGGGCGAGGGCAGTACGGGATCTGAGCCTGCAGACCCTCGCTTAGACTGGTTGGGTGTGTCACTGACGTGTGTGCACTTCTGAGAAGAAGCAGGTGTCTCTCAGGTACAGCTGGGCCGCGTGTTAGGAGGAGGACTGGAAGAGGGACAGGGGATAGTGCCCGTGCAGGGAAGTTGGACTTGGGTCCTTGCCCATCTTTACCACGTTCCAGCTGAGTAACCATGGGTGAGTTACACGCCTCAGTTTCTTCATCTCTCCACACGGTGTGGTTAGGAAGCTGCATCCTAGGGCCATGGTAAGGATGTTGTGAGCTAAGGGGTGTGAAGTACACGGACAGTGCCTGCCAGGCGGTGAGCATGATCGATGGATGACAGCTATCGTATTGGTTCCCTAGGGCTGCCATCATAAGGTGCTGTAACAAGCTGGGTAGCTTAAAATAACTGAATGTATTTTCTCACAGTTCTGGAGGCCAGAAGTCTCAAATCAAGGTGTTGGCAGGGTGGGTTCCTTCTGGAGGCTCAGAGGGGGAATCGGCCTTTTGCTTCTCTGTTAGCGTCTGGCAGTCCTTGGTGTCCTTGGCTTGTGGCAGCATCACTCTGGTCTCTGCCTCTGTCTTCACATGGTGCTCTGTCTGTGTTTTCCTGAGTCTCTGTCCACAATTCCCTTTTCTTGTAAGAACAGTAGAAAACCCTAATTCAGTATGACCTCATCTCAATTTAATTACATCTGCAAAGATCCTATTTCCAAAGAAGGTCATTTTCCCAGGGTCTGGGGATTCGATATTTGAATATAACTTTTGGGGGGACAAAATTTAACCTACCACAGCTACTAATTATGAATGTTTCAAAATAAACCGATCAAACAGATCTAATAACCTTGATTAGATCTGTTTCCAGGTTAGTAGAAACCCCATTTCCAGAAGGTTATTAGGGAGGTAACAGAAGACCACAAACCTGGGTGAGTGCTGACGCCCTGGGAGGACACGCCCATGCCGCGATCTCCTAATGCTGTCTCGGGACAGGCCTGGGCGATAGAGCGTGGACAGAGTTCCTCCATCTGGATACCTGCTGGAAGCTTCCATCTGCTAAAGCTGAGCTTCTCTAACTCTTGACTTGCTGGGCTGACAGTTACAGCTCCTAGAAGTTCGGGGAACCCATGGAGGGGAACACTGTTTGGATCTCACTTAGGTGAGACTGGGGAGCTTCAAACAGCCTGGGGAGGTGGGCAGATCATTGCCCTCTATCTCAGAGATCAGACCCCCTTGAAAAGCCAGCCAGGGCTTCTAGGAAAGGGATTTCTACAGCTTCTAACGGGAGCCAGGCATGAACTGATAAAGTCTCTGATATGTCCAGTCCCTTTCTGAGGATTGGAGCTCCTCAGGGATACGGTCTGGACAGTCTATTCCCAGATGACCCTGGACGGGAAGGACAGCAGTGTTTTTTCATGGGAAGCCTCTCATGGGCTCCGACTTGGAGAGACATGGATGGAGCTGGAAGGACAAGCCCCTGACCTGGGGGTGAGGGGGTCTTCCATCTCCGGAGGACCTCGTGTGTTGGATGGGGCGGTCAACTTTCCGGGTTTTCTCTGGTTCTTTATGGAAGCCAGCCTGGAGGGGGCGGGGCTACAGCGCAGAGCGCCTGCATCCAGGCTGGCGTAGGACACAGCTTGCATCTGCAAGAGGTGCAGTGTTTTCATCTATGAACAGTTGGTGCACCTGGACCCTGCCTTTTTCCTGGTGTGGGATTCAGGGAAAGAAGGATGGAAAGCGCTTTAAGTGGTGCCTGGTGTGGACTCCAGGCCCCTTTCTGGAAAGGTATTAGAAAGGCAGCAAGGTATAGTCAGATGTTAAAAAGGCATTAAGTCTTGTCTTTTCTTTTTTTAAAATGGTATTTATTTTTAAAACTAATTTATTTATTTATTTTTGGCTGCGTTGGGTCTTCGTTGCGGTGTGCAGGCTTCCTCTAGTTGCGGCGAGCGGGGGCTACTCTTCATTGTGGTGCGTGGGCTTCTCATTGTGGTGGCTTCTCTTGTTGTGGAGCGTGGGCTCTAGGTGCATGGGCTTCAGTAGTTGTGGCTCACGGGCTCAGTAGTTGTGGCTCACGGGCTCTAGAGCACAAGCTCAGTGGTTGTGGCACACGGGCTTAGTTGCTCCGCGGCATGTGGGATCTTTCCGGACCAGGGCTCGAACCCGTGTCCCCTACATTTTTTTTTTTTTTTTTTTTGCTGTATGCGGGCCTCTCACTGTTGTGGCCTCTCCCGTTGTGGAGCACAGGCTCCGGACACGCAGGCTCAGTGGCCATGGCTCACGGGTCCAGCCACTCCGCAGCATATGGGATCTTCCTGGACCGGGGCACGAACCCGTGTCCCCTGCATCGCCAGGTGGACTCTCAACCACTGTGCCACCAGGGAAGCCCTGGCAGGCGGATTCTTAACCGCTGCGCCACCAGTGAAGTCCCAGCATTAAATCTTTCGTTAACAGGATGGAGTGGAAGTGTGGGCGTACTCTTAGGGCTGGAATAATCATTTTAGAGTAGCGATGGGTAGAAGATAATCCTCTGGAGCTCCTGCCTGTTGGATTCTAGAAGGTTGCAGATAGTCAGAGCTGAACGACAGAATCCATATGCAGAGAGGTCTTAATTGTTTCGGATCACAGGCCTAAGGACATCAAGTGTACCTCTGCCAGGCTAACTGTGGAGTCTTAGGCTCAGGGACACAAAGCTGCAGGATAGCAGAGTGAGGCCTCCTGCGGAGACCCAGAGATTATTGTTCAAGCGTCCCAGCCAGCAGCGTGTCAGGACTGCTAGAAAAGCAAAATGCACAGCGTTGCAGGCTGTCCTGGACAAGCGCAGCTGGAGGTTTGTAGGAGGGAAGATGTGGGGATGTGTGGTGGATGCAAGCCCGTCCTGCAGCGGAGTGGGTGGGACCCGGTCTGGTGGCACCGGGGAAATGCAAGGCCCGGCGATGCAGGTTGAAGGGCCCAGAGCGGGGATAAGGGGCAGAATGTCCCCTGGAGGACCACGAACCACCCATGGGAGTGTGCACACCTTGGTGACTCAGGAAGGCCCAGCGGGATTGAACTAGAAGAGCCCTGAGTCCCTTCCTTCTGAGATTCGCTTCAGTTACTGCTGGTCCTGGGGGAGCATTTTTAACAGCAGGTGACCCAGAGCGAGGTCACACAGAGGTTGACTCACAATGTCATTGCTGACGCACGGAGGGCGCCCGCTTTCTCCCCTGGTGGATCTAACATCTGTTCTTCGGACTATTTGCCATGGGTTGATGGGGTAGGTGTCGAGGGAGCCTGCAGGCATGGGGTGGCTGGTGGAGGACAGCAAGGACGTTGGCTTTGGACAGCTGGAGGAGTGGCCTGCCCAGGTGCCAGGGGCACTGATGGATGGGCCGACCTCCACGGGGCTACCCGTGTGCGAGGCACTGGTCTGCTGGTGTCCACTTCCCACAGTTGGGACAGATTCTGGGTCGGGGAGGGGGCAGGTGTTGCGATCTGTGGCTCTTGCAGGTATGTTGAGATGGAAATGTGACTTTATTTGGAGGGAAACATGTGGGTGATAAAAGTGGTCCCGGTGGGTGCTGCGATGTGATAGAGTCCGGCACCTGCAGCATCTCATGGCTGATGTGATAATGCTGGGTGAAGCCGCTCCCGTAAGGAGTGCCAAGCCTCTGGGGCAATGGTGTCCTCCTTTAAACATTTATCTTTTGCCTTGTCGGACGGGCAGGGAAGGTGGGGGGCCCAGGCCACCACCCGCCTGGTATCTCGGGGCCCCGTGGAGCAGTGTTGCTTCCTGCCTCTTTTAAGTTAAATATTTCAGTGATTGAAGGATATGTGATGATTCTGTGAAGATCTTTGAACTTCTGGGATTGCATTAGCTTCCCTGGCATTAGCTGAGGGCTGCACATCCTGGCGCTGGCCTAGGGCTGGGGATCAAAGGGATGGAAGAGGCAGCCCTCGCTCCTGGGATGCTTTGCATCCCGGGAGACCAGGACAGGCGTGCAGGGATATGTGGTGATTTTAATCCAGCTATAAATGATGACGTGCTTATCGTCGTGTTTCCCTTGGAGGTCTTTAGTATTCTGTCAAAGGGGGCAGACGTTTTCTGTGAAGCAACTTGAACTCCCACCCGGGATGTGGGTTCTCCGGCAGCCTTCAGATGCGTGAATCTGAAGTCATTTTGTTTACTCTTAACAGTGTGGCATTAATTACATGTAAGCCCAGATTGTATATACAGCATGATCCACGATCTTTTAGTCAAAATAAAATGTAGTGGTTTTTTATTGGCCGCACCGCATGGCTTGTGGATCTCAGTTCTCTGACCAGGGATTGAACCTCGGCCATAGTAGTGAAAGCCCGGAATCCTAACCACTTGGCCACCAGGGAACTCCCAAAATTTAGTTTTTCATTGCCCCCAAACTCAAAACCAAACAGTGTGGTACTTGCCTTGCCGTTTGCCCTTCCATCGTCCAAGTTGGAAGTCAGAGGGATGCCTTTGTGCGACAGTGCAGAGCTTGGTCGTGACCTTGAGTGTGACACGCACACTGTTACGGTGGCTGTGTGGCAGACCCCCACCTTCTGTGAGATGCTGTGCATCGGTGATCTGGTTTTTCCTAATCATAGCGCTCGGTGTTTAGGATCCAAGCCTGGTAAATTCTGCAAATACCGGAAGATGAGTTTTAACTTTATCTGAAAAAAATCACAGTTACCTGACGTGGAGATCGTCGCAAGACTGGGCAGGTGCTTTAAATCCACGTCGAAGCTCTTTAGGGTTTCATTCCTGCTTAACAGATGGGTGTCGACTTCATCTGTTTTCCCACCTGCTATGAGTTGACTTTGGATGTGGCTCAGTGTCACGGCTAGCCAGAGCCTATTTGGCATTTGTGGGGTCTTCGTTTTTATTTTTGTCCTGTCTACTTGGCGGAGCCCTCACAGCCGTGGCAGGAGGATTGGGCTCAGGAAAGGTATATGGAACTTTTCTTCTGAAATGTGGACTCTTACATCGTGGTTATGTGAAAACCCTTCATTGGGACGTTACCGATTTTCATCGAGAGTTTTCTATTGAGGATGTCATGATGTTTGAAGAGTAGTCGTGATATTAACACATTTCATCGGTTTCTGATGGTTGAGTATGTGCTTTTTTTTCTTCTGGCTGCGCCTTGCGGCATGCAGGATCTTAGTTCCCCGACCGGGGATTGGACCTGTGCCGCCTGCAGGGGAAGCGGGGAGTCTTTTTTTTTTTAATTAAAAACAATTTTTATTGAAGTATATAGTTCACTTACAATATTGTGTTAGTTTCAGGTATACAGCGAAGTGTTTCATTTTTGTATGTATGTGTTGTTTCAGATTATTTTCCATTATAGTTTATTACAAGATATTGAATATAGTTCACTGTGCTGTACAGTAAATCCTTGTTGCTTATCTATTTTATATATAGTACTTTGTATCTGTTAATCCCATACTCCTAATTTTTCCCTCACCCCTCTGGTAACCATAAGTTTGTTTTATGGTTAGATATTAATAGACTGTGAGTCTATTAATGTTTTTTTTTTAATTGGAGTATAATTGCTTTACAATGGTGTGTTAGTTTCTGCTTTATAACAAAGTGAATCAATTATACATATACATATGTTCCTATATCTCTTCCCTCTTGCGTCTCCCTCCCTCCCACCCTCCCTATCCCACCCCTCTAGGGGGTCACAGAGCACCGAGCTCATCTCCCTGTGCTATGTGGCTGGGAAGCGGGGAGTCCTAACCACTGGACCACTGGGGAAGTCCTGAGCTTGTGGTTTTTATCTAGAACATCCTCGTATGTGGTGGGTTTGTGCAGCCCGTTAGGGCTCTACCACAGACTTCACTGGTGGCCCCCAGAGGGATCCTGGCTGCCTCGCAGATGAGAGGCTCTGCCCAGGACATGCGGACTGGAGGCCGGTTCTTTAAAGGGCCAGCAGGGCTCGTCCGGGCCTGGCCTGCCTCTGCCGCTGCGCCGGCTCATCTCACCACTGCTCTCGAGGGACAGCCAGGCTGAGCCACGTGCTTACGGCTGTTGGTCCGTGAAGGTGTCCTTTCTCTTACCTGAGTGCACGTTCCTTGCCCTGCGCTCCTACTCCCCCTGCCCTCTCCCCTCTGCTGTTTGCCTTCCTTCTCTCTGATCTCCTTCCAGGTTTGGAAGCCCCCTTGGACGCTTGCCTTCCGCCTGGTTAAGGTGCCCCTACTACACGCTGCCCACAATGTCCGGAGTAGTAGAGGCCAAGGTCACGGGCTGTGTTGTGACCGCCTGGTTACTGGCCATCTTGGTCCTCAGACTGGAAGCTCCGTGGGGGCAGGGGTGGCGTCTGCCCGGCCTGTGTTCTCCGTACCCCTGGTGTCTGGTGCTGACCTTGGCCCAGCTGGTGTTTCATCAATCTTTGAACAAATGAGGCTGAAATCTTAAAGTTCTGGAAATCTTTTGATGATCTGTGGGAGTGGCATTGCAGAACATTTGAAATTGGGGCCGTCCTAGAAAAGAGTTGGTAAACTTTTTCTGCTGAAGGCCAGAAAGTAAATATTTTAGGCTTTATGCACTATAACGCCTCTGTTGGCGTCTACTCGTTTTTGCTGTTGTAGCCCCAAAGCAGCCACAGATGAGGTGTCAAGGCACAAGTGTGCCGTGTTCCAATACAACTTTATTTATGGACACTGGAACTTGAATTCTGGATAATTTTCGCACGTCATGACGTTCTTTTTTAAAAAAAATTTTAACTGAAATATAGTTGATTTACAGTGTCATGTTCTGGTGTACAGCAAAGTGATTCAGTTATATGTGTATATATTCTTTTCACATTCTTTTCCATTATGGTTTGTTACAAGATATTGAATATAGTTCCCTGTGCTATACAGTAGGTCCTTGTTGTTTACCTGTTTTATACATAGCAGTGTGTATCTGTTCATCCCAAACTCCTAATTTATCCCTTCCCCCACCACCTTTCCCCTTTGGTAACCGCTAGTCTGTTCTCTGTGTCTGTGAGTCTGTTTCTGTTTTGTCAATAAGTTCATTTGTATCATTTTGAAAGATTCCACATATAAGTGATATCATATGGTACTTGGCTTTCTCTGTCTGACTTCACTTAGTATGATAATCTCTAGTCCATCCATGTTGCTGCAGATGGCATTATTTCATTCTTTTTTATGGCTCAGTAATATTCCATTGTACATATGTACCACATCTTCTTTGTCCATTCGTCTGTCAATGGACATTTAGCCTTGGCTATTGTGAATAGTGTTGCTGTGAACATAGGGGTGCCGGTATCGTCTTGAATTAGAGTTTTGTCTGGGTATACACCCAGGAGTGGGATTGCTGGATCATATGGTAACTCTATTTTTAGTTTTTCGAGGAACCTCCGTACAGTTTTCCATAGTGGCTGCACCCATTTACATTCCCATCAACAGTGTAAGAGGGGGTTCCCTTTTCTCCACACCTTCTCCAGCATTTTTCTTTTAAATTAATTAATTTATCTTTGGCTGTGTTGGGTCTAAGTTGCTGGGCGTGGGCTTTCTCTAGCGCGGTGAGCAGGGGCTACTCTTCGTTGTGGTGTGCGGGCTTCTCATCGTGGTGGCTTCTCTTGTTGTGGAGCACGGGCTCTAGGTGCGTGGCCTTCAGTCGTTGCGGCGTGTTGGGCTCCGTAGTTGTGGCTCGCAGGCGCAGGCTCAGTAGTTGTGGCGCACGGGCTTCGTTGCTCCGCAGCATGTGGGATCTTCCTGGGCCAGGGCTGGAACCCGTGTCCCCTGCATTGGCAGGCGGATTCTCAACCACTGCGCCACCAGGGAAGCCCTTGACATATTCTTATTTTGATCTTTTTCCCCAACTATTTAAAAATGTAAAAACCATTCTTGAGCTCATGGCCATACAAAAACTGGTGGCCGACCAGATTTGGGTGGTGGCTACAGTTTGCAGACTTCTGGTCTAAGTAGTTACTGTTGATTAGGATCGTGTTCAAAATCGTGACCGAAAAGGGCAGAATTCCCACTTAAAAAGAATAAAAAACTTTAGTGTAAAATCAAAGACAAATGATCGAACCTGTCAGGAGAAGTAGATTCCCAAAATTTCCCCTGGTGTACTACCTGTTTACCTTTTTTTTTTTACATGTTATGTGTATTTTACCCCAGTCAATGGATTTTTGATCTCTTTTGAGTTGGTTTTTGTGTGCGGTGTTAGGTCCAGGTCCAGCTGCATTCCTTGGTGTGTGGATGTCAGTGCCCCCAGCAGTATTGTTGAAGACTGTCCTTTCTCTGTTGGCTGGTTTTGGCCTCCCTTGCTAAAAATCACTTGTTCATATATGTGAGAGTTTATTGCTGGGCTTTCTGTTCTATCCCGTTGGCCTATATGTGGCTCTTTATGCTGGTACCACACTGTTTTGGTGACTGTAGCTCTGTAGTAATAAGTTTTGAAATCAGAAAGTGTGAGTCTTGCAGCTTTTGTTCGTTTGCAAGCTTGTTTTGGGATTCCTTGCATGTACCTGTTTACTTTCGGTGTATTTCTTGGCTGATAGTTTAAAGGATGTCAGGGTTTTCATTTATTTTAATTTAAATGTATTTGTCTTTTAATTTTCCCCCGACTGGCAATGGCTTGATTCAGTAATCATCTACCCTTAACTTACCAGGTGAGTGTTCTCTGATAGATGAGTTCAGAGATCTGGATTTGGTGTAGCTGCTTTCATGCTTCCTGGATGCTTTGGTTTGGTATTTGATAATCCTACAGGTCATAATATTAGGTCCTTCTGTACTTGGGTTCCTCTCTTGGTGGCTGTAAGTGTAGCACATGCTCCTGAGTGAAGAAGGTTGCCGTATTTGGGCCCTTTGTCCTCTGGGGGTCACGCCCAGAGGCTGGCCCTCACAGCAGCCTGGGTGAGCTGGAGGCTGGCCCTCGCCTTTGGTCAGGGCTGGTGTGGCAGTAGGTCTAGGAGAAGACAGATGGGAGGAGAGGCAAGAAGGAGAAGAAAGTGGGCACGGTTTTTGCTTCCTCCCAAATGCCTTTCTAACCTTTGAAAGTCCTACATGTGTGACATTGTTGCCTCTGATTTGGACATTTCCTTGTTGTTTCCTTAACGGACAAGAAATTGACCCAGTGAATTAGCATGGTCCGTAGGAATGGTGGCAGACCTTGGGGCATTTGAGGACTCAGGGACTTGCTTTGCTTCATAATGTAGATTAATTTGTTGGGAGTTGATTGAGAATGATGTGGAATAAACTAGCCCTAGGAAGGGGGAGATCCGTGCCACCATTCGGCTTATTCTTTCAAAGCAGGGTGATTTTCCAAGTTAGATAACACAGGGAATCTGGGGCATTTTACACTCAATGTAATTTTTCAAAGTACCTGTACAAGCTTCACTGCAAGTAAGTCAGCGTTCGGACTTTTGTAGTTGGCCAGGGTTTATGTAATTAGTTTATCAAGTAAAATTTGAATCGTATTGACAAGATCTGGAGTTGTGATAACAAACAGTAATTGCTCACTCTTTATCAGGGAAATCAGAAGATTCTGTTGAATTGTAGTGACTCTGTTATGTTGCTCTGTGAACTCACCAAGGTGCTTCTTTTGGGGGTGATTAAATTCTTTTGGGGGTGATTAAATGTAATCCTGAAACCCTATATATGAGAAAGCAAACAGATGGATAAACAACCAAAGTGATTATCAGCTGTACATTTACATTTTTCCATCACAATATTTCAAGGACCTGCTGGTCCAGAGTCATCTCTTAGGTCTTTGTCTGGAAGGAGATTCTTCATAATGTTGTTTGATGGTTTATCTGCCCTGAGATCTGACCAGAGGGTGTTTCAGCAGCTTAACCTCCTAGAAACTGTTTGGACCTTCATGTTTTTATTGGTATCGGAGAGGAAGAGAAACTTTGATGGTGTGTGTTCTGTGGTTATGAAAGGATGCTGCACGCGCTGTATAAAGAAGCCCTGAACAGGATACGAAAGAGATTTACCTTTTGTGGATGGATTGCACATACCTAAATCCTGATGACATATTTCACTTTATGGTGCTAGTTTGGACTCTAGTCATCCTTTAAAACACAAACAGAAAACAAAATCAGTCAAATCAACAGGAACAAAGAACTCTGGCAGAATCAGAGTCAAACAGAATGTGTGGATTTTACCTGTCTGAGTATAATTGCCTTTCCTGGAAAACTCTCTCCTTTCTCAGTGCCTTTGCAGGTGGGGTGCTAAGAGTTCAGACTCTCACGTGAAGATGCTTCTGGTGTGTCTGCATGTCTTGTAAGCTGCTTTGTTTGAGTGTTTAGACGTGAGTGCTAAGCTCACGCATCGTCCAGGACCTCCTGAGTCCCAGCAGTGGGCACAAGGATTGGTGGGCCCAGTCTCTCTCCTTTGTTTGTTTCCAGTGGAGTGAAGCTCACTTTTCATTTCCGGCTGAAGTGGTATGCAGGTTGCTTGCTGTTACAGTGGAAATAAATCTTGGAAGACCTACCAGCATTGGAATCTGAGAGTAATGGATGAAGCTGCACCTTAGTTCTGATTTGCAGGAAGTTGCCTTAATGGAGTGAGCTGGCCTCCAGGGATCAGCCATCTCTGGGAACCTGGGACCTGTGATGAAGCAGAGATGTGACATCCTGCTTATTCTTCCTGTAAATACACTCAGCAATACAAAAATTCATTAAAAGATAACCATGATCTGTGCTTTGGGGAAGCTTGTAACAGAAAGCAAGGGATAGCTGATGATTCCTGTGGCTGGGTATGTATGTATGTATGTATGTATGTATTTATTTAGGGCTGTGTTGGGTCTTTGTTATTGCACGCGGGCTTTCCCTGGTTGCGGCGAGCGGGGACTACTCTTCGTTGCAGTGCGCAGGCTGCTCATTGCGGTGGCTTCTTTTGTTGTGGAGCATGGGCTCTGGGTGTGCGGGCTCAGTAGTTGTTGTGGCTTGTGGGCTCTAGAGCGCAGGCTCAGTAGTTGTGGCGCACGGGCTTAGCTGCTTCACAGCATGTGGGATCTTCCCGGACCAGGGACTGAACCTGTGTCCCGTGCATTGGCAGGTGGACTCTTAACCACCGCGCCACCGGGGAAGTTCTGGGTGTTTATTTACAAGGTGTTTCTTTCTAGAAAATACTTAAATAGATTATGTGTTTTACAACCTCAATATGGATTTTTTCAGTTTTCATGAGCACTTGTGATTTTAATTACTATCCTAAAAAATACTCACTTCCTTTCCTTTTTCAACTAGAAATCATCATTAAAAATGAACAAACAAAGGGTTTAAGACCTTCTTTGAACCTGACCTTCTTACTTTCTTTAAAGGGCTAGTTTTTCTGTGGTTGGAAGCACAGACTCTGGAGCCAGACTCCCTGGGGTCAAACCCCAGCTCTGCCACTGCTAGCTGGGTGACCTTAGGCCAGTCAACCTCTGCATGCCTTGGTTTTTTTCTCTGCAGATGAGTTAGCTAAATTCATATATTCAGTAAATAATTACCAAGTGCTTACAAAATGTCAGTCACTGGGCTGGGCCCTGGGATACAATGTGGACCAGGATAGATACGGGGGGTGGCAAGTAAGTTGGCAACCACAAGACAGAGTGGTGAACGGTAGGAGGGAGAAGGGACTATCAAGGAAGTCTTCCTGAAGGAGGTGACATCTTCGTGGGTGATTTGAAGAATAGATATGAATTAATGAGATGAAGAAGGGCAGGCAGGAGTAGCATCAATATACCTGAAGGCCCAGCGGCACGAGAGTGCACGGGACATTGACGTTCAGTCTGAAACCCTTTGAAGGTGGGTGGAGGATGGATTGACGTGTCTTGGTTGAGGTTGGATAACTAAGCTGGGTCTTTGCAAGCCTCACTGAGGAATCTGACTTTATCCCCAGATCAGTGAGTAGTTATTAAGGGGTTTAAACTCAGAGGGTAATGCCATCAGATTTTGTTCTAGAAAGATCCCGTAAGCAGTGGTTTGAAGAGCAGGAAAAAGGGAGGAGAGGAGGTGGGGAATGAGGAGGCTGAGGCAGCCATCCGGGTGACAGATGATGGTGGCCTGGGCAAGGGCGATGATGCAGCAGAAGTTGGGAGAAGCGGATGCATTGGAGGAATGTGAGGAGGATAAGTAAGGCGAGGTTGTGCCTGATTGGTTGGGGGCGGGGGCAGGATGGGTGGCTCTGCTGGTGACTGGGTGGGTGGTCCTGGGGAAGGACGGACTTGGTGACGGACATTCAGGAGGTCTCTGCTGACTCCTATGGTGAGCATCAGCTCAGTTTGGAAGGGCTGAGCGCCAAGTGTCTCTGGGACAGCCAAACTCTGCCGGAGTCACCGGGCACCGTTGATGGAAGTCATCACGTGGACAGTGAGATGGTGACAGAAGCCGGAGGTGACTTAGGCACAGGAAGAGGAGAAGCAGTGGCTCAGGCCACAGGACCCCAGGAGCATCGGGTGTAAGGACTGAAGAGGGGGGGACCTGGAGAGTAGAGGCCCAGGAGGAAGTGGGCAGGAAGACAGAGGTGGAGAGTGTCAGTGGCTGGGATGTCTGTGACCCTGATGGGCAAGGTCCAGGGGCACGGTGGCTGGAGCCTGAGTGGGCGCGAGAGCCAAGGACGTGGCTGGAGAGAGGTATGCGTGTCTGGAGAGCTTCGGGGCTGGAGGCTGTTGGAAAGCAGAGAACTGGGCCAGCTCTGCCAGCGCTCCTGTGTGCTAGCTATCAACCGCTGCATAACAAACTATACCAAAACTTGGTGGCCTTAGATACTGTTTGTTATCTCAGTTTCTGTGGGTCAGGAATGTGGCTTTGCAGGGTCCTCCAGCTCAGGCTGTCTCGTGAGGCTGCAGGTCAGGTCCAGGGCCTCTCAGGGTTTAGCCGGGGTGGGACCTGCTTCCAGTTGGTTTTATCAGAATGAGTGAGCAGTGAGAGAGACAGACAGACAGACAGACACACACCCAGCTAGAGAGACGGAAGCCCGAGTCCTTTTGTAACCTAAGCACAGAAGTGACGTCCGTCGCCTGCTGTGTTTTATTGGCCGGAAGTCAGTCGCTAGGTCCAGCTGACACTGACAGGGAGGGGACCACGCGGGTGGGGCCAGCAGGAGGCGGGATCTTGGTGGCCATCTCGGAAGTCTGTTCGTCCCAGTCTCTGAGGTTTGTGTCCTCCCCTTTGTGGGTCCTGGCGACCTGCCCCCCTCAGGCTGTCATGGTGCCCAGCACATGCCCTGCACACGCCGTGATGGCTGTGCAGGAAGCGTTAGCTCCCTGTCGGGGTCCTTGTAGGGAGGACCTGAAGGTTGAAAGGAGGTGCCCCCTTGGAAACAGAAAAGGCTACATCGTAGAAAAAAATTGTTTTATAAGATACCATACGTCGAGTGTGGTTATATTTGGGGCCAGGGGAGGGGTACTCCTCGTCTTCGTGAGGCACAGGGGAAGGCCGTCCTTGCTGTTGGGTATGTTTTATCGGAGCAGGTCAGCTGGCCTGTCCTGTGGGAAGGAACCTGCAGGGTGTGCTGGGAGGGGGGGAGGTGCCTCCTGGGTCCTTGTCGCCTGAGGATGGGGGGGTGAGATGTTCCCTGGGCCCGGAGTCCTTGAGCATCTTCTCCAAACCCTGGTGTGGGTGCTTTGGGGCAACTCTACTTAACTCTATCATTATACTGCCAGTAAATAAAACTTGAGTTGCACAAACAGGCACCAGGCCAGACTGGCCTGTGGGTTAGGGTTGCTGACTCCTGATCTACGGAATGAGGAAATAAAATGCCTCAAGTGCTTTTCACTGTTGGTTATCAATACTCACTTCAAGTTTTATGTTGTGTTTCATTATCCTTGTTAAAATTTGTACTCGGGGTTGGTGGAGATCACATGGACACTTTTGAGAGGCTCTGGGGAGTGGTGGTTAGGGCTTTGCTTTCCTGACACTGCCGTTTCTAAGCTGTGGGACTGCAGACAAGTTACTTAACCCCTCTGGGTTTGTTTTAAAAAGTGAGCTCAGTTCGGGCTTCCCTGGTGGCGCAGTGGTTGGGAGTCTGCCTGCTAATGCAGGGAACACGGGTTCGAGCCCTGGTCTGGGAGGATCCCGCGTGCCGTGGAGCGACTGGGCCCGTGAGCCACAACTACTGAGCCTGCGTGTCTGGAGCCTGTGCCCTGCAGCGGGAGAGGCCGCGATAGTGGGAGGCCCGCGCACCGCGATGAAGAGTGGCACCCGCTTGCCATAACTAGAGAAAGCCCTCGCACAGAAATGAAGACCCAACACAGCAAAATAAATTAATTAATAAACTCCTATCCCCAACATCAAAAAAAAAAAATTGAGCTCAGTTCTCTCTCTCTCTCCTCCCCCTCCCTCCTTCTCCTCTCCTCTCCTCTCTCCTTCTCTCTCACTTCCTCTTGGCCCATGCTTGGACTTTCTCTTGCCTTGGGAACCTGTAGAGGTTAGAACTTCCTTGGTGACTCTTGGTCAGGAGTACTCCCGTTTCTAAGCTGGTACCTTAGAAGCAGAGCCTGAGGACAGGATTCTGGTCAAGTGGTTGAGTGAGGGTGCTCCCAGGAGAGGCCTGAAGGTCAACCGGGAAGCAGACAGGACAGGTGAAGAAACTCCCCGTGTGAAGAATACCGGGACCTGATCGTCCTGAGCCACCCGGCCTGGCCTTCTGTGTTCTAGTGTCAGCCTGTCACTGGTTGCGGTCAGCCTGGGTGGAACGTCCTAGGTGTTTTCCGGCAAGGTGCCCCGCAGAGGAGCAGGCAGCCTTTGGGAGGGGCGCCCTGCATCCTGAGCACTGATAGCCCCCACCTGCGTGGCCAGGGATGTGGTACCTGAGGTACCTGGGTCTCTGTAACCTCCCCTCCCCTCCCCTCCCTGACCCTGTGCCTCTGCCCGGTGTACATCCCGCCAGACTCCCGGGTGGGGACCACCTGGACACAGGTACACCTGTACTCTTGCACATGGTGCAGGGGAACCCACTGTGCTTCACGAGAAGGTGAGGCAGGAGCCCAGGTCCCTACACACGTATGTATTTGCTAAGGTTATTTTTATTTACAGATTTTAAAAAGCATACATTTTTTGCATGGGTTAGATTTAGAAGAGTGACAGATGCACACAAGGTGACAGTGGACGTTAGACAAGACATTCATTTACAAGCCCATCCCACGCAGCTGCCTAAAGGTGGTGCCATCAGGACTTCCCTGGCGGTCCAGTGGTAAAGAATCCTCCCTGCAATGCAGGGGACGCCGGTTTGACCCCTGGTTGGGGAACTAAGATCCCACATGCCATGGGGCAACTAAGCCTGCGCAGCCACAACTACTGAGCCCTAGCGCCTCAACTAGAGAGCCTGTGTGCCGCAACTACAGAGCCCACGTGCTCTGGAGCTCCCACATCACAACTAGAGAGAAGCCCATGCGCCGCGACCAAATATCCCGCCTGCCGCGACAAAGACCTGATGCAGCCAAAAAAAAAATAAAAAAATAAATAAGAGCACTTCAAATAAAAACGGGGTGCCGCCTATCGAAAAGTATAACTATCCAAAGAAAGATTGCAAGCGTTGACGCTAAGATTCTTATAATACTGGAAGGGAGGAAGAAGTGAAAGCATCCAGCATAACTCAGGATTTGAGTGGAAAATAGTTTGCCACAGATATGCTCCCTTCCTTGGAATAATTAAAACTCTTAAAAAAAGAGGAGGCTTGTAAGTCTATTTATCTAGGGTAGCACTGCTGCTTATTAAAGATGAAACGGTCTCCAACCTTCCCTAGCGTAAAAACTAAAAAATATATATATAAATTTTATATTTAGTATAGATTTATTATATCTAGTATTAAAAACTAAAAAGTGTGTATAAACTATATATACATGTTAAACCTTTCCTACCTGCCGCAGGATCAAGGATGATGCCCTGGAGACTGGGAGAGGGCCCTCCAGTACCAGAGATGGAGCAAGAAGGTTCCAGGGCCCGGGTCTGAGGGCCAGCACACTGGACCAGAGGCCCCGTTTCCCCGGAGTCTTAGCCTCTTAAGCAACCCGTGATCCCTGCATCCAGCTACGATTAACCCCAAACTTGCTGCCCCTGCAAGTGTATCAGCTCTTCTGGTCCTTTGATATTCCATCCTCTCCCTCACAAGGGACCGTTGCCCCTGTCCGCCGTCCTGAGGTGGAGGCTGTGTGCCTGTGTGGCTTGTGTCTCCGCACCTGGTCGTCAGAGCGGCTGAGGCATTGCTGGTGCTGGCGGGAAGCACACCCAGCCGGTGTGCTCGCCAGAACCCCTGACCCTCACCCAGGCCTCCCTCCCACATATGCCCTTCGGCCCTGACCCTTGTGCAGTCAACAACCTAGCAACTGCACAAGGCGGTCCTGAATAGGTAGGTGTGTGAGGAATGTTCCTATGATGGATGGGATCCATCCTTGCAAACCCCTCCTCTCCCCAGTCCATCGGTGCTCCCCTGTTTTACTTCAGAGGAGCAGGGCAGAACTGGGACACGGATGAATCTCTTTGTGTGATGAGAGCGTGGGGTATTGAATGTCTTTTTTGTGCAATAACCATAAATTCATGTTAGGAAAATGTAGCAGTTTGACAGATGCGGGAAGGATCTGGAGGGAAAAGTATTACTAGAGAATATTTCACCTAAAAAGGACTTGGTGACAAGGTTTGCTTGTGACAGTCTTCGTGTGATATTAGATGATACTTTGTGTGACTTTTGTTTTGACATCTCTCCGCCTGGTTTTATGAGAACTATTCGGGCAGCACCAGAGGGAGAGCAGCCAGGGAGGAAGAGCTGTGTCCGGTTGCCTGTGTGGGTGGTGCTCCTTTAGAATGTCACCCGGATGTTTTGTAGCAGCACGCACGCCAGCGTCTGACTCCTGGCTCCAAAACGCAGTGTTCCCCTCCTAGCTCTGTGCCTCTGCTTCTTTACCTGTGAAATGGGAATGGTAGTAGTAATACCTCCCTTGTCAAGTCTTGAGGTAACTGTATTAGGTCACCCTTGAGAGACTGTTCCATGGTCATGGTTGAATAGCTCTCATTACAGTTTTTGCTGGTTGTGTCGTTTGGAGACCTGGCTTCCCATCACAGGTCTATGGCAGGGTGTGTGTCAGTCACGGCTCCATTTTTGGCTGGAGGGACATTGTTTGAGATGCCGAGCTCTTCAGGGTGGACGAATCTTGTCTTGCTCGCCTTGTGGGTCTCCACCTGCCCCGTGGTGCTCACCTGGTACCTTGGGTGGTAAACATTCCTCGTTTGCTGGACGGGCTGATCGTCTTTGGGGTTCCAGTGAGTGCTTGCTTGCAGGGGGAGCCTAGGCAGGTGTGACACGGGGAGGAAGTTTCTCCTCTAGACTAGGGTTCTGTTCGTGGGATTAATGACTTTGTTATTTCATGATGTCTCAACAGCACTCTGGAGTAAGGGATGTGGGGCCTCTGATGCTGTCCCCGATTGTCCCTGTCCCTTTGAAGCACAGCGCGGCCGGCTATAGAGCAGGCGCTCCCCAGCCCTTGTTTGTGAGGCGGCAGCATAGTTGCTCTTTGTTTGAACAGCCAGGGAGGGCGTTCTCCCAGCCAGAGGTCACACGATGCCCGTGGTGGTCCGTTACGCAGCACACCCTCCTTCCCAGTTCTTTGCTCAGAGCCTTATACGAAGAAATGGGGACGCAGTTAGTACCGACATCTTAGTGTGGGGTGAAGTGAGGAAGTACGTGGAGTCTTTTTAAAATTAATTAATTAATATATTTATTTTTGGCTGCGTTGGGTCTTCGTTGCGGTGCGCGGGCTTCTCATTGCGGTGGCTTCTCTTGTTGCGGAGCACGGGCTCTAGGCGCGCGGGGTTCAGTAGTTGTGGCTCGCAGGCTCCAGTAGTTGCGGCTCGCGGGCTCTAGAGCGCAGGCTCAGCAGTTGTGGCGCACGGGCTTAGTTGCTCCACGGCATGTGGGATCTTCCCGGACCAGGGTTCGAACCCGTGTCCCCTGCATCAGCAGGCGGATTCTTAACTACTGCACCACGAGGGAGGTCCAGCATGTGGAGTCTTAAATGGAGTGTCTGGTGTTAGTAAGTGCAGAGTGAAACTTAGCTATGGTGGTCGCCATGATGGTGGTGGAGGTCGTGCTGGTGGTATTGTTGGTGGTGCTGGAGTGTTGGTGTCGGTATTGTTAGTGGTGATGATCGTGGTGCTGGTGAGCCCCCATCTTTCTCACTGGAAGCCTTTGCGGCAATGCCCTCATGGGAGCAGTGTGCTAGAATATACCTCATTTGCAGTTGGGATTTTTCCTGGGAAACTGCTTTGGTGGAGGAAATATTTTGGGGTTGGTAGGTGTTGTCGTTTCTCAGGGGTCAGGCGTGGCATTATCTAGAGCCTGCTGTGGTGAGTGACAGGGAACAACAGGGAATTGCAGGGAAATGAGTGTTTTCTGATGTCAGATGTGATGGAGCTGTAAAAGTTAAAAATGAAACAAGTAGAAATGGTGGGGAGATGTTCAGTTTTTTGTTCAGTGCATTATAAGAAAATACTGAGTGGATCCTGTCTGCTGAGCGTGGTGGCGGACACACTGTGGCGTGCGTATCCTGGGGTGGATTCTCTCCTGTCTTCCCTTTATCTTCTGCTTTTGTCCAGCAACTCTATAAGCAAGCAAATAGGTTTTTATAGCCTCTTGCTAAGTATTGCTCATCTCTGGCTAAGTATTTCTACCGTGGTGCAAAAGCAATTTTATTATGTGAGGCAGTATTTTTGTAGTCAATTGAAATGACTATTAAAATATAACATCGCAGTCAGGGTCGCAGGAGCTCTGCTGGAGAGGCACTGCCTTTGCGAAATGGGGCAGCTTCGTCCTGGAAGAAGAACCCTCCTTGGGAGTCAGAGCCAGACCCATAGGCCCGAAACCTGTGCAGTGACACAAGACCTTGCACTTACTTCTTCTTCTTTCTTTTTAAAAAAAATTATGGTAAAAAGGTGCATACCGTAAAACTGATGAATTTAGCCATTTTTAGGGGTCAGTTTAGTGGCATTAAGTACATCCACGCTGCTGTGCAGCCATCATCCCCATCCATCTCCAGAGCTTTTCCATCCGCCCAGGCTGAAACTCTGTACCCATTGAGCGCTGTACCCTGCTCCCCAGCCCCTGGAACCACCTACTGTCTCTGTGAGTTTGACTACCCCGGGAACACGCCTATAAGTGGGATCACACAATGTTTGTCCTTTTGTGACTGGTTTATTTCACTTAGCATAATGTCCTCAGGGGTCATCCATGTTGTCTCCTGTGTCAGAATTCCCTTCCTTTTTGAGGCTGAATCATATTCCGTTGTACGGACGGACCACATTTTGCTTATCTGCTCGTCCATTGATGGGCACTTGGGCTTCTTGCACCTCTTGGCTATCGTGAATACTGCTGCTATGAACATGGCGATACAAATACCTGTTCAAGTCCCTGCTTTCAGTTCTTCTGGATATATTCCCAGAAGTGGAATTGCTGGGTCAGGTGTTAATCACGTATTTAATTTTTCAAGGGACCACAAAACTTTTCCACTGCACCATTTTATATTCCCACCAGCAGTGCACAGGGGGCCCAGTCTCTCCTTACCAACACTTGCCTTTTTTTTTTTTTAAGATAATAGCCATCCTAATTGTCTTAAAATTTTTAATCATTTTTGAATAAGGGACTTCACACTTTTCTTTGCATTGGGCTCTGAAAATTATGTAGTCAGTTCTGCTGGGAAGGCACCCTGCCTCGGCCTTGCTGGGTGTCCTGTGGGCTTACAGCCACGTTCAAGAGCATGAAGAGACGTCTGGCCAGGTGTGGGCTTAGCAACCTGATGGGGAGGACAGAGGCTCGTGCCATCTGGGCCTAAAGCAGCTCCTGGCAGGCATGTCTGGGGCAGAGGAGAGCTCTGAGCAGTGAATGGGCGGGCAGGGGAGACCCTCCCCTTGTGCACTGGTTTGTTTACCGCCTCGTCTTCGATCTGCAGTCCTGTCTGCGGGTCCACGTCACATAAGGTCTGTGAGCACGTGCTGGGGTCTGCTTTGTGAAAGGCAGCCCACCTGCAAACACCCCCTCAGTGAACATGCTGCCTTCTCCCCATCTGTGCACTGCCAGTGGAGGGCAAATTGGTCGAGAGATTAAGGGAAGATTGGTCTTGTGTCCTTAGGGGACTTGAGCCTCACACTTGATGGCTTCGGCTGGAGCAGGGCCTTTGCATCAGATTCATCTACACACCTGAGAAGACAGACACGAGAGGCAGGGGGCCCAGGTCTGGCCAAGTCAGGACCCTCAGCTCCCTCCTTGAAGGCAGTGCTGGGACGGACACTCTCCACTCAGGCCTCTTCTTCTCGACGAGGTTCACACAAGGGTGACCGCTGAGGGGCTGGGTTGCCGGGCAGCATCTTTTCCACACCCAGAGCCGAGAGAGACCTGCTCAGTCTTGCTGCCCCTCACAGCCCGTCCAGGGCGTGTGGTTCGCTAATGGGCCTCAGTGTGCAGGTGCCCTGGGCAGGATCATTGGCATCATTTGCCCAAGTGAAACTATGCTTATTCTGAGCGTGTGGTCAGACCTCCAGGACACGCCTCCCGGGTGCGGCTGTTAGAACGGAGGTGTTGGAAGCTGTCTCTGCCGGCTAAGACCCCAGTCTGGTCCTTAGTTTCTAATGCAAACGAAGCTGCAGTGTTTTCCAACGGATTTGGGATTCAAGTAGTAGTTTTGCTGCCTTGAAAACCTGTGTTGATTTGTTAAATGATTCACTCAATCAACATCGCTGTCACTCTGGGCGCCAGGCAGTGTGAAGTGAGGATGCAGTGATGGAACTGATGGAGGGGCGGGTGTGGCAGGAGTTGGAGAGCAGAGAGGTGAAGGGGTAAACCGTCCTGTGGTGTTTTAGAAGAACTCCTCATGGAATGGGAAGCCAGAGGAGGGGGCCCTTCTTCGGGCTCCCCGTGACAAGCATTTATTGGATACCTGTTAAGTGATACGTGCTTCCTGCAGTGAGCAGCAAATGGGCGCTTCGTCAGGGTGGGCAGAGGGCACTGTTGAGCTCCTGTGAGGGTGCTTCTCACCCAGTAACGCCCTCATTGGGTGAGAAGTGATGGGGAAACTTTCCTTACGTGTGATGGGTGAAGTGGAGGGCCAAGCCAGGTGAAGAGGGGGAAGAAAGGGCGTTCCAGACAGAAGTAGGCTTTGGGACAGAGACCTGGGGTGGGGTGAGGGCTGTGGTGACTGTGGTACGGTGACCTGGGAACCCCTCTGCTTACATTTGCACAATGGGAAAGGCTTCCCCCAGGTTGACTGCTAGCTTTATTTGTGATATTATTATTTTTGGCCATGAAGAAAAACAAATTAGCCTTCTGGAATGTTCCTTTTGTCTTTCCCCTTTATTCATCACTGCTAATATTAGATTTGAAAAAACAAGAGGAGAAGGCATGGCCTCATTCTGCAAAACCAATCAAAGCTTAAGCCTGCTAAGAGGAATTGGGGCTTGTGTCAAAGAGACCTTATCGTTGAGAATCACAGGTAAACAGGACTACGCTCAATTCTCTCACTCCTCTCCTTGTTTATGGTGTGTCCCCGGTGGAGGGGACCTGGCTCATTTCTGTCTCCCCAGGCCCCCAGGCCTGTGTGTGTTTTCACTGTGCCCTTTAGGTAGAACCAGTTTGACCAGTGGGCGGAAGTTGCAAGTCCTGGCCAGGTCTGTAGCAGAGACATAAGACGTGCGTTGGAGGGCTCCAAGCTCCTGTCTTCCCCATGGGGAACCTCGCTAGACCAGCCCCTGGTTGTCCAGTGCCCTGGGCTCACATCCCACGTGGCTGGTGGGTCTGCAGTGCCGTCTGCAGGGAGCCTCATGTGTTTGCCCAGCCCTGTGGGGTTGAGGTCACTGTAAAGGTCTCCACGGCTGGGGTGGGAGTGGGTGGTGGAGGGGGCATGGGTGGGTAAGAGCCGGGTTGTTTCACTGGCATATATTTTCCCAAATTGCAGTAACCTTTCTGCCTGAAGAAGGATGATTAAAAGAGTTTAGATCTCTCCCCCATCTCTCCTCTGCATCTCTTTGCCGCTGAGCAAAATGAAATGCAAAAAGAGATAATATTCAGGTCAGCTAAATCTTT
Source organism: Phocoena sinus (assembly GCF_008692025.1). Taxonomy (NCBI): domain Eukaryota; kingdom Metazoa; phylum Chordata; class Mammalia; order Artiodactyla; family Phocoenidae; genus Phocoena; species Phocoena sinus. The sequence continues at coordinate 79,890,033 of NC_045778.1, forward strand.
TCTGATTTGTGGGTGGATTTGCAAAGACCATCGATAATGAAGTCAGTGGTCTTCTCCCCTGGCACTGACGTTATGAAAGACAAAAGGTGTGAAAGGTGGACCATTTTCGTGTCACGGAAAAGCAATAAAGCCCAGACTCATCCACGACCAGTATATTTCCTAAGAAACCTGCGTATTTGGGGCACTGCGACCCTTTGGACCAGATAGAAATGAGATCGTTTCTGCCTCGTTGTGGATAAGGCTTCAATGATACTTTATTCTAAAGAAAGGTATTAAAATATCTTTGAATTGTGTCTGTCAGTTCAGTGAGAATTTGACAGAAGACTCTTTTATGTATTTCTTTTCACTGTCTTATCTTGGCCATCCCTCACACCTGTTTCCATACAAAAGGCAAAAAGAAATAATGAATAACCAAAGACGGTTCCTGTATCTTGCTATGCCCCTGCACCATTTCTTTAATTATTTGCATGAGTTCGGTGCTTCTAATATCCAACATTGCATGAAATCTTTGCCGCAGGGAATTTATTGGCAGAGAAAACAATCTCTCCATTCCTAGGAAAGAAAGAGATGACCCCCAGAGAAGTAACTTTGTGACTTTGAAAGTGGTACCCTTTTCAGAAATGTGGGTATTCTGTCAGAGCCACACTCATGCATGCAGCTGGAGGGGTTTTCTGACCATTGAGCCCATCACCTCTAGTTTTCCTCTATTTCTCCTTCTAGTTTGAACCTGATGTTTGAACCAGGTAAGGGAAGCTGCTACACCCACTGGGGAGTTTATGTATGTGCACAGCTCACAGAAATGGGGGATGCTGGGTCCACTGGGAATTTTCCTCATCTACTTTAGCAATCTTTCTTTTTATCCATTGCATCCTTTTTTATTATTATGGTGAAGTAGACATAGCATAAATTGACCATTTTGGGTGTACGGTTCTGTGGCATTAAGCTCATTCACATTGTTGTGCAGCCATCACCCCTTCCATCTTCAGAGCTTTTGTCATCTTCCGCAACTGAAACTCCCCCACCCCTTCACACACTAACCCCCATTGCCGTCCTCCTCAGCCTTGGCAACCACCATCCTACCTTCGGTCTCTATGAATTTTAAGAATTCTAGGCACATCATGCAAGAAGAATTATAGAATATCTGGTCTTCTGTGTGTGGCTTACTTCACTTAGCATAGTGTCTTCGAGGTATCCTGTGTCAGCATTTCCCTCCTTTTTAAGACTGAATAATATTCCGTCGTACGTATAGACCACATTTGATCTGTTGGTGGACTCTCGGGTTGTTTCCACATTTTGGCCATTGTGAATAATGCTGCTGTGAACATGGCCGTACAAATATCTGTTTCAGGTCCCTGCTTTCACTTCTTTTGGCTATATACCCAGAAGTGTAATTGCTGGATCATATGGTAATTCTAAGTTTAACGTTTTGAGGAAACATTAAACTGTTTTCCACAGTGGCTGTACCGTTTTACATTCCCACCAGCAATATTATAAAGTTTCCAATTTTTCCACATCTTGGCCAATACTTTTTCTTTTCTATTAAAAAAAAAATGCCATCCTAGTGAATGTGCAGTGATACCTCGTAGTTTTAAAAAATTGATTTATTTACTTTATTTATTTTTGGCTGCGTTGGGTCTTCGTTGCTATCTCGTAGTTTTTGATTTTGACTAGTGATGTTGAGCATTTTTTCATGTGCTTATTGGCCATTGTGTATCTTCTTTGGGAGAAAACGTCGATTCAAGACCTTTGTCCATTTTTGAGTTACGTTGTTTTTTATTATCGAATTGTAGGAGTTCCTTATATATTTTGGTTATCAATTCTTTATCAGATACAGGATTTGTAAATATTTTCTCCCATTCTGTGGGTTGCTTTTTCATTCTTTTGATAGTTTCCTTTGGATGCAAAAAAGGTTTTAATTTTGATGAAGTCCACATCTATTTTTTGTCATTGTTGTTGCTGCCAGTGCTTTTGGTGTCATAGCCAAGAAATTTCTGCCTAATCCAGTGCCATGAAGTTTCTCTCGTGTGTTTTCTTCTAAGAGCTTTGCAGTTTTATTCCTTTTATGTTTACGTCTTCTATCCATTTTGAGTTACTTTTTGTGAATGATTCTTCATTCTTTTGCATACAGATACCAAGTCTTTTCCAACACCCCATTTGTTGAAAAGATTATCTTTTCTCCAGGTCCTGGCACCCATGTCAGAATAATTTAACCATGTATGTGAGAGTTTATTTCTGGGCTCTTTATTCTATCCCGTTAGTCTGTATGTCTGTATATGCCGCACAGTTTTGATTACCAGAGCTTTGTAGTATGTGTTGAAATCAGGAAGTGTGAGGCCTCCAACTTTGTTCATTTTCAATATTGTTTTGACTATTTGGGGTCCTGTGGGATGGATTTTTCTATTTCTGCAAAAATGTCATTGGGATTTTTTTTTTTTTTTTAAATGGGCGAGTGCTCGCTCTAGAGAAGGGTTTCTTTTATTTATTTATTTTTTGGCCACACCTTGTGGCATGTGGGATCTTAGCTCCCTGACCAGGGATCGAACCCATGCTCCCTTTAGTGGAAGCTTGGAGTCTTAACCACTGGACCACCAGGGAAGTCCCTGTCATTGGGATTTTAATAGGAATTGCGTTGAATCTGTAGATCTCTTTGGGTAGCATTGACATCTTAACAATATTAACTCTTCCAGTCCATGAACGTGAGATGAATTTCCACGTATTTGTATCTTTTAATTTCTTTCTGCATTGGTCTGTTGTTTTCAGTATGCAAGTCTTTGACCTCCTTAGTTAAGTTTGTTCCTAAGTATTTTACTTTTTATTTGTTTTATCTTTAAAAAATATTAGAGACAACACTTGTAGCAGCATCCTTAGGACCAGGCTCTAAGGATCTTCCTTCCCTTCCCTTCCCTATCCTGTTCCTTTTCCTTGCTTCCATCCACGTTAGAGTTCCTGCTGTGTGCCAGGTACTGTTAGGTGCTGGGCAAAAGTAAGGCTGATGGTGAAAGCAGTGCTGAGGGTCACCATGGCTCAGGCCTCTGGGAGGCTCTAACTCTGCCTGAGTCGCCTGCCCCCAAATCAGAGAAGTGGAAGGACTGGGCTGTGGGTCATAGAAGCTGGTAATTGAGTGGGTGCCAGTCTCTTTTTTACAATAAAATTTAGGAAGCCCAGCCCCTAGCTCTGATGTAGGGTGGGAGCTGCCCCCTGCCCAGAGTCAAGTTCAAAGGTTGTACGTAAGTGTTTTCTGATTCTTTCTACACTGTTTTTCCTGAATGGGTCCGATATGTGAAAAGGTTGTTCCTTAGAGACCAGGCTGCGGGGTGACTTTACTCCCTGGGGCTGCATTGTGCTCAGCTTATCTCTGCAGCACCAGCCCACTGCTGGACCAGAGCAGACGCCAAATAGAGGCTTGGGAAGCGCTGTATGTCTGTGCTTGGCATGGACTAGATAAACATGTGTTGGGCTTGTGAAACTCAAGGAGAGCAAGACAGACAGCCCCTCAGAAGCAGGCCCTGTGGGGGGCACAGCCAGGGTCCATGCTCCGTCCCCTTAAGGACAGGGTCTGCATTTTCCCCAGCCCTGCGAAGATGCCTGCTGTTGAACACTTCTTCCCCACTGATGGCAAGACAAAGGGAATGAGATCACAGAGCCGTTAATTTTCACAAATTGACTTTCTAAAAGAATTAATTAACTTTTAAATTGCTACTTGAAATCCTGAAATCATGTTTCAGGGGGACAGTGTGTGGAATAGGGAGAGAAGCTGGGAGCTGAGCAGATTTTGAGAAGTGATGTGTGGTCAAGCCCATGCCTTTGGTGCATTAAGGAGGCTTTGAACCCACGCGCCGATGGTGGATTATCTCATTAGATGGAAGAAACCCAAAGCAGAGCTGGGAAAGCTAATATTGTGTCTCTCGTTCTTATTGATTGAATAAGTCTCGGGCTCCTGGATCTGTCTGCAGAGGTCAAGATCATTTTGAAAAGGAACACATGATACAGTGTTTGCTTTCACTCTGTTGCAAACCTCACAAGAAGGAATACTTTGTGGTCTGGTTAAATGCAGTGAATTTTTGTTGAATGCCTGCAAGGTATGGTGTTAGCTACTGTGGAAAATCCAGTGATTAACAAACGTTTACTTTCCCCAAGGAGTTGGGTCTGGAGGAAGAGACAGATATAGATAAGTAACCCTCCAAGGCCCTGCGGTGTCACAGAGCTCATAGGAAAGTTGGGAAGCAAGCAGTTAATTCAGGTGTGTGTGTACCATTTTTTGGTCCGGGGGAAGATGCCAGAGTTCAGTAAGGATCTGGAAAAGGATGTGAAGTTAAAGGCAGCCCTTGTAGACAAGTGGGGTCTTCAGAGGGAGTGGGGGGAGGGGCATTCCTAGTGGCAGGAGCAGCTTGTGATAGGCCTGGGGTGGGGGGAAGGGGAGCTGAAGGAGGGGGAGTGGGGGGCGGAGACGAGATCGGAAAGGTGGACCGAAGTCAGATCCCACAGGGCTTTGAATGCTGGGCTGGAGAATGAGCCATTATTCAGGAAGCCAAGAGAAGCCACGTAGTGTTTTGGAGTAAGATTTAAGGAAGGTAACTGTGGTGATGGAGAGAAGATTTTATATAGGAAAGCAGCTGAAGTATTATTTTTCATCTCAATGAGAGATGGTGAAGGCTTGGGTCAGGAAGAGTGGTGTGGTGTTGACAGTCTGGAAGGGACACCCCAGGGTCCCAGGGCTGCTGTCATTTGCTGTGCCTCCTTGAGCAAGTCATGACTCCTCTGGAGGCCTCTGTGTTTTCATCTGTTAAATGGGCTGAGGGACTGTAGTGTCCCCCCCCCCACCCCTCAATGTCAGAGTAGTCAAGTAGGTTTTTTTGTTTTTCCCTGAATAGGAGTTACATTTCATTGAATTCTTTTTCTGCACCGATTGGGATGATCATATGCTTTTTTATCATTTACTCTGTTGAAGTGGTGAATTACATTAATCTGTTTTCTGGATGTTAAGCCAACCTTGCATTTCTGGAATTACCTCAATTTGGGTTCTTCTGTGTAAGGAATGAGAAATCCATTACCATGATGTTGTAGACCCTGGTGGACTTCAGGAGTGCACAGGCACATTTGCCTGTCAGGGATCCAGGCTGGATGTTGTGATTTGTGGGAAGCCATCAGGAGGGCAACGTGAGGCCCAGAGAGGGCGAAGTTTGAGGAAGAGACCCTGCAGGGCTTTGGCATTCTGGCCTCTCATCCAGACTGGCCCCTGGCCCTGTATAGCCCCTCCACTGGCTGCTCGTGTATGGGCCGACTCTGAGCTGCTATAAACCCTGATGAGGGAAGTGGGAAAAATTTTATCTTCACCTCCTAGGACTGTCGTGAGTGTTGAATTAGCTGAACATGTGAAGCTTTTAGCCCACTGGCTAGCCCAGGGAATATACTCAGTAAATGTCAGCCACTGTCATTACCAGCATCACCATCACCCTCACCACCACCACCACCATCATCTTCGTCTGTAGTATCGTCACCGTCAGTGTTATTAATAACCTTGGTGTAAATGGAAGCCCTCCTGTATGACTTACGAGCCACACTTCTTTCCTTACGTTCCTGGGCAGCCGTTTTTAGGGTGACCGGAGGCTGAGCAGAGGAGATGACTTTGGCTTTTCTCTGATGCATCTAAGCTGTGTGAAGCACAGACCAGAGTGTTTATTTTTTATTTTGGGAAAAAACGATCCATGTGCTTCCTTACTCTGTGCTGCTGCCGGCTCTGCCAGAAAAAAGCTACCCCCTGCCCCCCCCCCCCCCCAACACGCCATCCTGGGAAAGAAGCTCCCATTTCACTTTTCACATGAATAACACATCAAGCTTGTATGCTGGACTCTGCGGTCCAGGATTGAGAAATTCATGTTGAAGGTGCATTTATACCCAGTGACGCCGTTTCAAGCCAGGCTATTAAGAAAGGTAAATGGCTTTGAGGGGCAGGAATCGATGAAGGGTTCACCCACCAGCCAGAGGGAGGTGAAGGCTGCTCTCTCCAAAGATGTGAATGAAGGCGCGATGACCATGTTCTCTTGAAGAGGTGTTCCCACATCTTAACAGACCAGAGAGATAAAGAAGACAAACTGCAGAAAGGCCGCCATCTCTGTGATTCTGTCAAGTAAAGACATTTTTAAAGCCAGATGCCATCTGTCATCGTCATCCTTTGTAAAGGAGAAGACGCCTCTGGTCTTTCTCGTCTCTGCTTTCACCCCCCCACCCCCAAAAAGGGGCAGCTTCGAAAGGTCCCATGATCAGAATAAGGCATAGCCTTTTACATTGAATACTTTGGGGCTTATTTAAGAAAAATTCACTGCATTGTTCTCATTTTTCTATCACCCAAGAATCGGGGAACCTCAGCCTCAGACTTGTTCAGATGCTTGCAACCCTGCTCAGCAGTGAATAAATCAACCACAAAATACCACTTTTAAATTGTTTTCCACATTCCTTCCTGCATATGTTTCCTATTGCTGCCATAACAAACTACAAACTTAGGGGTTTAAAACAACACAAATTTATAATCTTACAGTTCTGGACGTCAGAAGTCCTGAAGTCAGCGTTTCGGCAGGGCTCTGTTCCTTCTGGAGGCTCTTGGGGAGAGTCCTTTCCTTGCCTATTCCCGTTTCTAGAGGCTGCCAATACTCCTTGGCGTGTGGCCCCTTCCTTGCTTCCGTGGTCACATCTCTGGCTGACTCTGACACTCCTGTTGTCTCTTGTGGAACCTTGTGATTACATTGGACCCACCTGGATAACCCGGGATTAGCACCCCCATGTCAAGATCTTTAACCCAATCACGTCTGCACTGGCCCCCTTTGCTGTGTAAGGGAGCATCCTCACAGGTTCTGGGATTTGGATGTGAACGTCTCTGTGGGCCATTTTTCTATCTGCCACACTTCCTCCTCCCTCCCACTTCCTTGTCCAATAATTTGTACAGTTGAGTCTTTTAATTTGCATTTAAATGTGGGATCCTTAAGGCTGGGGGCTGGGCAGCCATTGTTGTGGTCCAGGCTCTGCTGTGTCATTTGGGGCCAAGGGCATAAAAACCCTCGGAGGCTCCCTTTCCCTTCATCTGTGAAATCATGGGTCTTCAAAGCCTCATTTCATAGTTAAATTTGAAATGTCTCTTTTCTTGTATGAGATTTTCACAACTGCTTTTCTCTGCCTGCTTCAGAGATGGAGGGGCCACCACTTAAAGGTTTTTGCGTGTATGCCTTACAAATTCGCATGGACCTGAATGTATATACGGTGGACTTGTCCATTTTATTTTATTTGTATTGTTTTTGATGTGTTTATTTTTTCCACATCTGTAATAGAACAGGCATGCTGGCAAGGATGCTGTTAAGAGCGATGATAGATGCATTTATGGTTCCTGAAGGCTTTGGAAGTGCTGGTGCTGGGCTGGGAGAGGCTGGCATATGTTTTGAGCTTTCTTTATCTAATGCTATTATTTCTTGTTAGAGATTCACCATAAAATGCTAAATAAACTTAATAACTACTAATAACCATTTATGTCAGTTGAGGACATTTAAATTTTATGAGTATGGGTGAAAATATAGGAAGATAACTGTGAAAATAGAATTTTCTATGTGTATATGGTTATTGATGTTTTATTTTATTTTTTTAACATCTTTATTGGAGTATAATTGCTTTACAATGGTGTGTTAGTTTCTGCTGTATAACAAAGTGAATCAACTATACATAAACATATATCCCCATATCTCCTCCCTCTTGTGTCTCCCTCCCACCCTCCGTATCCCACCCCTCTAGGTGGACACAAAGCACCTTTGCGAACATGTGATAGTCTGCTAAGTCTTTGTGGCAGTAAAAACAAAATACCCTCAAACACAATAAGAGCTTTTACAATTTACTAAGCGTTCGCTGCAGGCAACACATTGCATCAAATTAACAGATCCATTTCTCTTTTTTTTTAATTTGGCTGCGCCGGGTCTTGGTTGCAACATGCGGGATCTTAGTTGCGGCATGTGGAATCTAGTTCCCTGACCAGGGATCGAACCCGGGCCCCCTGCATTGTGAGTGCAGAGTCTTAACCACTGGACCACCAGGGAAGTCCCAGCATTATTTTCTTTAAGACACAGAGTACACACACCATCCTATGAGGTACATATCGGTCTCCTTATTATACAGATGGGGAAGCTGAAGATGCGGAAGGTAGGGTGTTTGCTGGAGGTCACCCAGGTCTCCCTGGGGAGAGGTGGTACCCTGCCCACTCTGTCTGCTTCCAGAGACCGCAAATGTAGCTTGGTTATGGAGCTGGCAACAGGAAGTGTGCTGTGTTGCCGGGTATTTTTGTAGAAGGGGTTTGAACATGCTTGGACTTGGCTCTCTGGAAGAGGTGACACGGGTGGGAAGACCCCTTTGGCAGGGGAGGAATAAGGAGTGCCACACAGGTGTGACTTCTTTCTTTCAAGGAGAAGCAGTGACAGGGGCCAGGAGTGTGTGGTTGGAAGGAGGGCCAGGCAGTCAGTCAGATGATGGAGGCCCCCCATGCTTGCTGGAGAAGTTTGCACATGATGTGACCAGGGAGAACTCCAGAAATGGACACAGTAATGGTGCCTGTAAAAGACAGCCTAGTCCAACAAGGTGTTCAGGATGGACGGATGAGAGTTTGATCCTGATTGATGAAAGGTTTACGATGAATTTTGCCTCAAGTCTGACGTCTTTTTAGGGAGAATCCACTAGGAAGGAAAAACATCACTGTATTTATTTATTTTTATTGAGAGTAAGCTAATTGAATATTTGGGAGTCATAAGCAGTGTGATTGTTGCCTTTATCTCCATGCTTGAGCAAAAGTACGACCTGAATTTAATGGAATGACTTTTACGTTCTTAGCTAGGAGGAACAGAACTGCTTTTTAAAAAAAAATTATGTATTAATTTATTATTTATTTATTTTTGACTGCGCCGGGTCTTAGTTGCAGCATGCGGAATCTTTGTTGCGGCATGCAGACTTCTTAGTTGTGGCATGCAAACTCTTAGTTGCCGGCATGTAGGATCTAGTTCCCCGACCAGGGATCGGACCCCGGCCCCCTGCAGTGGGAGCGTGGAGTCTTGCCCATTGGACCACCAGGGAAGTCCCAGGGATTTCAGACGTTTGTTGCATATTGTCAGTTTGAAGGATTGCTTCCTAATATTAGACGTATTTTTTTGCCTGTTTGATTGCTTAATAGCAGTATTGGCTATGTAGTAATTTAAAGAATCAGCTTGATTTTCAAAAAATATTCAGTCCATGTGTCATTGATTTACAGATAGGAAAAAGTCATCTAATGGAAAAAGTCTGTTAATGGAAACATAAGATAGTATATGAAGTGATAATTGAAATGTTGTTGACAAGAGCTTTAGTTTTCTTTCTGTTATAAACGTTATTCCACCATAAAAAGAAATGAGGTTCTGATACATGGTACGATGTGCGTACACCTTGAAAACATTATGCTAAGTGGAAGAAGCAGACACAAGAGGATAATACTGTATGATTAACGGGGTGGCTGGAGTGGTCAGATTCATAGAGACAGAAGGTGAGTTACAGGTTATCAGGGGCTGGCGGAGGGAGTGATAGGGAGTGATTGCTTCATGGTTATGGGGTTTCTGTTTGGAGTGATGAAAAAGTTCTGGAACTTGATGGTGGTGATGGGAGAGCAACGCTGTGAATGTAACTAACATCACTGAATTGTACACTTAAAAATAGTTAAAAAGGCAAATTTCACATCATACGTATTTTACCACAATAAACCACTTGTGGTTTTCTGGCGTTATGAGTAGTTATGAATTTCTTCTTCTTAAACTGAGGACCCTTGAAAAAAAGCCTCCTTTTGTGGGTATCAGAGAGGATGATCCAGGCAAAGACTGAATACTTCAATCTTAAAAATGGCAGAAACAATCCAGCATAGTTACCTTTACTAATATCTTCTTACCTCTTTTTCCTCCGAACAGCTTTTTATAACTATGATGCCAGGGGAGCGGATGAACTTTCTTTACAAATAGGAGACACCGTGCACATCCTGGAAACGTATGAAGGTGCGTATTTATTTTGGTGTCTTTCTGTTTGTAGTTTTGTGCAGTTAGTACATTTTTCAGTGCGTCATGGGCAAAGCATTACCCTGTTAGGAAAGCGTGTATGGTTGGTTTTCTTGCATGATAGGTGCTGTGTCGGGAAAGGGCAGTGGTGAGGTTATCTGTTATTTAAATCAGTTTTTTTTTTTTTTTTTTTTAAATTTAAGGTGAACTTAAAACTAAATTGCTAAACTTTTAACCTCTCAAGTTTTCTGTTGAAATAGTTGTTTTATTGTTAAGAAAAAAAACCCCATTGTTTCCTTTTTGGCAAATGTATGTCCATCTTGACTGTTAATAACTGACCACTTGGAAAACATTTTTAAATACATTTAAGATATTTTAGTGTTAGGCTCATTGTTTTGAGGTGTTTTATGTGAATGGTGAGACTTTTTATGCTCTCACGTAGATTTGTTAACAGCTTCCTGAGAGGAACCAAAATTGTCATTTCTTATTTCCTTTTTAAAAAATCTGTGACCCCATTTTCTGAATGGTGAACAGAGATTGTCACAGCTTTGTGGGATGTGGTCCAGTAAAGCAATTGTTGTAATCATCCAATAAATATACTGTCGGTGACAGTGGTTTCCTGATGTCCTTGGGTTTTCAGACAGTTGGTTTTCATATTTAGGGTTTTGCAAAGCATTAGAACGGGACACCTTTCGTTTTATGCTGTGGTTTATCGTTGCACAGAAAAGGAGCAATAACGGGCTTGAGTTTTAGACTCCTCACATGTGTGAGAGGAGTGTTGGTGGCTTTGTTTCTTGTTCAAAGGGGGTGACTTCCATATAACATAGGAAAAAAGAGAACTGATTAAAATTGATAATTCCAACAGCAAAATTGCTTTCAGATTGGGTTTAGCCAGACCCTTCCAAGTAGGAGGTTGGGTGACAGGGAGAGGAAATTGCACACATCCCGTAGTAATCACAAATTGATCTTCAGACTCGGTCTTTGGAATCCTCTCTGCACGCGAGTGACGCAGCGTTCAGCTTCTGTGCACCAGGCAAGCTGCAGCTTGCTCCCGTGTTCCTGGAGAAGCGCAAACCCATTAAAATACCCATGTCCACGTCCATGTCCATGTCCCTCACTTCCCCATCTGACTCATGCTGGCTTGGAATTCCATTCCATTTGCACCTTTTACCCTAAGAAATGTCCTACTGGGGGGAAAAAAAAATCAGCTTTTGTGTCATATGCCTGGAAGCAGATGTAATACTGCAAAAACGGTCTTTATGTGAATGAGTAGCTGTAATGGGCACCTTCTGCCTGGTTTCAGTTTTTACAGTTGACAGTTGGATTGCCTTATCTGCTCCCGGTATATATATGGCCAGTGGCTGAGAGGAAATAGAGAAATTAACTAGAGGTTAAGGATCAAAAGCTCTCATCTCAGACACTTTTCAGATCTGAAGGAAGAGTGCTCTTACATCTTTTTTTATTTCTGCCCCCTGTCAGTTGCATTTGAAATCCTGGTTAATAAACACTGGGCAATGACGTCATTCCTGAATAGATAACAATTTCCTGTGCAGCCCGGGGTAGCAGGGGCTGCGACTTCTTGTTTTTCGCTTTGTAAGAAGAATGCACTCTTTAAACAGGGGAATCCTTGGGTGAGTCGATGATCCCTGTACATTTAACTAAAAAAAATAATTGGTGGCAGGCATTTGACTGTTTGGCCAGCATCGTGATAAAGGATTCTTCGGTGAGGACTTAGTTTCCGGGCTCATCAGTCTTCTAAGTCCTGATAAAAATATTCCAGTCTTTGTAAAGACCCTGTAACGTAAAACGACTTCCCCTTCTTTAACTGCTGTCTTTTTTGGTTTTAGTCAGAATCCGATCAGAGAAATGCATTTGGGGAAGTAGTTTTGATTTTGGGAAACTTGGTGACTTTATCATCATCAAATAACAATGGAATAATTGTTTTTCTGCTCTTTCCTCTTGTTCTGTTTAAATTTTATGGATTATATTAGTGTTTGGCATTCTCTTCTTCTTTTCTCCTCACCCCTTCCACTTTTCCCCTAAGAAAATTTATTTATGGTTGTCACATTTAACTTTCCCTTTCTATGTGATCCTGTTCAGGGTAGGGTACTACTGGGATTGCTCCGGAGAATATAATTTCTAGATGATTATTCCTTATATTAAGGTTCAAAGAACACGTTTACCTGCAAGTTACGGTTAATTTTTCTGTCTCAGGCTCATGGAGGCTTGGAGCACAGAACAAAGAAAAGAACTTTTCCGGTCACCAGGGAGGTGGACTGAGCTTTGAGGGGTCATTCGGGGTATGCCTCTGCCTTTAAGCAGTGTCCAGGGTCAACCAGACAGGAGAGGTGAGCCCAGGTCACCGATGTTGATTAAGTGACTCTCCAGCCAAGGAGATGCCAGTCCTGTCACCTGCTCATTTCCAGAAGGATCTCCACGGGCTGGATGCTGTGCCTGTGTGAGAGGACAGCATTGCACCCAGATTAGGAAGGCATTCTTTTGATGAAACCACAACACTGGAACTTAATTTATTCAAAATTTTCAAAGTGATAATGATCTATTTTCTTCCAAAATGCACCTTAATTCCTTTTCCTGCCACCAGCATCTGTCAACTGAAGGTCTTGAGAGGACTGCCTCTGGGTTTCTTGGGGCGACTGTAACAAAGTACCACACAGTGGGGAGTTTAAACAACAGAAATGTGTTCCCTCACAGTTCTGGAGGCTATAAGTCCAAGGTCAAGGTGTCGGCAGGGTTGGTTGCTTCTCAGGGCTGAGAGGGGTAAGCTGTTCCACGGTCTCCCCAAGCTCTGGTGGTTTGCTGACATCGCTGGCATTCCTTGCCTTGTAGATGCAACGCCCTAGATTCTGCCTGTGTGATCACATGGCGTCCTCCCTGCGCTTGACTTTGACTGTCTATTCCTCCTTTTTATAAGGACACTGTATTGGATTAGGTCCACTGTAATGACCTCATCTTAACTTGATTATCTGCCAAGACCCTATTTCTAGATAAGGGTACACCCACAGGTGGAGGGAGTTAGGACTTCAACATCTGTTTGGGGTGGGCAGAACACAGTTCAACCCACAACAAACAGGAAAAAGTAGTCATGTTGGTAAGGCTCTCATTTCACAGAAGACCACCAGGCCCTCCAGTGCAGCCTCCACCCAGCAGGCATCCTTTGCACCTTGTCCCAGGTGACTGGCCACCTGGCCCCAGCCTAGTGGAAGAGCACCGCAGCTGTGCTTCTCATCCTGTGTTGCTTCCAGAACCTCCATCCTCTGGGCTGGGTCTGCGCCCTGCCACCGGCCCGGGTGCCTGCAAAATATTGTACCCAGGACAGCTCCAGAACGCCCAGTGTGCACGCAGATGCTGTCCATTAGGGCGTGGTTTGGTCAGATCCGGCCTTTGGCTGTCTTGTAGTTCAGTACTCAGAGCAGGACACAGTACACCTGACACAGGTGACTGTGCTGTCCATCCAGGCAGGTACTTGTGAGGTGAGCAGGACCCAGGACCTTAGTGATCTAGTTTCCTCCTGTCCTACCTGAGCCCCAGCCTTTTATTTTTTAATATTTATAATTTATTTACTCATTTGGTTGCGCCGGCTCCTTAGTTGCGGCATGTGTGTGGGATCTAGTTCCCTGACCAGGGATCGAACCTGGTCCCCCTGCACTGGGAGCGCGGAGTCTTATCCACTGCGCCACCAGGGAAGTCCCCCCAGCCTTCTTCTCACACGTGTCCTAGCTTTGCTGCCGGTGGCTTCTCAGATGCTTGGTGAGCGCCCCTCTGCACCTGTGCTCTGCCGGGCCTCCCTCCTCCTTCCTCCATCTGACTAGCCATCCTTGAAGTCTCTGCCTAAGCACACCTCCCTGGGCAGAAGCTCCCTTCCGACTCCCTTGCGCCTGCTTTGTTCTGCCTGGTCCTGTCCTCAGCTGGTTCCAGCCCTGGACTTGAGTGTGTGTGCTCCTGTCCTGTTGGGAACGCTCCAGTGTACCCACTGACCTGGCTGCCGTTTTCCTGGGCTGGACGGGGCCCTCCCTGAGTTTCAGGACTACGTCTGACCTATACTTGCCGTTGGGGGGCGGGTGTCTCTTGTTTGGAGCAGGTTGGTTGAGCCCTGCCTGGGAGGAGTGAATCAGCCTGTTAATTCAGTGAGCCACGCACCTTTCTGCTCCTATAGCTGCATTCCCACTGGCCTGCCCCTCCAAAGCAGCAGCCACTCATCATCCTTCTAGGTCCCCCCACTTCCCTGCATGAAGCCTCTGCAGGGATGTCCTCTCTCCTTCATGCTCAAATCTCTGCCCTTGGTGGTGGTTTGAGCCCTGCTTGTCGTAGGGGAATCTTCTGGTGTGTGAGCCCTTGGAGGGCAGAAATTGGGTCTAATCTATTGACATTTCTACATTTGCTCTGCCTAGTGTGGCCTCTGGCACATAGTCTGGGTTCTCAGTTGGTGGAAGGAATAACAGACACAGAAATTCTTGGGAAGGGAAAGCCTAGGTGTTCCTTTTGCTTAGGAAGAGGCCATTAAAAAAGAAACCACCGTCTGTTACCATAAAGTAAAATCAAAGGACCCCTTATCTTTTTATCCTGGTAGCTCAACTCTTTCTTCTCTTCCTTCTTCTGGAAAACCCTTCTGCTGTGTTTGAAGTGAATTTTTCTCTTGGCCTGTACTGGTTGGTGTGTGTATATATATATGTGTGTGTGTATATATATATATATATATATATATATATATATATATAAATATTTTTAATAGCTCTTTATTGGAGTATAATTACTTCACAAAACCGTGTTAGTTTCTGTTGCACAACAAAGTGAATCAGCCATCTGCATACACACGTCCCCATATCCCCTCCCTCTCGAGCTTCCCTCCCATCCTCCCTGTCCCACCCCTCTAGGTCATGTATATAAATGTGGTTGTAGCTCTCATTCTGTTTCCTTCTTTTAAAAAAATTATTTATTTTTGGCTGCGTTGGGTCTTCGTTGCTGCGCGCGGGCTTTCTCTAGTTGTGGCGAGTAGGGGCTACTCTTTGTTGCGGTGCGCGGGCTTCTCATTGCGGTGGCTCCTCTTATGGGGCACAGGCTCTAGGTGCACGGGCTTCGGTAGTTGTGGCACGTGGGCTCAGTATTTGTGGCTTGTGGGCTCTAGAGCGCAGGCTCAGTAGTTGTGGCGCACGGGCTCAGTATTTGTGGCTTGCGGGCTCTAGAGTAGTTGTGGCGCACGGGCTTAGCTGCTCCGCAGTCCGTGAGATCCCCCTGGACCAGGGCTTGAACCTGTGTCCCCTGCATTGGCAGGCGGATTCTTAACCGCTGCGCCACCGGGGGAGACCCTCATTCTGTTTCTCACCTTCTTACTCAGCACTGTGCTCCAAGACGCAGTCCTGTTGTGTGTATATATTTAGTCCGTGGCCCTCACTGCTCTGTGTGCACCTGCATGTTTTGCTAACCACCCTCCAGTTCTGGGCGCTCATTCTGCCCCCGTAGATCACGCTGCCATGGGCCTCCTGTGTCTGCCGCGCTGCGTGTGGATGGGTATGTGGGATGTCTTCGGGGTGCACGGCTGCTCGCGGGGTGTGGGGTTATATACTCTGGATAAGTAGGGTCGCGCTCACACTGGCTGTGTGGCCCCCTCCCTATGATAACCGTGCAGTAACATTATGTTTTACATTTTGATTTATCTGATTATAAGTGTGAGCATCTCTTCATTCATGTGTAAGTCTCTTAGGTTCCTTCTTCTATACATTGTTTATAAACGTTGCTTATTTATTTTATTTTATTTTTTTTTTTTCGTTGCTTATTTTTGACTTGGTTTCTGTCTTCTTCTTGCCACGTTGAAGTATTTCCTTAGATGTTCTAGGACATTCATCCCATGTCAGTTTCAGAAGAGAAAGGGCCAAGTAATACTGAAAATACGGGAAGGATAAAATAACAGGATAGCGGACAGTCCGTTACATTGAATACAGCCTTTTGAACTTTTTCCATTTCACTGTCTGTGAACATGGCCCTGGGTGGATGCTGATTCTGGCCTTGGCAGGTAGAAACCCGCGAAGGAGACAGTGCGTGGCTCTCAGGAGGTACTCCTCCAAACGTGCAGGGAAATCTAGGCATTTTGTGTCTGCGGTGCCCCCTAGTCAATCTGTGCAGTTCCCTTGTCAGGAAATGAAATGGGTTCATTGGTTGTATCCAGGTCTTAGCAAATCCTTTGCGAGGCTCCTAGCAATTTCCAGCTTCTTTTCTGAATGCTCAGAAAGCATCTCTTCATAGTGCCGGGAGGATCTTAACCCCGTCACTTTCTGGTTCCTCTCCACCTCTGGTTGTTAAATTATTGCTCTGTTAGAGGTGTGTGATCATTGGTGCAATATAAGCCCGTTTTCAATTTCTGGGCACCTTCATTCATGTATCCCAGGTTTCCGAGGTTTGACTATTTCATACTGTATAAAAACCCAATACTTGGATGTTCTCTGGGAGTTGACTCGACTGGCACTTTCCAAGTATCTCCGTCCTTTTGCTCCTGGGGGGCTGAGTTGGAATTTGTCCGAGCTTCTGATTTCCTTTTCTGGAGTGAGGTGGCCTAAAGCAGCTTCAGAGTGTTTGGGATAAGGAAACATCCACCGGACGTCCTGCCGTGGTGTAGTTGTTGGGAGGTGGGTGACCGGCCGTGGTCCCCTGGGCACTGGCAGGGACGATTTCTGCCCTCAGTTGAAGTGGAGGGGACAAGGGAGTGGTCCAGTCCAGTCCGGCACTGAATGTCTCTTCCATTTGGCATTTAATTCCTGCCGGCAGTGCTAGCACGTCTGTCTGTCTGCTCTGTTTGCTTGTCCTCCCCACATGAGGGAATGGGAACTTGAATCTAGGCCAGACCCCAAGGGGGTAGGCGGACCCATATTCCTGGGCCCGGTGCTTCCTGCTGGGGGTCCAGCCTTTGCCACAGAAGCACTTTGTGCGATCGTGGCTGCTCCAGGGCAAAGCCACCCTCCATCCCTTAGAGGGAGGAAGTCGGCTCTCAATAGGATTTCTGTTTTGCAGCAGCTCTTGATGATCTGAGGATGCTGGTATGTGCACTTGGCAGTGACCCCGCTCCATCTGGCGGAGGAACAGATACGAAAATGCGCACTCCAGGAGCCTGCCTAGGGCCGGATGGTCAAAAGGACCACTCCTCCTCCTGGAACCGTGCTTCCTCAGTTCTCATTGGCGCCTTCAAGGCCGCGTGCGGCAGGTGAAGGAGCTGGAGGTCTGTGTGAAGAGGCCCCTGGCCAGGCTTCAAGCGTGGTTTTAAGATGCTGTTTAGGAGACCCCATAGCATCTCTCCAAAGCCTTAGGATTACTGAGTTCTGTTACGGGCTGACTTCCCTGGTTCTGCAAACAATGAGTTCTTGACAGCGGGAAGGTGCTGTTAGGACGCTGTGATGTCTCCTTGTACTAACTGTTTCGCTTTTGTGTTTGTTTAGGGTGGTACAGAGGTTACACCTTAAGGAAAAAGTCTAAGAAGGTAAGTCCTTGTTATTAAACACAGTGCGTGTCCCTTCATAAATCACAATAGGCGAGGAAGTAAATGCTGTCTCATGGTGCCTAAGAGTTGTCCTTATATATCTCTTTCTCTGAATTAAAAAAATACATGGGTTGAAATATGGGCTACCCTGAATTGTTTTCTTTAAAAAATTTTTTTAATTAAAAAAAATTTATTTTATTAATTGAAGTCTAATTGATTATCAATGTTGTGTTAGTTTCAGGTGTACAGCAAAGTGGTTCAGTTATACATATACATATATCCATTTTTTTCAGATTCTTCTCCCATACAGGTTGTTACAAAATATTGAGTAGAGTTCCCTGTGCTATACAGTAGGTCCTTGTTAGTTATCTATTCTATATATAGTAGTGTGTATATGTTAACCCCAAACTTCTAATTTATCACTTCCCTTCCTGAATTGTTTTCTTCTGAACAACATATGTACGTAGAAATTGCAATTTCATTTCTGTGAGTGAATGGCTGGGCTGTGGCGTGATATTGACCTGCTGTCATGAGAGGTGGACTCTTCTTTTCCTGGTAGAATTCTGCATCCTGTTTAAGCACAGGATGTATAAGAGAATGATCTGGGTATAATGACTTGAGAAGAAAGTACTGCTCACTATTTTCAATCTTGCATTATCCTTGATGATAAATTAGCAGATTTGCAGCGCTCACGCTTGCTTTTTCCCCTCTCACTTATAACTATTTTTATACTGCTTACGTCGCTGGCAAAAGAAAGAGGTTCTGCCTTCCAGGGCAGTTTGCATGCGTGGTTGTTTGAATTTCTGAAGCTAAGATGTGCAGTTACATTGTGGTGGACAGTCCCGTACACAGTTCTGTTGTGGCTTTTCCGTTCTCAGCTTCACAAAATCTAATGACGCCTCTTCCATTTCATTCTATGATTCTGAAGTACTGTCCATTCTAAGCTGTGGTTTGGCTGTCCACGTTACCTTATAAAATCTCATTATACTTGACAGATGGTTCATTTTATTTCTGTTTCTTAGCTTGGCCTCTCATTATCTAGTTACCGGGCTGGGCTCCTCTTGTGGTCCGGAGCCTGTAGCTAAGGCTGCTGGAGTCCAGCTGTGCAAGCACAGGGCCTTCTTCATCTGCTTTCCCCAGACGCCCTGCTCTCAGGCTGTGCCGGACAGGTGGGAGCTGTCCATCCTCTGGTCTCAGTCACCTCGGAGGCCTCCAGGCTGAGCTTCGCGGCAGCCTTTCTCTGGCATAGTCTGTCCTAATGTGAGAGATGCTGTTAGGGATACCTGGTGAGCCAGATCTGCAAATGGGAGCCAGGACCTCCCACCTCCGCCCTGCCGAGCTCAGACTGGGCTATGAGTCTCTACACATCCAATGACCTGGAGCCTTGAGCTTTGAACAAGGTAGATTGCAACCAGGTGGCTGGTGGAATAGATTTCTCCAGGGAAAGTTCTATTTTCACATTGATTATCTCTTCCATAATTTGGGATTAGCAGGTGCAAGCTATTACATATAAGATGGATAAACTACAAGGTCCTATTGTATAACACAGGGAACTATATTCAATATCTTGTGATAAACCATCATGGAAAAGAATATGAAAAAGAATGTGTGTGTGTATGTGTGTGTGTGTGTGTGTGTGTGTGTGTGTGTGTGTGTGTGTGTGTATATATATTTATTTAACTGAGTCACTTTGCTATACAGCAGAAATTAACACAACATTGTAAATCAACTATACTTCAATAAAAAATAAAATATTCCTGCAGATGAAAACCTGAGGTTCGTGTGAGAAAGCCATAACTGAGGACTTGATTAATAAAGAGATTAGGGCTATGAACCATCCCCCTCCCCAGTGACAAAGCGCTAGGTGCATCCCAGGGAAGCTGTGCACTTTTCTTTGATATTTGGTGTCTGGTACCACCTTCCCAGTCGGGATCTCTCCCAACTCCTCATGCCTCCATGGGCCCTAATCCTTCCTACCCTGCACCACAGGGCCCTGACTTTACAGCTCATAGAGCTGGGTAGGGGCATATTTATTTTTCCACCTAAAATCTTCATTAGCAGATGAGGAAATTGAAGCCTTAAAAAGGTCGGTTGTGATTTTGCATCAGCACCCCTGCCCCAGGCGGTAGCAGAGAAGGGACTTGGCTCCTAGTAACCTGACTCTGTGTTCTGGAAGCATCCTTTTATCGGTATTCACAAATGAGCAATAGATCTGGGCTGGTCCCGACTGCCCCAGCTGGAGAAGTTGCTCATTTCAGGCTTCCCTGGTGGCAAAGTGGTTAAGAATTCCACCTGCCAATGCAGGGAATACGGGTTCAATCCCTGGTCTGGGAAGATCCCACATGCCGCGGAGCAACTAAGCCCGTGCACCACAGCTACTAAGCCTGTGCTCTAGAGCCCGTGAATCACAACTACTAAGCCCGCGTGCCACAGCTACTGAAGCCCACGTGCCTAGAGCCTGTGCTCCGCAAAAAGAGAAGCCACCGCAATGAGAAGCCCACGCACCGCTACGAAGAGTAGCCCCCGCTCGCTGCAACTAGAGAAAGCCCACGCGCAGCAACGAAGACCCAATGCAGCCAAAAATAAAATGAATTAAAAAAAAAAAGTCACTTACTTCAAGCCTCCAGATGTGTCCAGCCTCATTTCTTTCACTGTCCCTTCTGTGGCTCCATGATTCTCGAGAGCAGGTTTACCGAGACTGAGGGACATCTCTGGACATGGGCAGGGGGCGAGACTGGCTTATTTGTATGTGTGTCCGTCCCGTCGTCCCTCCCCGCCCCGTGCTCACCTGTTGACATCAAATGTGCACCTGGAGACCGTCCTGGGATCTGGAGGTGTCCTAGCATCGGGCACCCGCAGTCCTCTTTGGTGGTCAGCCTCTGTCTTTCTGCCTGACTCCTTCCCTCTCTGTGATAATTCTTCTTTACATGAAGTGCGGCCACTTCCCTGGCAGGCAGGAGGAACCTGAACCAGTGGTGCCCATGCCTCCTTCCCAAGCAGGATTAGTAGGGTGGTTTCTGGATTTCCTGTGGAAATCCTTTGGGGCCAGATGCCAGGGAAACCTAGTCGGAAGCTCCTGTTCCCACAGCAGGTGCCCGAAGCCACCAGGGCCACTGATTGGCTTTTTGCTGTGTGCATGACATCTCACGTGGGAAGCCACAACCTGTTTGCGTTGCATCGTTGCAAGATCCCAGGGCCTGGTGCCCCACTGCTTGCCTCCAGGAAGGGAGGTAGTGTCCTTGCTCAGGAAGCAGGACCAGAACTCTTGGTAAAGCTCCTGTCACTTCACGCACGGTGCCTGACACTGACCGTCCTCTTGAGGAGCTGTCTCCCTCGGAACTGTCTGTTGGGCCCCTGTGTGCCGTACGCTTGGGGGTGCCAAGCACTGTCTCCGTGTAACCTGGTGTGCTCCCCCTAGGAGTCTGGCAGGTTGGGCGAAATGCACCCAGTTTCTCTATTTTATCTGACGGCCCCTCTGGAGATGGTTGCGAAAGTCTCCTTGGGTCAGGTAAGCAGTCAGTGCCTATGTGATGATCAACGGTATAAACTGACTTTTGATGACAATTTTAGTATCTCGAAAGGAAGAACTGTCAGAAGCCATTGTCAGAAATTGTTCTTAGACATCATTTGGCTGTGGATCTTCCTGTGTTGAGGTCAGCAGTAAAAACGAGGTGTGACCCATGGAGAAGACACAGCAAAGTCCCTGTGGGATTTTTTCTGTGCAAACAGATTGCGTCTGTTTTCCTCTAAGACGTCTGCAGCCTCTTTGAAACACAAGCGGATTGAGTTGCCATCTTTTACACTTCTTTGTTTTCTGTGCTATGTTGTGTATGAGACTTAGCATTAGGCTTGCAGATTTAATAGTGATCCAGCCATCCCCACCTCCATTATGGGGGGGCAGTCGTTCGATTTGCGATCAGTACTCATATTAATAATAAAACCTGCTGTCTTTTTTCCTCCCAAAGGGTATATTTCCTGCTTCATATATTCATCTTAAAGAAGCCATAGTTGAAGGAAAAGGGTGAGTCTTGTCTTGATATTTAAATGAAGTCATGCAGTGATTGTATTTGGCCTGAGGCTCTTTGCAGGGCGATGTTGGGGGTTGGACAATGGGTGCCATTGACCCTGATGTGACAGGAGTTTGGGGAGAGAAGGGAAACTTCTGTTCTAGGGCTGTCCATAGCATGGCTTTGAGCCTTCACACAGTCTTAAGTCAGCGTAGGAACTGCAGTCAACCTCCTTGAACCTGATGCGGATTTGGAAAGCTTCGTAGTTCACTCTGTGAGCCACCCTATTAGGCAAAGCCTGCACGGCGCCCCCAGCTCTGAATCCATTTTTCCGGAAGACTTTGCAGGCTGTGACACAAATGGGGTTGAGGGTGAAGCAACAGTTGTTAAATTGGGGTGTGTGTGAATTTACATGTTGCTTAATGCTGACGTATGTTTCCTAGAGGTCATAAAACTGATGTATAAGATCTTTAAAAGGACATTTGTAGAACAGAAACCCATTAGGCAGGAATGGCAAATGAATAGCCAGGTGCAAACTTGGGGGAAGGAGCATTAAAATGTTTTCCTTTTTTGTCTCTGCTACATCTTCACACTAGTTAAATATGTAAATGATAAAATTACTAACCATATGATTACTGCATAATGACATCTCTGCGGCTGATTACAAAATTGCCTTTCCAAGCAGTGTACTTTTAACATACGAAAAGGACTAGGTCGGGCTCTGTAGTTCCGATTAAAACGAAGAAAATAATTTAGAGGCAGAAATGTGATGACCTGTAATAGGGTCCTTTTTTCTACAGATAAAATGTTTTGTATGTACAGTTTCAAAGGGAAGTAAAAAGAGGAAAGTTTTGAAACTTTCACCCTCCTGTGGAAATAGTTGAATAAAGTGTGCTTTTCATGTATTTTACATCAGTCTGTATCAGGATCAGTCTGGACATCAGACTGTATAGGAATTATTTTTTTAAAAAGCACTTTGATGTATACAAATGAGCATATGTAAAATGTAATTATGAAGCATAATAGTGAAGGACACAAGGGACTGTGTGGATTCTTGGTAAGTAGAGTCACCCCCTGACAGCCAGATGGACAGGCAGACAGACACTTTTGTTCCTGTCCCTGGGTTAGTGTCACATGCCCCAGCATGTGCAAACGAACGGGGCACCGGTGAAACAAGCAGTCTAGAAGGTTCTCTGCCGATGCTCCAGGGCTCCTGTGATTGCTTTTACTGATACCTGCCCTAACCCTCCCTCGGCTGTTCCCACCCAAACCTGGCTGCTTCCCGCCTCCCTCCTGGCAGAGAACCTCCTGCCTTCAGACGACCGGTGGTCTCACTCCGTACTTTTCCTCCGGATACCGTGGGCATCACCTTCCCTTTCTTCTCCTGGTCCTTCCTCCTTTCCAGTGCCGGCCACTCTTCATCCTGCCCCTGCCTGTCTCCTTGCTGTCCAAGTTCATTATCCCGTCTCTCCTGCAGGCTCTCTGTCCTCTCTGTACATCGGCCTTCCTTCACGCTCAGACACCCCAGATCGTGGCTGTGTTGCGGCTGCCACCGATCCTGTACCTTTAGCCTCGTGACCGAGGCAATTCCCGTTTGTCCCCTCCCCTGACAGCGACATGGTTACCACACCTCCTAATCGCCCGTGTCTTCTTAGCCCTCCTCTCTGGAGCTTGTCTGTCGCATCTGACACTGGCGGGCGTCCGCTGCGCTCAGCTCCTGAGGCTTCTGGTGCTTCCCCCCTGCATCACCCCTGCCTGCCCCTCTCAGGGCGCCCTCCTTACCTTCTGGTTCTCTGTTGCCCCTCCCCCCTTGAGGTGGCTTCTGTGCTTGCATCTCAGCTGTCCCCTCTCTGTGGGGAACACTTGGATGGGGACCTGCGGCCCTGACTTGCCCCATGACATCTGCTTCAGTCACGCAGAGCCAGGGAGCTCATATGAATCACCACCTGTGACAGGCACTGTCGGGTGTGTTTACTGCTGGCCCCCAGCAGGTAACAGGGTGGTTACAGAGGTAACAGCACAGCCGCGTCAGATACCTTAGAGCCAGCTGGCACTCGGTCCAGGGGACAGATCAGGCCAATGCAGGAAAGGATCCAGAGCTGAGAAGGATCCAGAGAAGGATCCTTCTCTGGATCCAGAAGGATCCAGAGCTGAGACCGGGGTCCACCGTGTGCAGTGAGACCCTCCTTCCATGGGGAAAGCGGGGTCTCATTGAGCTCCAGGTGTCTCCTAGCCAGTGGGAAGAGCCCAGTGGACCCAGCGTGAAACTCAGTCTCTGTGACGTGAATGCAACCCAGTTACTGACGAGCGTCCTCGCACTGTGCGTAGAGAAGCTCTCCCTGGAGGCTTTGCAAGGATGACATCACAGAGTCATGATGCCAACCACATTTTCATCAACATCCCTACTGGGAAACTCGGTGACAGAGTTGGTAGGGCTGCTGTAACCATCACGTCCTGTAATGGACACTGATGATGTCCCAGCAAAGGGTAATTCCTAGCAGCACTTTCATGTGGGGTGGTCCCGCGGGCAGCCCTCCCCGGATGTCTGGTCCCTGCTACTCCCGCTGGTGCACGTGGTCAGACCTCTCTGGAGGGACTGGCCCTCTCTCAGGGACTCCAGTGTTTCTTCCTTGGGGAGCACCCCGCCATCAATGAGTCATTGCAGCCTTGAGCCCCGATTGTGAGCTGCAGTCAGGGTCCTGCCCACAGGTCTGGGCTCCAGGCAGTTGAAGATACGTAGGTGGGACCTATTTCAGTGCCCCCTGGACACTTCACGTTGATGGGAGTCTTGTCTGTTCAGGACCTGTAGGCCCACTAAATTCAGTCTCTGACCCAGTCCCACATATCAATATTATGAGTCCTACTTAGCGCAGTGCCCGACGCAGAGCACGTGACCAGAAAACAGTGGTGGATTTAATAAAAACCAGCGCACAAAGATTGGTAGATCATGAGTCAGGAATAAGTCAAGGGTTAACCTTCTGGGGTGGAGAGAAAAGGGAAAGAGGATAAGCAGAATTTGGGGATCAGGGCGCCTGTGGACACTTGAAAGCTGTAACCTCGCTCATATTTAGCAAGGATAACTGCTTCATGTGTATTATCATAGAATGAGTTTTAGGCCTGACGGAAATGTAAAAAATCATCTTATCCCAAACCTGCATTTCAATGCCACATAGACTGGTGGTAATTCACGGCATCTATAAAATAGATGGGTACGCATATTATGATATACTTTCCATTTCTCAGACCTTGATGTTCTGATGGGATGTTACTTGCCTCCTTCATCTTACCTTGACATACGAGGTAGATGGCTTACACGGAGGATGATGTACGGACATTCTCAGACTCTGTACAGAAATTACTTGTCATTCGTAGAGATGTATGTATTCCTTTGTGGGCGCAGTCTCATTTTGTCTACTGTCTCTCCATTTGCTTAAATATTGCACTGTGGCCTAGATTTGGAATTTACAAGGTACCCCTGGTTTAACGAAGCCATGACCGTCTCTCTCCTTTCCTACATCCTTCCCAGGCAACATGAAACGGTCATCCCAGGCGACCTCCCGCTCATACAGGAAGTCACCACAACACTGAGAGAGTGGTCCACCATCTGGAGGCAGCTCTACGTGGTGAGAAAATGGGATTTTGAATCGGAGCTTAGCAATAGAGAAGGGTCTTTGTGGACCCCGCTGAACCAACAGGGTAGTTTGCCTTTTTCCGGGAACCTCAAAAGTAGAACTTGTGGGAGCGGGTCATACTTAGCAGCCTGGCCCAGTACTCTGGCCACCCTCAGGGACCATGTGCCCTTCCACCTGCTTTGTGTTGGGGTGTAGCCGTGCTGACTGCAGTGAAGTGGCTGTCAAGGAAGGGGCCATGGGTTTCGCCTTTCCTTGTGTTGGAAAGGGAAATGGGCCGCTTTCAGGCTTTGGAAGACAGGCTGAGGCAACCTGCGCTGGGGTTCCCTCAAAGTTTGTATGTGAGTATGAAAGCGAAAATCTGCTTTGAAACTGTCGTAGGTGCTTCGTTATGGATGCAGTAGAGAGGGATGACTATCTTTGCCATTGTTTGCATGTAGGTAATGCTTCTTTTCATTTGAGAAAAATGACATAGTCTTCTAGACCTAAGCGTGTCTGTTGCAGAGGGACGGAAATAGTTTACTTTCTGGCTTCGTGTGGGATGTCCAGTTCTCCTCATCTCGGAAGAAGCCTTATTAATGCAGCGAGTTTGGAGCCCTGACATCTTCCATTTCGTATTCCCCGGGGCATTTCTTTGCACATAAATTCATATTTACGGAAGCATACCTTTTGTTAAGCCTGTATTTCTCTTCAGAGTCTTGACTTCTCATCTGCTAATGTTGTCAGCCCAAAGCTGGGACTCTGGAGGTAAGGCCGTGCTTCGATTTCTCGGGAACATAGAAAATTTCCCAGCGTCCCACAGCTGCTCTCCAGGCAGCCTTGTTGCTTTTGATTATACAGTGGTTTCCTATAAATGCACAGTAATAAGCTGTTGCAGTAATTGTTCATCAAATGTTCTCCAAAACCTAAAAGCGTAAAGTTAGCCGGGAATGTCTTGTGTAAATCTGAGCAATTTTGGAGTCGGTGTTTCATGTTAGCAATTTTTAAACAAAAATGCAGCAGCAAAACAAACAGGAGTTGATGCTGAAAAATATGTTAGTGGACACGGTTTTGGCCACACAGTCCCGGAACAGGCGTTCCTAACTGTCACCTTGGTTTCTTTTAAAAAATTTACATTTGCCTCTTAGGGATTTACATTGCTAGATTTGTGCAAAGGTAAACAACAGTGCTTATTTTATATAGATAGATAGATAGATAGAGATACACGCACACACACACATACATATTGCTCATAAATGTTTTTTCCCCCTCTGCTCTGTGGCTGTAGACAAGTTAGGAAAATATTGTGGATTTTAGATATTTGGTAATGCTTTGTAAAACTGGACAAGGAGAATTAATAAGATGGAAACAAACTTAATTTTAGAATAAACCAGTGACTTTGATTATTTAGTTTTCATTTAAGGAATTCAGATTATGGGAATTCCTTGGTGGTCCAGTGGTTGGTTAGGACTCAGTGCTTTCACTGCCGTGGGCCCAGGTCCGATCCCTGGTTGGGGAACTAAGATTCTGCAAGCCTTGTGGCGTGGTCAAAAAAAAAAAAAAGAAAGTAAGAAATTAAGATTAGGATCATACTAAGGAAAAAAGCTCATGGGATGGAAGATAATCTGTTAGGGCATGATAGGATGGGTAAGTGGTGGGGATCTTAGAAATTCCTAGAAAGGATGTCAAATATAGAAATAGTGGGGGTGAGAGATTCAGCTGTGTAGAGGAGAAGTTATTCTAAAATGTAGCGATGACCACGTTTTAGTTTTTTATAGGCACCATGCCTTGTAGAATTTTATCCAGTTAGGTTTCAGCTAGATTTTTTTTCACGGAAAGGACCACAGGATTCTTTTCCCTTTGGGTGATTCCTCATTTTCTTGATGAAGTGTACTCTTTGCAGTGCTCGGGCTTCTCGTTGCGGTGGCTTCTCTTGTTGCAGAGCACGGGCTCCAGGCGCGTGGGCTTCAGTAGTTGTGGCTCGCCGGCTCTCGAGCGCAGGCTCAGTAGTTGTGGCTCATTGGCTCCAGAGCGCAGGCTCAGTAGTTGTGGCGCACGGGCTTAGTTGCCCTGCGGCATGTGGGATCTTCCTGGAACGGGGCTCGAACCCGTGTCCCCTGCCTTGGCAGGCGGATTCTTAACCACTGTGCCACCAGCGAAGTCCCTCTTGATGAACTGTACTCTTGCTGTTGCAAAACTGTTGCTATTCTTCGTACCATCAAACCCCTTGGAATATGTAGAAAGTGATAAGCGGTACCAATTTTGTATCTTGTTTGTGCTTCCCTTGTGGCGTAAACGCACCGAGAGCTTTTGTAGACTCAGATTTTGCCTTTTGCAGAAGCCTCTCTGCACAAGCCAAATGCACCACAGTCACCAGAAGAGCCCAGAGGCACATTCTCTTGTAGCTCAGCCGACAGGCCTCAGGGTTGAGTTTCTCTGTGTGCTGAGAATTATTGGGGGAGAAGGTATTCTGAAGTCTCAGTAGGCAGGATCTGTAGGCTCGGCACTTCCTCAGGGAGCTACAAGGGTTGCCCATTCATAGGCCAGATTCTAGAAGCTCCCGTGCTGGCTTTGAGGCTCCCAGTCCAGATCCTGCCCTGGTGTACTCTGGTTGGCTGGAATATGCAAGTTCGTGCATTGTCTTTTATTCTTTTCGTGTGTGATGGGAACCAAATTCTATCTAATGTGTTCAGTTGCATGTTAGAAACATCTTTAATTTGACATTAATTGAACATCATCATGTAAAGCACAGACATGTCTATTTGAGAAAAAAGAAATCCACAGTGCTCTTTTAAATCAAGAACTTAACGACTGGCTTTTCCCCCCTCGTCTAGCAAGATAACAGGGAGATGTTTCGAAACGTTCGGCACATGATCTACGACCTTATTGAGTGGCGATCGCAAATTCTTTCTGGAACTCTGCCACAGGATGAGCTCAAAGAACTGAAGAAGAAAGTCACTGCCAAAATTGATTATGGAAACAGGTTTGTTTATTTGAAAGATGATTTCATGCTTACGTTATCCAATATAATAGCATCCCCATAAACCTTGAGGAGAATATAATCCTATCTTATGATAAAACAAAATTTCTAACATCAAAATAATGGCACGGGTTTCATTTTTAAAAGGATGAGCTGTTTTCTCTTGGATCCTGAAGATCAGGGGTTTTCTGAGTCACTGTTGAAAAGTATTCTTTTCAAGAAGATGGGCCTGGGATAACCTGTCATTGTCACTCTTTCAGACGGGACCGCGCATTGATTTCCCTGACGGGGAACTTTTCCTTTCTGCTGACAGTATTTGACCTTGATTCCAGACATGGGGGTACTTTGTGTAGTAACAAAAGCACCAGGTTTCTTTCTGTGCAGTCCTGCGTTCTGAAAGTTGGAAGGGACATCGAAGGGCACCTTAAAACTTGGCACCAGTGTAGGGACGCCAGATTTGGCGAACAAAAATACAGCCAGCTGGTCTCTTCTCTTCTCCGTCATCCTATGTGTGGTTGAATTTGCTCCTTGCCATGTCTTCTCACAAGACTTTCAGGATCAAGCGATTCCTGGCCAAGGAACAAAAGGAGAACTGTCCTATTCCCCAACGGATTTGAATGAAAACTGGTAATAAAATCAGGTAAAATTCCAAGAGAAGACATTGGAGAAGAACCAAGCTGGGTCTATAAGGAGCCTTGCGTGAGGTGGCGCACATTTATGCTGGGTCAAGATCACTTGCATGTTACCATATCTCTCTGAGACCATCACTAGTATCTGGACAGCCGGATGTGTTTTATTTTTGTGTCAGTTTTTCTGCACTAGTGCAGAAACTATTATTATTGGCTTAATAATAAATGTGTGAGACCTTTTTTTGGAAAAAGTATACAGCCAGCTAAATTTGCATTTTCGATATGAATAACACGTAATTGTTTTACAGGAGTATGTCGCATGCAAAAGTTCCCATTTACAGCAGGGTGCCGCCCAGCTCTGCTTGAATGCCTTTAACAATGGTGCACTCACTCTCCCACAGAGATGCGTGTCCTAGTGTGGGCATGCATTTCTGATGCACAGTCATCCCAGCTCTCCCAGGTTCTGTAACCAGGATGAGGCCACGCCCTTTTCTACCGGGTAGCTATTTGACTGTTCATATAATGTCAGAGCTGCAAGAAGCCTTAAAAAGTATCTGGTCACAGGACCCCCAAATGCTGGTCTGTATCAGAATCACTTGGAAAGCTTTCAAAATATAGCATCCTGGGAACCACTCCTTAAGATCCTGATTGCTGGCGTCTGGAATACTGGCTAGAAATCCCAGTCTTTAAAAATAGACTTGGACTGTGACGGACAGCAGATTGGGAAACTACTGGTTTAGTCCAGCCTCCTCATTTTACACATTAGGACGTAAAGCTCAGGAAGTAGCTTCATTCAGCTGAAGGGAGCCCTGGAAAAACTAAAAAAGTGTTTTGTAAAATCAGAATTGTAACAGTTTTGTTTTCTGGTAATTCAGACTTTCAAGTGTGAAAAGGTTTTAAAAGCTGCATTATTAGTAAGATGTAATGTTTGGATTAGAAAAGGCTACAGGAGAAGGCTTTTAAATGTTTTTTTCCCCCAGGAAGCCAGAGATTTCTGGGTATAGGATATGAGATATTGTTGCAGTGAAACCCTCTTCAAGACCACCTGCCTAAAACCCAAACTTTTGGAGCTTTGCTTCTATTTTCTCTTGGAGTATCATATTTCGAACTTATGTCCAGAAACCACCTGCTTAATTTGGCCGTGGGAAGCCAAAGTACTTTATGTCGTGGAACAATCTAGTAAAGAAAGGGAAGTCCATTTCCAAACGTAATTTACTACTTCGATAGGAAATGCAGTCCTTAACAAAATAGGTTTTTGCCCAAGGAACTCAGATCTACTCCGTAACTTCTCTAAAGCCCAATACTCTGTGCATATCTTTCTAGTTCCTTCTTCAGAAAACAAAATAGTAAAAAATAAAATCACTGTGTTGAAAGTCGGGTTTTAAAATGGTTTCTGGGAGACATTTGAGAATATGATTAAGGTCATGGACCATCTCTCTAGGAAAATGCACGTATGTAACACACACACACACACACAATTTTGCACGTAATTTCAGGGAGTTCCCCCCCCCCCCCCCGCCGCCAGAGGCGCTTTGGGCTTCCACGGATTTAGTTTCTAATGGTGTTAGGGTCCCTTGCTCTGCTGCAGTGTACCTTCACAGTGGAGGCTCAGTCTGGATTCAGAACCACCCGAGCACCAGCTGCTGAGAACAGCGCATGGAATGGTTGGTGTGGAGATCCCTGAGAGACCACTTCCTGTCGCAGTTTCCACATGGCATTCCGGAAGGAGCATGGGCTCTGCCATGAGAGGGTTCTGGCTCAGAATCCAGGCCCTGGGGTCTTTTAGATGTTTCTCTGAGCTTAGGTTTCCTCCTTTGTGAAATGGGTCCGACCAGCTGTACTGGCGGGCCTGAGGTACATGGCAGGGTGTACACAGCCGGCTGGAGCATGGCCAGAGCCTCTGCTTCTCAGGGAGCCTGATTCTGTGTGGCCTGCAGGACCTTCTGGTGAGTCCTCCTAAAGCCAGATGCTTTGTAGTTCTGCCCACGCCAGCACTGGCCCTGCCCACACCAGAACAGGAACCCCTACCCACCCTAAACAGCATTGACTCTGCCCACGCCAGCCCTGGCCCTGCCCACATAAGAACGGATCCCACTTCATTGGCATTGACTGTGCCCACATCAGAATGGATCCCACTTCATTCGCATTGACTCCACCCACGCCAGCACTGGCTCCTCCCAGGGAACGAGCAGTAATATTTAAGAGGGAGGGGCTTTCCCAAATTGGTGAATCTTGTTACAGAGACAGCTAATAAGAGCATATTACCTCTTGAAATCCCTCACTATCATTACAACCACTAAGGTTCTTTTCATGCAAAGGGAAAAGCCTCTATTCGTTTAAAAGCCCGTTTGGTCTTGTTTCACCATCCGTGAATTTGCTCAGTAGATATATTAACAGGACAAAATGAGGTTTTTGTGATTGCCTTCCACAAATAGTGCAGTGGTCCAGCACAACTGACAAAACTGAACCTGCTTGACACGTTATTAGACTCATTCACCTGTAGCTTTAAGGTGTGTGACCTTCGGAGAAGTCAGAGATTAGTTCATCTAGATGGAGGTTTTACTGCCAAGTCAACTTTCCTCTTCAACTTGTAACTGTTAAAGATGTTCTCTAACTGAAATTTATCTTCATTTCAAAAGATGTTTTCCTTTGTTGTGTGGTTAAAAAAAAAAAAAACGCCCCGCTTCTATAGACTTGTTAATAGCAGGAAGAAAAATCCGAAAGGCAAAGTGTAAGGCATCTGTGGTTAAGATCCTCACGTCTTATTAAAAGAAAACCAGAACACACCACCATAGCACAGCCCTTGGTTTCTTTCTTTATATAATTGCCTTTGTTTATTCTTTAAATAAAAATTGTGGTAAAAATCACCTATTTCGTTGGATTTGGGGAAATGGAGAGAATGTTGCCAAAAACCATTTCCAGATCTAGACGGACAGGTTTATTAGTCAGATGCTGCCTGTGTTTTAAGGTGGCTGCTACATTTAGCATCTGCAGAAATGCTTAACGTTACTGTGGGTGACTTCCGTATGTTCTGTGTTGAAACAGTAGAACGTCTTTATCGAAAATCTTCTGTTGGGCTAATTAAGGAATTAGAACTGACTCTAGGTAGAAGGAAAGTAGTGCGGTAGAAGCTGCCAGAGACAGTGGTGAGGAAATGGAGTGGTGGGTGTGCCTCTGCTCCAGCTTTTCCTTCCTCCCACCTCTCCCCCACCACCAGCTGTATATATTTGGGCATATTGGTGGGCATGTGACTGTATATACGTACACATACACACACACATTTATATACACACATGTGCCACAGCATATACATGGCATGTGTGTGCTTTAAACTGTCCATACAGGGCTTCCCTGGTGGCGCAGTGGTTGAGAGTCCGCCTGCCGATGCAGGGGACGCGGGTTCATGCCCCGGTCCGGGAAGATCCCACGTGCCGCGGAGCGGCTGGGCCCGTGAGCCATGGCCGCTGAGCCTGCGCGTCCGGAGCCTGTGCTCCGCAACGGGAGAGGCCACAACAGTGAGAGGCCCGCGTACCACAAAAAAACAAAACAAAAACAAAAACAAAACAAAACAAAATTGTCCATTCAGTTCACATGGTAATTAGCAACGTACATTTCATTCGGACTTTGTAGATCTGTAAGACAAAGCCACTACGGCAATGGAAGTAAAAACTGAATAAGTTTTTTTTTTTTTTTTTTTAATTCCAAGGGTATACGTTTTAAGTTAAAGGCGGTGACCTTGCAGAATTGTGTTTCCTAATATTGTGTGGGTGACCCCGACTTTCAGTGATGTTTTCTGCTCAGTTGCTGGGACTGAAGTTTGTGAGAGAATTCAGAGCCCTTGGGTTGTGAAGTTCTGAATTCTTGTTGTTCTAGGATCCTTGATTTGGACTTGGTGGTGAGAGATGAAGATGGGAACATTCTGGATCCAGAACTAACTAGCACGATTAGTCTTTTCAGAGCTCACGAAGTAGCTTCTAAACAAGTGGAGGAAAGATTACAAGAAGAAAAGGTAAGTTCACCTCTCTGTAATATGCCATTTACACACGGGACACATTTTCTCAGCAGCAGTTTTCTACATTAGTAAAACATCACCAGTGATGCCCATTATGTGCACTGAAAAGGACCTGAAAAGGCACAGCTACACAGTATATTTCATACGACGAGGGGTGGAATGGAGCCTGGCGTCAAAACATGCTGCTGATGACCTGAAAGCATTTCAACTCTGAGAGGGGTGTGCTTTAGCTCGGGGGGCAGGGTTTTAATGACATTGGCTTTGTGGTCTTAGCTCGTGGGAAACAATACTCGATTCTGTGTTTCCTCTGATAGGAGTAGGAGAGTGACATATCTAAGCTCAGTGATCTTATTTGCAAAGCAGAAATAGAGACACAGACGTAGAGAACAAATGTATGGATACCGAGGGGGAATGGGGGGTGAGAAGAACTGGGAGATTGGGATCGACACATATACACTATTGATGCTACGTATGAAATAGACAACTAATGAGGACATACTGTATAGCACAGGGAACTCTACTTAATGCATTGTGGTGACCTAAATGGGAAGGAAATCCAAAAAAGTGGGGATATATGTATATGTAAGGCTGACTCACTTTGCTGTACAGCAGAAACGAACACAGCATTGTGAAGCAACTATACTCCAGTAAGAATTAATTAAAAAAAATAAGCTCAGTGAGGGCAGGGAGCACGTATCTTATTGATCTTTTCCATCTTCCGTGGCCTGTAATGGTATCTTGTATGTAGTTGACACTGAGAACTCGATTGCCTGATCGAGCCATCCATCATTCAGCAGCTGTTGTGCACCTACGCTGTGCCAGGTACTGAGGCCATAATGACGAAGAGCAGGGATGCCCTCGGAGGGTTTGCTCTAATGGGAGAACCAAAAAGTAGACAAGCAACTCCACACGTAGTCTCCGTTCTGATTCATTGACTGGGCCCCTAAGTGTTTTGTATCTGAAGAAAATACTCAGTATAAGCAGTTATGCGACTGGGACCATTGCACAGGGCACTGTTATTTTCAGCTGGGTGCGTGCCTGTGATGAGAGTGTCAGGTGAAGACAAGGAAGACGCTGCACGAAGGGCTTTGCTGTGTTACTGCAGCTAGTTTCACATGGTTTTCTGTTCTGTAGGGAATGAACAAAGCAAGGGGTAGCCAAGAGTGTTGCTCTTGTCGACTTTCTGTTGTATTGTTTTATTTCCACTGACAGTCTCAAAAGCAGAACATAGACATTAACAGGCAAGCCAAGTTTGCTGCCACCCCTTCTCTGGCCTTGTTTGTTAACCTCAAAAACGTGGTGTGTAAAATCGGAGAAGATGCTGAAGTGCTCATGTCTCTGTATGACCCCGTGGAGTCCAAGTTCATCAGGTCAGTGACATTCCCCGGCTGCTGTCTTTCCTCTTTGGTTACTGTTGGGAAGATGGCCTCAGGACCCCCCACAAAGTCTTGCTTTTGCAGGGAGCCCTAGGGGTGATCAGCTGGCCAGACTTCCCCCAGGTAGCTGAACTCTGCGTCCGGGTCAGCTTTCCTGCACGTACGTGGATATTTGATGGTAAAGCTGAGTCTTGTAATGTTATAAGGACCTCGCAACTACAGCTTGAAGTCATGCTTCCTATGTTGTCTTTAGAAGATGTTTTGTTTGTTGACCCCGCCCCCCCCCCCAAGCCACACCCAATGTATTGATCTTGTCTTAATCTTGCTTTTTCGAGCTTTGGTTCTCTGTGAATGTCATTTCTGGACCTTTGACCTACTGTTATTTCTCCGAGATGGTTGGCTGGAATACAGTGTCTAGAACGGTGCCTGCTACGTAAAGGCTCTCAAAGAATGTTTGTTCAATAAATATTGTAAATCCCATCTCTGCCATGTCTGTCCTTTCTCATGTGCTCTCTTTTTCAGTTCTTGTTTTTGTTCCTCAGTATAACCTTCTCTTTGTCCAGAGGGAAAAAGTATGGTTTAAACTGTGTGTGTGTGTTTTAAAAGTCTAGAATCTTCACTCGTATTTTTGAAAATTAAAAAACTTAGTATATGACAGAAAACAACAAATTTCATCGCCACTTCTGATAAGGGCTTTGTTTCTTCTTGTTGTAGGATTCAGTATGTATTTTTAGGTCATATTTGGTTTGTGTCAGGCTCTGAAATAATCAGGCAGTTTTACTTTATACTCTAAATGAATGAATGGTGAATGTGAGACTATAATTGCTCCAAATGAACAGTTATGCTTTTCATAATAGACTTTTAACATATACACACAACTGTGTAAAATAAACAACAGCGACCTACTGTATAGCACAGGGAACTATATTCAGTGTCTTGTAATAACCTAGCATGGAAGAGAATCTGAAGAAGAATGCATATGTATATAACTGAATCACTTTGCTGTGCACCTGAAACTAACACAACATTGAAATTAACTAGACTTCAGTTTAAAAAAGTGGTTAAAGAAGTAATAAAAACTTTGAAATGCCGTTTGCATATAGTTCCTTTGGAATTATAACCCTGAGCATCCAAAATTAAAACCTCAAGGATTTTGTATAGGCCGTCCTTGCATACTATCCTGTACGGAAATTGCTTATATGTTAATGGCAGAGCAGCTGTATCTGATGTGGTTGATATTTCTGAACCCGTTCAGTTGTCTGCGTAGTGGACTTCCGAGGTATTAATTAAAAGTCAGTGTGGATGTACATTTGGTACCCTGTTCTATTTGGGAAATTAATTTGCTTTTGTTTCTTTTTTTCAAGTGAAAACTACCTGGTTCGCTGGTCAAGTTCAGGATTGCCCAAAGATATAGACAGATTACATAACTTGCGAGCTGTTTTCACTGTAAGTGCATCCAAAGGTGTTCATTTGAATTGCTCACCATTCTAAGGACTATTTTTAATGACTGCCATCTGACTTCTCACCACACTAGAGCATGGGTCCTTGGGATGCCTTTAATACTTGTTAATTTACTATAATAACATAACTGCCCAGGAATCTTCTGGGTCTCTAGCTACCCTTGGAATCCCAATGACAAAGAGGTGTACTTTGTTACGTTGAGTATGTCTCTTAAACTTGGATCTTAAGTTCATTTACTGCTAATTGACTTTGTGATTCAGCTCCTTTTTGTCTTGTGAGTGACTTATTAATAATGCTAAAACCTGGTTGGAGAAAAGAGTCGCAGTCCATCTTTCTACTGTCTGTTTCAATTGAGCCTGCACTGAATAATGGTTCTCCAGAATAACTTACGGAAATTAATATTTCTAGGATCTCGGAAGCAAAGACCTGAAACGGGAGAAAATCAGTTTTGTGTGTCAGATTGTTCGAGTGGGTCGCATGGAACTGAGAGACAATAACACAAGGAAGCTGACCTCCGGCTTGCGGCGGCCTTTCGGGGTGGCTGGTAATCCACTTCTTTCCTTTTTCTTAAGAGTCTCAAGATCATCACCTTTGCCGTGAATACGAGCTGCCGTTGAATATTGGACAGCGGGGCTGCTTGATATATAAGCTTTTCTGTTGGAGAGAAAAAAAAAAATGTATTCGTTCTTCTCTGCATGGGTTCAGGTCCACATTCAGCTCAGGGTCTTTGCTCCACAAGCTTCAGGTGCGAATTGTATATTTGGTTTGAAGGTGGATCCTATCTCCTGGAGGAGACCCTGACCCACGTGCTCATCCTGGAGGGAAACCAGTCACTGGAGGGTTTCTGGACGCAGCGATTGATAGATTTAGGAATGACTTTACACAGAATGGTCAAAGGGATGAAAAGGTAGAAGGAGCAGAAAGCCCGGAGAGGACAGAGTTCTCTTCAAATAGGGGCCTTTTATCCTGCGGATGTGTGCTCTGTGTTTGTTTTGTTTTTGGTGACAGCACAAGTAAAGGGAGTGATGAGTTATCTCTGTGGAGGGGAGAGGTAAGTGTCCCCAGGACGTCCTAATTAGTTGACCTCTTTCAGTGTCACTCTCATTTTTCACAATTTGGGAAGTGATTTTCTCTCACGATTTGATGGCTGCAGTGGAGTTTCATTACGCAGCCCTCTATTTCTTCCTGTCCTTTTTGGGATTCTTGGGATTTATATCAATAGGTATGTGAGAAAATTCTTCCTTTCTGATTGATACATCACTGGATTTCTTGTATGAGCAGAGATGGAAGGACTCTTTACCTGGGCTACCAGGAAACTCAGGGCTTAGTTTCGTTTCGTTTTGTTTTGGCCCATTTTAAACAGATTTTATTTTTAGAGCAGTTTTAGGTTCAGAGCAAAAGGGAGCAGTGGGGTGAGGTAGGGAGGGGGCAAGCGATCTCTTACCGTCCACGTTCATCCCAGAGGGCTGGCTTTCCTGAGCTGTTGAGCTGGTGTGTTTCTATAGATGCTACGTAAGGACCTGAGCCTTCTGCTTATGTGTTTCCCAACTTCCTACTCCTGTCTGCTCTGAGACGGAGGGAGGACATTTCATCGTGCGATGTGGC
Organism: Phocoena sinus; assembly: GCF_008692025.1. Classification (NCBI taxonomy): domain Eukaryota; kingdom Metazoa; phylum Chordata; class Mammalia; order Artiodactyla; family Phocoenidae; genus Phocoena; species Phocoena sinus. The sequence goes on from NC_045778.1 coordinate 79,927,231, forward strand.
CATGTACACTTTGGGCACAAAAGGTAAATCTTTTAAGGCAACGATTCTCAGCCCTAAGTGTATTTCTCATTTGCACTTATACAATCGTATACACAGCCTGGGGAGCTAGTAAAACATATTCTTGCCCAGGTATGCGGTGCACATCCTTGAACTTGGATCTTTGTGTCTCTTCTGACTGTTGGGAGAGGACGAACCCCTAGAAGTGGATGCTGTGCATCTTGGCCACCTGGAGGTGTGGTGCCCAGTGGCTATGAGCAGGCTGTGGGGAGTTGTCACTCGAGCCTGCTTCTCATCCCTGCCTTCTTGGCTTTCTACCTGTGCTGTCCCTCCTCCATCACCAGCATCCTGACGCCACCTTCCGTCTACCCCCTGCATCGTGTGATGTCATGTTTCTGGGCCATTTAGATCCTCCTCTGTCACACACCTTTGGTGACTACATACAGCTGGACTCTTGGCTTTCTTTTTTTTTTTTAATAGATCTTTATTGGAGTGTAATTGCTTCGCAATACTGTGTTAGTTTCTGTTGTACAACAAAGCGAATCAGCCGTGTGCACACACATGTCCCCATATCCCCTCCCTCCCACCCTCCCTATCCCACCCCTCTAGGTGGTCACAAAGCACCGAGCTGATCTCCCTGTGCTATGCGGCTGCTTCCCACTAGCTATCTGTTTTACATTTGGTAGTCTATATATGTCCATGCTACTCTCACTTTGTTCCAGCTCCCCCCCCCCCGCCCCCCCCACCCCCCGTGTCCTCAAGTCCATTTTCTACGTCTGTGTCTTTATTCCTGACCTGCCCCTAGGTTCTTTGGAACCTTTTTTTTTTTTTAGATTCCATATATATGTGTTAGCATATGGTATTTGTTTTTGTCTTTCTGACTGACTTCACTCTGTATGACAGACTCTAGGTCCATCCAGCTCATTGCAAATAACTCCCTTTTATGGCTGAGTAATATTCCATTGTATATATGTGCCACATCTTCTTTATCCATTCCTCTGTCGATGGACACCGTGGTTGCTTCCGTGTCCTGGCTATTGTAAACGGTGCTGCAGTGAACATTGGGGTACATGTCTCTGTTTTGAATTACGGTTTTCTCAGGGTATCTGCCCAGTAGTGGACTCTTGGCTTTCTTAAGATGGACCCTCATACCTGAACATAGAAACGCTTGGGCTCTTACTTTGGGGGTGACACCCCCAAGTCCTTCATTCTTCCCTGGGCAACGGGGACCTTTGATGCCCAAAGTCCCAATCACAGCGAGAACTTTCTTCACCAGGACCTGTGTGCTGAAGCCCAGTGAGGGAAAGACATGGTGATGGGCGATTTCAACGCCTTTCCCTCTGAGATTGGGCTGGGGGCCCAATGGGGCTGTCACTCCCAGGAAGTAGCAGAGCTAAGGCTGCTTTCAACTTACTGGTGCTCAGACCTAGGTTTTGTTTCTTGCTCACATGCTGCCTTCCTGCCAGTAGTTGCTGGGCTCCTATATGTGTCCAGGGCTAGAGATGGGGCTTTGACAAGGGAGCTGGATTATCAGAGAGACTCATAGTCAGCTGGTGGGATGAGTCCCAGAGGAGAGAGGTCTGCGGACACAGGAGAGCTGCTCACTGCGGCCTGGGATGCAGGAGGTAGTCTCCTGGGTTCAGACTCACTTGTTCTGACCCATATGGAGCCGGTTGTCTGAGCTGCTGCTGCAAATGCCGAAGGCTGATTGGACTTGGGCTGAAAAACGAGCTCTATTTGTTGGTTCAGAACTGGTGGTAAAGATGTAGTCCTTACATTTGGTAGTCTATGTATGTCCATGCTACTCTCACTTGGCTCCAGCTCCCCCCCCGTGTCCTCAAATCCATTTTCTACGTCTGTGTCTTTATTCCTAACCTGCCCCTAGGTTCTTAACAACAGGAGGGATGCTTCTGTTCTGGTCCTGCAAATCCCTTCCCCCTTTTTAGGGTGGAGGGAGGTGGTAGAAATGGACATTGTCCCCATTTTTAATATGTGATTGTATGTTGTCAAAGAGGGGACCGTGCAGAAGGATTAAGTGAGGCGTGTTGCTCACTTACCTGCAGTCAGTTGTGGTAGCCGAGCAGAGACAGAGCACGTGTCCAGTGCCCCTAGGGCTCTTCTCGGGGTTCCTCGCTGTGTTGGTCTGAGCTGGGCATCGGTGATGTTCCAGCTGCCAGATTTGGGGCAAATTCATTCAGGTCTTTGAGCCTAGTTTCCTCAACCATACAGTAGGTGAGTGAGGGGATTAGCTGTCCAGTGTTTCTTGAAATGGTGTCCGCGGATGCCAGCACGGGGTGGGTGAACCGTAGCCACTTGATGTACTGTTTCCTTGCTGGGGCCGTGCAGTGGCTGATGTGAGGCTCCAGAACGGTGCTGTCCAGTGTGGTCGCCCTGCCACATGTGAAATCAGAGTAAAAATTCAGTTCCTCCATTCCACCGGCCACATTTCAGATGCTCCTTGGGATAGAACATTTCATCAACACACAAGGTTCTATTGGAAAATGCAGCTCAGTCGGTGCCAGTTGGGTAATAGACAAAGGAATTTATTAAGTGGAACTCTGCTGTTTAAGCCCCAGCCCCATTTGGGCTGGTGTTTCCTGATAACTTGATTGGTCTTTCAAACGTGGAAATACTTTAAACTTGAATATAAGAAAATTCCACCAGTTTATGCTTGTTGTGGTCAGGGGACATTCTGATGTTCTTTTGTTTGTCTGCCTTCTATGATGATAGCATTTAAGCAAAACCGCCTCTGTTCTTTTCTTGTCCCCAGTGATGGATGTAACAGATATAATAAATGGAAAAGTAGATGATGAAGACAAACAGCATTTCATTCCCTTTCAGCCGTAAGTATGGGGCAAAGTACTTAACCAGATAGAATGTGGAAAATGTATGTTTGTAATAATTATGTTTATGATTCAGTTTATAAATTCAGCACAAACAGGAATTGACTATTGAATAATAATGAAACATCTGTTTAGTCGCTGCTCTAGTGAAGGGCATTTTTGTAGTCGCAAGAAACCTGGGTTAAAGTTTATGGTCTTGCGAGTAGAAGATTTTACGTGTGATCCCTGACGTGCCTTATCATGTGGGACACTCAGAATTACAATTCCAATCTGAGCATGCATGTTTCTTTACATAATTGATTTATTCTAGTAGCTATTCACATTTTCAAAGTACAGTAGTTTCAAATTCCTCATGGGAAGTTGCTGTCTTCAAAATAAAAAAACTGCACACAATAAGAATGAATTCTTTTGTAACTTGTGATTTTCCTGTCTCTGGGGCTGCCTCGAGTGGACGTTGTCTGTGCTTGCCATTTTTAGGGTTTGTGTAGTTCTGGCCTGAAGTCTATAGAGAGGTGTGCTTGGAAAGCACTTGGAGGAGATTCATTAAATTGATTCTCCGATTTGAAGGTAGTTCCCGTGGAAAAGGTTGAAAGAATTGGTGTTATTTCCCTGGAGATTAAAGCCAGAGGGCACGTGGATAATGGTCTGTAGTCCCTTCAAGGGCACTTCTCCACCTTAGACAGGGAGAAAGGAGGAGGAATTAGAGGGGTTTAGGTTAACTACAAGAGGGGGCTTCCTCCTGGCGGTGTGAAATCTTAGAAGACAGAGTAAAGGATAAATTGAGTTAGAATGACCTGTCATAGTGCCCTGCATTCTGTCTTTTCTCCTCATTTCTCTTTCTACTTAAGTGATTCCAGGCTTGAAAGAAATTTTATTTTAGCCAGTTCTGGTTGTTTTCAGGTGTTGGCTGAGGGGGTTTGGAGGTTGGCGGGTGGCGGGGGGAGTCCTGTCCTGGGGGGCTGGGGGAGCAGGAGGTGGTCTCCCTTTGCACCCCTGTCTTTGCACGACGGACCACGCCTTCAGCCCCGGGCTTGAGAACCACTTGTTGAAGGTGGAACAGAGTGGTTTCCTTTACAGGCAGGTGATCTGGTCAGACAGCATCTTGAAGCATGGCTCAGTAGGCATTTAGAATAACAGAAAACATTGCATTAATGTGCTTGAAACTGAGGTTCACTTTACGTATCTCACCACACAACTGGAGGCGAAGGTTTTTTGTGGCTTCATTGCTTTAGATTTATTCTCCTGTCCAACACTGTAACCACTAGCCACATGTGGCCATTTCAGTTCATGAAAATTAACTAAAATTAAATATTTAGTGCCTCCATCACACTAGTTCCATTTAAAGTCTTCAGTACCACAGGTGGCTAGTGGCTACCAGATTGGTCAGTGCGGGTAGAGAACATTCCCGTCATCATAGAACGTTCTGTTGGAACGTGATACTTTGGAATCATACCTGGTGAAGAGAGTTACAAAGGGAACTCCATTCTGCAGAATCTGGAAGTTTCTTTAGTAAACAAGGAGAACATAATCTTGGAACATGGGCAGATACTGAGGTAATAACTAAAACACACCATTATAAAACAATACTATTAAGTTGCCCATGAGAAAAACAGTGCAGCCCAGTGATGTTTTGAATGCTGTTTTATTCATTAGACCTCAGAGTTTCTTGATGCCCAAATGCACCAGTGCATTGAAATTACCTGTTGCCTACTAGTGTCTTCTGGGAAAAGTCAAGGGAAAAAAAAAACTTGGGTTACGGTTTGAGAAGTGAAGGGGGTTAGTTTTAGACTCACTAATCTCAGTTGCACCGGGACTTGTTAGGACCTACTTGAGGTGGTATCTTGCTGCCACTTTTTTCTCTCTTGTAGTGAAATGTCCACTTTAATTACATGTTCACTTCTTACTGTAATTTGTAACTTCTTGCTCCATTAAAGGAAGACTGATACACAGATTCATATGTTCAGTGTTAGAAACAAAAGAGAAGATGATTTTAATAGCAAAATAAGCAGTGGAAGTAGTTCTTTGGGAAATGCCATGCTAATGAAACCCATATTTTCTCCATTAAAACTGATTTTTTATACCACAGGGTAAATTTTAGGGAAGGAAGCATAGAGTACATTTCTCTCTCTCTGTTTTTTTTTTGTTGTTGTTTTTTGCGGTACGCGGGCCTCTCACTGCTGTGGCCTCTCCCGTTGCGGAGCACAGGCTCCGGATGCGCAGGCTCAGCGGCCACGGCTCACGGGCCCAGCCGCTCCGCGGCATGTGGGATCCTCCCGGACCGGGGCGCGAACCCGCGTCCCCTGCATCGGCAGGCGGACTCTCAACCACGGCGCCACCAGGGAAGCCTTCTCTCTGTCTTTCTTAACTTGGTGAAGTAAATGAAAACAGCACTCAGCTTTCTTGAGTAATGTGGGCTCAAGTGATGAATAGCGCTTGTCCTAGTTTCTAGAAATAATTTTAAACATTATATACCTGATGTACATTTTCTTGCTTGTTACATATTGTGCTTTGCTGTGCTACACGGTATTTCCCTTTGCCCATGTCGCCTGTTTGTTTCTATTTTCTCAGTCCTGGTGCAGCTCCTGATCCATGAGTCCCCAAAACATTGATGATTTACATTCATAATTGTGTCAGTTTTACTCTTCAGGCATGGTAGTTGTGTTCTCTGAAGATTATACCACTCTTCACACTTAATTATTTTAGGCTACGTTGAGTACACAGTCTGATGGAGCAGAGTGGTTGCTACCCAAGCTTCCCAAGCAGTTAGGTCCGAGGGATCTTTTGTTTTTTTTTTGTCTTGGTTTTGCTTTTCCCTTCAAAGCACCCACCCCTTGACCTATGCTATATGGTCAAGAATTAATGAAAAAGAAGAAATGGTCATAAACATTCCTTGGGATTAAATGCTGTTCGGCCATGTTATTTTCAGATAAGTTCCCTTTTTGTAAGTTGTCTGGTAGACACGGAGTGGTGCTCTGGTTCACTTTTATTTCCCGGGGATGGGGCCGACCTCGTTCGCTTTACTTCTCTTGTGCGGTTCAGCATTTTCCTGATCGGTGCTCTTCCCTGTCTCTCTTGTCACCTATCCTGTCCTTTGTCGTGCATTGACTTGTGATGACTCTCTCTCGCACTCGGTGATGATGATCTCTTGTGTTCCCTTGTTACCGTGACCTCTGGGTCCCTGTGCCCCTTTGTCTCCTGTGGTCTTGGTCGTCCCGTGCCCTCCAGGCTCGCGTTGGACGACGCCATTCGACACAAGCCGCTGAACATGTCATCCCGTTTTTCACCCAGGGTGGCGGGGGAGAATGACTTCCTTCAGACTGTTATAAACAAAGTCATTGCTGCCAAAGAAGTCAACCACAAGGGCCAGGGTATGTATTCTGTGGTTTTGTTTCTATAAGAGTCCATTTGCATGAACTTGGGAACATGCTGTGGTTTGAATTTTAGTTTGATGATGATGATGATGATATTGATGATGAAAATGACAACAGTGGTGATGACAGCTGTGACGCTGGTAATGACACGATGATGATACGGTGATGATGATGATGGTGACACGGTGACGATGATGATGATGATGGTGATACGGTGATGATGATGATGGTGACACGGTGATGACGATGATGGTGATATGGTGATGACGATGATGGTGATATGGTGACGATGATGATGGTGATATGGTGATGATGATGGTGATATGGTGATGATGATGATGATGATGATACGGTGACGATGATGATGGTGATATGGTGATGATGATGGTGATACGGTGACGATGATGATGGTGATATGGTGACGATGATGATGTGATGACGATGATGGTGATATGGTGATGATGATGGTGATATGGTGACGATGATGATGGTGATATGGTGACGATGATGATGATGATATGGTGATGATGATGGTGATGATATGGTGACGATGATGATGGTGATATGATGGTGATACGGTGACGACGATGATGGTGATACGGTGACGATGATGATGGTGATATGGTGATGATGATGATATGGTGATGATGATGATGATGATATGGTGACGACGATGATGGTGATACGGTGACGATGATGATGGTGATATGGTGATGATGATGATATGGTGATGATGATGATGATGATATGGTGATGAAGATGATGGTGATATGGTGATGATGATGGTGATATGGTGACGATGATGATGATACGGTGATGATGATGATGGTGATATGGTGATGAAGATGATGGTGATATGGTGATGATGATGGTGATATGGTGATGATGATGGTGATGCGGTGACGATGATGATGGTGATATGGTGATGATGATGATGGTGATACGGTGATGATGATGGTGATGCGGTGACGATGATGATGGTGATGCGGTGACGATGATGATGGTGATATGGTGACGATGATGATGATACGGTGATGATGATGGTGATATGGTGACGATGATGATGGTGCTACGGTGATGATGATGGTGATATGGTGGTGATGATGATGGTGATACGGTGACGATGATGGCGATGATACGGTGATGATGATGGTGATGATGATGATGGTGATATGGTGATGACGATGATGGTGATATGGTGATGATGATGATGGTGATATGGTGGTGACGATGATGGTGATATTGATATGATGATAACGACAATGATGGTGATGATGACATTGATGACGATGATGACAACAGTGATACTGAGGGTGGTGACGCTGATAATGATGCTGGTGGCAGGGCTGGGTAATGATGTACTCGCTGTCCCTGATGTACGGCCTGTGAGGGTTTTCTTGCCGATCATCTTTTTTTAACATCTTTATTGGGGTATAACTGCTTTACAATGGTGTGTTAGTTTCTGCTTTATAACAAAGTGAATCAGTTATACATATACATATGTTCCCATGTCTCTTCCCTCTTGCGTCTCCCTTCCTCCCACCCTCCCTATCCCACCCCTCCAGGCAGTCACAAAGCACTGAGCCAATATCCCTGTGCCATGCGGCTGCTTCCCACTAGCTACCTACCTTACGTTTGGTAGTGTATATATATCCATGCCTCTCTCTCGCCGTGTCACAGCTCAGCCTTCCCCCTCCCCATATCCTCAAGTCCATTCTCCAGTAGGTCTGTGTCTTTATTCCTGTCTTACCCCTAGGTTCTTCATGACATTTTTTTTCCCTTAAATTCCATATATATGTGTTAGCATACGGTATTTGTCTTTTTCTTTCTGACTTACTTCACTCTGTATGACACTCTAGGTCTATCCACCTCATTACAAATAGCTCAATTTCGTTTCTTTTTATGGCTGAGTAATATTCCATTGTATATATGTGCCACATCTTCTTTATCCATTCATCCGATGATGGGCACTTAGGTTGTTTCCATGTCCGGGCTATTTTGCCGATCATCTTTGTAAACATTGCTGAGAGCCAAGCTCCTGGATGAGAGGAGAAAACTGACTAGGATACGATGAAATGTTTGGAAAGAGCCCAGGGTTGATAGGACTGGAAGCATCTCCTCTGTTTGCTTTCCTCAGACTTCTCCAGCCACCTCCTCTGCTCAGAACACTTGAATGACTTCACAAGAGAAGGAAATAACTGTCCACTGCCTGTGATTTCACCTTGCTGTTTAGAGACACAGAGACATTCAACATCACCCACCTCCCCACGTGCTCTTCTTCTCGCTGGTTTTTTTCTCTCTCACTCGTGTTGTGAACTAATCACTACCACCTTGTTTTCCGGGGCTCCCGCACCCCGTACCCCTGAGGAAGTGGCTCCATTTCGCAGACTGGTTCCCCTTCAGTTTTGTAATCAAGGGGATTTCTCCTCTGCTCCCCAGCCTGCAGTCATCGCTTTTAATCCCACGCTGACAAGTTTCCCAGCGGCTGACCCTCTGTTGGCAGAGGCAATGAATCAATCACCACGGGCTGGTGACAGCTGGCACTCCGGCTGGCCAGGAGGGCTGCCGGAAAACAAGTGTTTACTGAGGCCCCGCTTCCAGCTGGAAGGGAAGTTGGGGGAGTCACCTTCTGAGTTGCTGCGACCTGAGGCTGCTTTCAGCACCAGTGGGAATATCCATTCCTGAGTCCTTGATTAGATGCAGACTTAACCATAAACTCAGTAGAGCTGAGGTGAACAGACCTGCTTCATTGTCTAGTTACCTTATGTCACCAGACTTTTAAGAAACAATTATCTTGATTCATTTCCCATTGTTCTAAGGGAGAGTGTGAATCAAACCTAAAGAATGTCCTGGAGGAATTAACAGCCCCTATCCCTCTGCAGGGATTTTTTTGGCTTTCTTTTGATATGAACCACCCCCCTTCCCTGGAAAACAGCAAAACAAAAACCCCAACCCAAAACGTTAATGAATCGTGGCCTCTCTAGACAGAGAATTTTCAGCTGACCCAGGACCCGTCTTCTCATAAATTACCAGCCCTCCCAATTTGCACTTTAACTGAAAACCGCAGGGAGATCCAGTTAAAGCTGTTTGATGAGAGCGCTCTGAGGCAGTGGCCCCAGGCCCCAGGCCCCCGGCTCCTCTTGCAAAGTCATCAGTTTTGATACACTTTTATTACAGAGTCACACAGGAGAAGTGGAGACTGGTGGCCGGCCAGCAGGAACTTGCTCACAAAGAGGACCGTGGCCCGCCTCTGTCAGTCTCACTGGTATTGTGGCCAAAATCTGTGTCGCAGAGATGGACTGTTGCCAGGGGACCCCGATTCCTTGAACTCTGGGGGGAGGAGGGGTGCTTTCAGGTCACAGTGAGAGCTAAGTGACAAGAACATTGATTGTTTTCAGAGGGACCGTTGGTGCCTTCCTGAACCAAAATGCCCTTGGGCCACATCACTGGCTCAGGTTGACCTTGAACCGGAAGTGATGGAGTGACCTTTCGCCAGGGCTCACTCTCAGGCCTATTTCAGTGTATTCCAGGGAGAGCTGAGAGGCCCAGGGCCCAGTGAATGCAGCATGGAGCGAGCTGCTAGGTTTGCGGGGTTTTGCCCAGTGGAGCCCCATGTTTCCATCCATGGTGACCCATCAGTTCACACTGTCAAGTGCACAGAGCTGTGGAAGGGATTTGGAGGGACATGGCCTGTCCCTTCTGAACTGGTCTCCAGGCTTTGGCCTAGTTTAGGTTAACATCTACATGTTTACTTGTTGCAATGGACATCTTTTATATTTAGCCCAAATTATTCTGAACCCAGAGGCGCTGGGTATTTTATGTGGACGGTGAGTCCTCATACACCCCCAGACATCTGCTCCTGTTGTTTGAAATATAGCATATGCTAATAATCCCTTTTGTGTTTAGTTACTCTGGTTTAGCAAAAGTCAACCTAAAATACACTTTTCCCTTGAAAATTGGCCTCATTTCCTCCTCTGAGGAAAGTGTTTGAAACCCACCGTAACAGGGCAAATTTAATCTCTGTGTTTAAATTGTGTTATAACAAGTTGTGTCACCAAGTTATTGGTTCATCAGCTAGTTGAGCAAGCTGGTACTTGTGAGAAAGCAAAGGTGTTGGAAAGACATCTTTACTTTTACGCTCTTAAATAATTATCTCAGCACGTCCTGCAAGTCCTTGCCAAGTGTCTTCGAGTTAGATTTATTCTGGAGATATTCCTTCCTTTGTGAGGTTTCGGGACTCAGACTCCTAAGATTTAGCTGCGTCCTGGTGTCCCCAGCAGGGAACAGCTTCATGTCAAGTGTCATGTGCAGTGATAATTCCCCTTGCACTTCTGTGAGCGTCCCTTTTCCCTGGTCTGCTCTACTGGAGGACAGAGCCAGGGGTTAGGTGCCCGGCACTCCAAGGGTCCATCTGTTCACTCATCCTTCAGGTCTGGAGCTGTGCCAGCCTGTGGTGCTTCTTTTTAATGTACATTTATTTATTTATTTATCTGTGGCTGTGTTGGGTCTTTGTTGCTGCGCGCAGGCTTTCTCTAGTTGTGGCGAGCGGGGGCTATTCTTCGTTGTGGGCTCCTCATTGCTGTGGCTTCTCCTGTTGCGGAGCATGGGCTCTAGGTGCACGGGCTTCAGTAGTTGTGACTCTCAGGCTTTGCAGTGCAGGCTCGGTAGTTGTGGTGCCCGGGCTTAGTTGCCCCGCGGCATGTGGGATCTTCCCGGATCAGGGATCGGACCCATGTCCCCTGCATTGGCAGGCGGATTCTTAACCACTGCACCACCAGGGAAGTCCTGCTTGTGGTGCTTCTGTGTGAATTAGAAAGAGATGGTCTGTCCTGGGTGAGTGGGGAGACGTATCACTGCCGGGATACACAGCTTGGTGAGCAGAGTGCAGGCTGGATGTAGCTCCCACTTGCCTTTCTTTGCTAGTTGCCTTGTGCAGTGCACATCCTGAGCAGTGATACACGTGTCCCTGCTGGCGTGCTACCCCCTGACGACTCTTTAGAGACCTGTTTTTATTGGTTATGCTTCTCTCCTACTTCTTCAACTCTCTCTCTCATGATCGGGAATTTTATATCTTAGAAAGAAAGGGGAAAAATATAGAAGGAAAGAAAAGAAAAGGAAACAAACAAAAAACTCTCCCTCTGTCTCTGTATTGACTAGCTCTTGACTCCACTGTTGATTTCTCAGTGGAATCTTTCGCCTGCTGTCCGCCCTTCGTCTCCTGTAACTTCTCTGTCCTTCTCCCAGCAGCGTTTGCCCCTCTCCTCCCCCAGGAGGGCTCCTGCTGAGGCCCACCCGGGTTGCTCCGTGCTCAGACACTCCCCTTTCCTCGGGCTGCATTTTGTGCCATCGGCCACAGTGATGCCACCCGCACCTGGTTTTCTTTTTTCTCTGCCCTCTGCCTACCCCTGTCTCTCGCTGACTTCTCTTTCCCTGTGTGGACTCGCCATGTCAGCAGCTCTCCTGGGCACAGGACCGGCGTCGTCTTGCTCTCCTCCCTCTGTGCTCTGACCCTTCAGGACGTCTCCACTGGGATGCAGGGTGTGCCAGCACCTGCTATTGGTCATGCCCGGGACTGTCGCCATCTCTGAGAGCCACTCCCCCTCCACCCCTCCTTCCTCCACTTCTGATATGGCCCCGATGCTGCTCACAACACCCTGCCCCCGGTGCTGAGGTCCTGCCAGTGTCCGCCTGGGCTCCTGCCGTGGTCTCTTCACTGGGGTCCTCACCTCGCTCTAAATTCCCAGCTACCCAGTCCCATGCAGCCACTTGAGTCCTGTCAGGTCAGACTCTGGTTGGACTCCTCCCCCGGGCCCTTTGGTGGGGACCATAGCTCCTGCCACGGCCGACAGGCCCAGGGGTCAGGTCTGTGCTGCTTTCCCAGCCGCATCCCACGCCTCTTCCCTCTGCATCTTGGGGCTGCAGCCTGGAACCCCCTTATTTAGCATCTCATCACCCCTCATCTCAGCACAGTGTTCCTTCCTCAGGGGCGCCTCTGTGACGCCCAGGAGCGCAGTCTCCACATGTGCTTTAGAAAGCTCTTTGTAGGCACGTATTTCACAGAAACACCCTCGGTGTTTGGCTCATGGAATAGAACTGAGCCCCTGGCAGTGGTGTAGTGAGTCTTTGCCCTGTGTCTGCAGTGCCCTGTGTGTGTCTGGCACACAGTGGGTGCACATTAGGTACTTTTGAATAAATCAGAGGGGGGACGGTCTAGTTGGCAAGAGGAGAGGGCTTTCACCAGCTGGTAAAGAATAAAATGTCATCAGTGACCGTGGACTTTCTCAACGACAAGTTGTGTAAATCTTTGCAGAGGACAGGCCAGCTGCTGGGAGACGAGGGGGCTGGAGGGGGGAGGGGGAGGGAGTGAGGCGTGAGGTTTAATTCAGCAGAGCCGCTCGCAGCAGAAGGAGCCTCAGATGTGTTCCTTGTGTGTCCCCATCAGCTGTCTTCCAGGTCCAGTTAGAATGAAAGTTGTTTGTGAACAAGGTCTGTGGTTTTCCCATTTTCTTCTACTGAGTGCGGGGTGCTGAGCTAAACAGTGGTGAGTGGTCCCTGGAAGCATGCATCTAGAGGAGGGACAGCTGGACAGACAGACACATACACACGTGGGCACACACACAATGGTCATGTAAGTGAGGACAGGTACTGTTACGTTCTGATGGGCAGGTGGGGTCCCGCAGAGCTGAGTGAGAGGAGAGCAAGCAGGCCACGCCCCCAAAATCTCAAGGATGGAGACCCCGACGTGCTGACCGATAGTGACACCCCTCCCTCCCTAGGAGAGCACGTCCTTGCAAACGCTGATGGAGCCGAGCGCCTGCTTTGTGTCCTGCCTTTGACTTTGTCAGGTGTCGGCTTTCTTCCCTCTTACTGTTTGATTGCTGCTCCTGGAGCATTTTATACAAAATGCGTCAGCTTTTGTGGAGGAGGGGACAGAGGGCAGGGCACACACGCCTCCCAGGTACACCGTGCTCTCTCTTGGGCATCCTTGCATCTCTTTTAGAGGGTTTGAAAGCCTTCATTTTCCCCCTTGGAGAAAGGGGCTGAGGGGTGGCCAGAGCATTAGTTGCTACTTTGCTGTGACATTGTGAAACAGAGGGACGGGGCTGCCCTGACTGCCGCTGTCCCAGTCGTGTGGCTGGCCCGCTGGTGGTCCCAGCCCTGTGTTCTGCGGCTCCCCTTCCCGGGAGCACGGGTGCCGCTGAGCAACTGGATACTTTCGTGGGTTTGTGAAGCTGCGAATTTACCTCCTGAATCCTCTTCCGCTGTCATTCTTCTTGGGAGAATGGAAAATGATAGCCTTCTCAATCCCCTTCCAGAAAAATGCTACCTTCTGATTTGTCTTCAATGTATATCAACTCAAAAGAGTCATTGGTCCCAGGCAGAGGTAGCACGTAACTGCTGTTATGTCCTTAGGCTCCTCCAGTGTGGGATTTGCATCCCAGCTAATCGGATGCAGGCATCTGTGCCAGGCACCTTTTCCCTGGTCCCGCTCCTGTCTTTCTCATCCACCCACACTTCCTCTTAAGGCATTGCGTTGTGAATTAAAAGCTGCTCATTCATTGATATTGATTTCATGAAAACTTCTAAAAATGTACAAGATATAAAGATGTACATGATAAAATGTGACTCATGCATCCATTGCTTTTCTAGGTTTGTGGGTAACATTGAAATTACTTCCTGGAGATGTCCATCAGATTAGAAAAGAATTTCCTCATTTGGTGGACAGGACCACAGCAGTGGCTCGGAAAACGGGGTTTCCGGAGATAATCATGCCTGGTAAGAATGGATGAATCCTTTAGCCCCTCTGAGCGTGGGGTGGATGCGGCCGGCATTGGGAGGGTTTATGTAGCTGGCCGCAAAGAGCGACATTTAGGTAGGAGCTCAGGGAAGCAGAGGGTCGAGGGTGTAAAGCCCCGCGTGGCGCTGGGTCATTCCTGCAGGCAGGAGCTGCGGCCAGCGTGACAGCCGAGCACCCGGGGTCAGGCCGAGGGGAGGAGGTTTCTCTCGGTTATAATAACCCTGGAGGGCTGGTGTGGAGCGACTCCTGGTGATACAGTAACAGCGATAAGCAAATGAAACAGCATTGGCCGGAGACCCAGCCCTGAGACCTTGAGATGGTTTCTGTCGCCAGCTGGGCAAAACGCCGTCGTGATCATAATCAAACGCACCGCTGTTCCGTGCTCTGCTGTTGCCCTTAATCAGGACGCCTGCAATGTGTCTTCTGCCCACAGTGTCTGGAACGGAAGAATGGGCGTTTGACATCTCACTCACCCTGTGGCTGAAGGACTGAATGCGTTTGGTCGGGTGATCCTTAATGATGTGATAGAGGGTGATCAGACAGGGGACCGTTTGGAGAGCTGTGCAGAATTCACTTTTAGGCTCTGAGGAGCGGATTGATTATGATGGTTGGGTAGGACTAAGGCGACTCCTTTACGATAATAACGTACGTTCACGATGATGGTCCTGGGCCCATCTTATGATCCTCTAAGAGCATTTGAATTATCCAGAATGTGTTCAAAATGAAGGGAGCACAATTTGGGTAAATATACCCTCTTATGTTCCAAGCTTTGAAAATAACCCTCTTTGGTAGGTTATGGGTTAAGTGTCTCTTCACCACAGTGGTCCACAGCCTTGAACCCCATCCATTGGCCCCAGAAGTGAGAGTGCAGGCAGCCCACCCTCTGGTATGAATATCATTTCTGCCCCTCCCTGGCCCTGGGCAAGTTAGCGGATCGCTCTTAGCTGTGGTTTCCTCCTCTGAACAATAACAATAATTCCTACCTGTAGACCTGGTTGGAGTTAGGATGCTTTAGGGTGTAAGTAACAGAGAACGCAAGGCCAGCTCACATGGCCGCACCCCGAGGATACTTGTCGGTCATGTGAATGAGGAAAAGGGACGGAGCCTGCTGCCAGGTCAGCCTGGACCACTGGCTCCGGTTCTCTGCAGCCCCCTCTGCTGAGCTGTCTCCTTTGCGTGTTGACTTTATCCTCTGGGGACAGGTCCTGCTGGTGCCCACCTTCTTCCCAAATCCCAGTGTCTCGAAGAAGACGACATGCTTTCCACCCAGTGATTCCAAACAAGCAGGCCGAGCGTCATCTGGCCTCAGGTCCCCTGGGGACCCCTGACAGCGATGGTGGTGACATGCACATCGGCCACAGGGACCTCTGGAAGGGGTCAGCTCCTCCCAGCTGCAAGGGCTGTATGAGGGAGACAGGGACACACTACACATGTCTGGATAGACATCTGATCAAAAGAAGGAAGGGGGAGCAGAAAGTGACAGCCCAGCACAAAGGCTGCCGCAGGGCGGATGCACAGGTTCCATGCGTGAAGCCTGTGAATGTTTACACCCGGTACCCGCTCAGTGTGTATTAGTTATCACACTAGTATCGCCCCACCCCAACCATGGGTTTTACACTTATTAAACTGATAATGTTAAGGTTAACCTCTGATATTTACATATGCCTTCAGTTTCCAAATGACATTCATATTAATCATCTGATTTGATTCTCAACGAGATCTTGGGGAGCATGAATCTTTATCCTCGATAACCGTGGGATACTTTTTGGTTTGCAAATACTGTTCCCATTAATAATCTAGCTTGATTCCATATAAGGATCTTGGAAGCCTACAAATTGGTGTTGAACTAATTCCCATCAAGATTAAGCCATAGCCTGAAGTCACACGGGTAACGAGCAGTGGAAACGGGGCCAAAGCACCCCGTGGTCGGTGCTTCCCTGCAGCCTCCTGGTTACAGGGCTTTGCTGTAGGTTCACAGGGAGAGCTGGGCACTCAGTGTGCCTCGACGTTATTGCTTCGTTTATTTTAGGGCATTTTAGGGACATGTTCTTTCTGCTCCCTCTGCCTTTCAGGGCTGTTGTGGGTCATTGTCTACTCTGTCTGTTAAAACGATAGGAAAGACATCTAACATCAGCTAGATTGAATGTTTGCCAGTCTCACCTGTAGAGGAGGTAAGCGTGACACTCAGCAAGTTAAGAAACGATGGAACACCTATTGCTTGTATGAGTCAAGGCTGTTCTATATGCAGCTAATTGACTGGGACTTCCGAGTGGACATACTGTTTGCATTTGGATTCAAGGTGCAAATTTGTAGATGAGGATAACGTCATTGACATCATGCATTTATCTTGGGTGACCTGAGGAGGCCCTCGTGTGCAAAGGGAAACCTGGGAAGCTTCTGGTTCACGCTGCTTGTGCCTCCCTTTCAATTGATAGACTTAAAAAGTAAGTCTAAACCTCTATGATAATCTCATGATCGATGCCTGGGAAAACTGTGCAGCTGATCGTTGTTCTGGCTTGTTCCATGTCCTAAGTCTGGGGTTGGGCTTCCCACAGCGAGCAAGCACGGCTTGAGTGAGTCCCCCACATCCTCGGTGGCTGAGTGACCACTGAGAGGCTGTGAGCACTGCACCTTACCCTTTTGGGGGGGCTCTGTCAGACCCCCGCCTTCAGCCTCGCAGAAACTGTGCCTTCTTGTATACGCGTGTTTACGGAGACGTGCATCTCCTTTGCACGGTGGGAGAGCCGGCTGTGTCACTGTTGCTGGTTCTCCTACCTCCTCATGACCTGCTGGGAATCCCTAGGTCCTTCTGAAGGATCCTGGTGGGGAAGCAGAGTTGTCGCCGGAGCTGGGAAGGCGGCTGGAGGCTTGGGTGGGCCGCCTGTATCTGCTTCCAGCCTCCTTCCTCCCTAGAATGAGAACCTTGTAGCCCGGGAGGCATTTGCTGAGACCCTCTTGTGAGTGAGTGCCCATCGGGGGTATTGACCTCCTATAAATGGGGTCTTAATTCTGGGCTGGAGTCAGGATCCCTAGGCCCATCGGAGGAGGGGACCCTGAGGTTCAGCCACCTCCCTGCCCAGCGCATGCTGCCTCTCTAGCTGATGAGGCCCGTATGAAGCTGCTGTGGCCCTTTTTGATGATGGCGTTGGGGCTTTGATAGAATTTTCAGGCGGAGCTCTTGTACAGACTACCCGCCTTATCCACCAGGCCGTTTAGTGGTGAGTGGCCTGGGAGGTTAAGTGACTGGTCTGAGGTCACACAGCTAATTAGCGGCAGGTCCTGGACCGGCAGCCTTGCCTCCTGCCCCCAGCCCTGTGCGCCATCCTTCTTAACTTCTCCGTGGTCGCTATCGGCGATCACAGCCCTACTTCTTTTCCAGCAGCTACTATGGCAGTGGTAGCAACCCGCTGGGATTATTACAATAATGACTTTTAAATGAAAGCTTAATCTAATAGTTGGATACATTAAAAGCCAGAATAGAGCAGTCTAGAAAGCAAAAGAAAAACAAGAAACCAAGGGGATTTTTTCTCTTTGGGGATCCTTGTTCTTTGCCCGGAGCAGGTCATTTGCTGCTCCTGGCCACACTGTCGAGGCAGCCAGACAGACAGCAGAGCAGCCGTCAGAGCGTAGCGATGCTCCCTCTAAATCATGCTGCTAATGAAGCTTGCAAAGTTTTCCCAGTCGGACCATTACCAGGGGCTTTGTGTATTCTCAGGAGGAGGCAGCGTCTTGAGCTCATTTGTTGCGTGTGTGTGTGGGGTTGTGTTTTTTGGGGGCACAGTTTAAGGCCCATCTCACTTAAAAAATGTATGAGGCTTTGCTCCCTGTGTCCCCGTTCAGGATCTTGACAACTGCCCGCCAGGAGGAGAGAGGATTCTTTGCAGAAAGTTTCTCTCTTGACCCATCCCTAGTCCCTGATCCTAAGTGTCAACTCAGGACATTGGCTTGTGGTTCAAATACTGTTTTTGTTCAACTCCTCAGTGGAACGAAAAGGAGGCCAGTGTTGCTGGTTATCCTTGGTTTGCCAGTGGGTGTTGGGGTATTCCTTGGCTACTGGGCCTCAGATGACCGCAGCCATGCCCTAACGAGGGGTGGCGATGTGGGTTGCAGTGGGCCGTGGATGCTGGGGGTTGGGGCGGGGGAGGGAGGCTAGCATCTGCGCAAACCCACTGACAGCATTCGAGCTGCCCCGGGCATGGGCTGCCCATGGAGTGTAAGAGCTCCTCTGCCCACGTGAAACACCAAGCAGATAATTAGAGGCCCTGACACTTTCCTCTTTCTTGCAAGTCTTTTTTTTTTTTTTTTTTTTAAATGCCTTTTATTTTTATTTAAGATCCATCCACTTTATTTTTTAACATCTTTATTGGGGTATAATTGCTTTAGAGTATTTTTTTGTTTTTGCGGTACGTGGGCCTCTCACTGTTGTGGCCTCTCCCGTCGCAGAGCACAGGCTCCGGACACGCAGGCCCAGCAGCCATGGTTCACGGGCCCAGCCGCTCCATGGCATGTGGGATCTTCCCGGACCGGGGCACGAACCCATGTCCCCTGCATCGGCGGGCGGACTCTCAACCACTGCGCCACCAGGGAAGCCCCCTCTTGCAAGTCTTATAGTGATGAAAACTGCCTTTGTCATGCTGTTAAATGCGGACACTATTTTGTAGAAAATATTTCATAATCATCTAATACAGTATTTATGATACTCTGCTAGGAATGGCAAAAATCACAGTTACACTGTGAATAATGGATTGGTTTCTTTTTTTTTTTTTTTTCTTTTTTTGCGATACGCGGGCCTCTCACTGTTGTGGCCTCTCCCGTTGTGGAGCACAGGCTCCGGACACGCAGGCTCAGCGGCCACGGCTCACGGGCCCAGCCGCCCCGCGGCATGTGGGATCCTCCCGGACCGGGGCACGAACCCGTGTCCCCTGCATCGGCAGGCGGACTCTCAACTACTGCGCCACCAGGGAAGCCCTATGGATTGGTTTTAAAGGTGTAATTTTTTCCCCCCAGGTGATGTCCGAAACGATATCTACGTAACATTAGTTCAAGGAGATTTTGATAAAGGAAGCAAAACGACGGCAAAGAACGTTGAGGTTACAGTGTCTGTTTACGACGAAGATGGAAAACGACTGGAGGTATTGATTGTTGCAAAGTTGAACCTGTAGGTTTAAGTTTTACTTCCCAAGTGTGCGCCTTGGCTCTGCTGCAGAATGCCAAAAGCCACAATTTCATTTCTGGGGAAGAGTGTTTGCTCTTTCTTCCTTTTCTTCCCTTGCCTAAGAGGGCTGGTTTCTACCGGGTCCCAGCAGCCGGCCTGTCTCAGGACGACCCTGGGGTCCTGACCACCTTCTTTTTATTTATTTGTTTATTTTTGGCTGCGTTGGGTGTTCATTGCTGCGCATGGGCTTTCTCTAGTTGCGGCGAGCGGGGGCTACTCTTTCTTTGCCGTGGTGCGCGGGCTTCTCTTGTTGCGGAGCATGGGCTCTAGGCGCATGGGCTTCAGTAGTTGTGGCTCGTGGGATCTAGAGCGCAGGCTCAGTAATTGTGGCACACGGGCTTAGTTGCTCTGTGGCATGTGAGATCTTCCTGGACCAGGGCTTGAACCTGTGTCCCCTGCATTGGCAGGCGGATTCTTAACCACTGCACCACCAGGGAAGTCCAACTGACCACCTTCTTTTCCAAACTCTATCCTGGGGTCCCACTTGCTGGTGTAAACCCGAGGCTCAGAGGGCGAATGATCACATTAGAAGTTCAGATACGGTTATTAGCATCTTTTGAGACAGATGGAAACTGAGCCCCAGAGAAATCAGTCACCTTGCGTAAGGTCAGAGAGCTCATGAGAGGTGGAACTGGGTTGTGAATCTGGGCCTCTGAGCCTTGTGCTTTGCTCGGTGGTGGTTACCAAGACCTCCTCCTGCGTGGTCACAACAGCCTGCGGGTGCCCTGGGAAGTGCTCAGAGGCTGCGGCCTTCTCTGAGGACTGGAGGCTGAGCCCAAGCTGGGGCCCTCCGCCAGCTGCTTCTCTGGCCCGTGGCTGCAGCCTGGGCTCCCCTGGGCCCACGTGGCCGAGAGCAGTGCCCTGTGGGTGCTCCTGAGGCCCAGCTGCGCCAGGAGGTGGGTGGCATCCTTTCTCTCTGGGTGGCCTGTGTCCAGTGTCCCTGCCCTTTTCCCCTGGGCTTTACCGGTTTCGCTCTCTGTAGAGGCGAGTGGTCAGTGTCTTGTGGCTAGAGAAGGGACAGAGTGCTGCCACCTCCTTTTTGGTCTGCAGCCCTTTACTCCAGCCGCCGAGTCAGGCAACTTGCTGCGAGTCCAGGGTGAAAGTTATTAGGGGTAAGGGTACGAAGGATGGAGGACAGTAGCGTCCCCATATACCGCATAGCCATGAAGATCTTAGATGCCTTGTGAGCAAGGTTTTCTGCTGGCTGCTGGCTCCAGCCAGATCTGTTCTTCCATTGCTGGGAGGTGTTCCATGGGCCATGGGGTTTTTGGTGTTCCCCGAAGGCCCTTTTTCCTTCTGATCATCAAACGGGCGGGGGCTTGGGGACATGGATGCAGCCTCAGACTCTGTGAGGGCTCGATGCGATCTCTTTATGCCTCTTCTTTTAAAGCATGTGATTTCCCGGGCGCTGGTGATGAAGCTATTTCAGAATACAAGTCCGTGATTTATTACCAAGTGAAACAGCCGCGCTGGTTTGAGACAGTTAAGGTATCATTTGCATGGTCCTTTTCCCATGGGGTTGATTATGAAATGCTCATTTGTACCCTGAGGAAGTCCCTGCCTCCTGCCCAACCCAGGGCTGCCCACCGTGGACACCCTCCGCCAGCCCCCAAGGCACTTTCAACAAAGTCCTTTAGGGTTGCCAAGGAACCACGCTGGTGTTTCTTGGAATTTACATTTACTCTCATCTCCTTTTGGACCTAAAACCAGGACTTTCCTGGAGACAAATACAGAGTCCTTTAAAGATAGCAGTTGTCTTTCTCTTCTCGGGTCTGTTTTATGTGTGGCATGCTGTCTTTACACCAAATGGAAAAAAATAGAGATGATAATACACGGAGGACATCGCTGGAGAGATGCATCCTGTTCCCTTGGCCTCGGTGCTCTGAGGCTCCTAAGGCAGCCCGCTGATACCCCCACGCAGCCCACACACCACGCACGGGCTTGGGTACTGGGACACCAGGCCAGCAGTTGGCTTTGGAATACAGATGTTAGCTATGAGATTAGGGACAATCTTGGCTTAAAGGCAGCAGGTATTAAGTCTTTTTCCTTTTACTGTAAGTCACAAAAGGACCGCCTTCTTGATGCAGCCGAGGGCAGGTCCCTACAACTGTAGAGGGAATATAGACACTTCCGAATCGGGGCTAAAAACGAAAATGGCAACTTTTAAAAATAGACTCTTCACGCTGAGGATCACATTTAAAAAAAAATTCAGCTGCCTTGTCCAGTGTGCTCGGCATCCCGGACAGTATTACCTGGTGTAAATTTTCAAAGGGCATTTGCTTCTGGGATAGTCATACAGGGGATGAGGTGTGCGGTGTCTTCTCCCTGCAGTGCAGAAGAGCGTAGAGCGGTCCAGGATGTCTCCAGGGGAACAAAGCCGATCAAGCGAGAAGATGTTCCTAAAGGTGCTCAGCTTCTCTCTTTATTCTGCAGGTGGCCATCCCCATTGAGGACGTGAACCGCAGTCACCTCCGGTTTACCTTCCGACATAGATCGTCCCAGGACTGTGAGTAACCACACGCTTCGTTATCCCGTGTTTATCATGCACTTACTCTGGATTGTTCTAGAACGTGGCTACTGTAACACTGTGAGGTCTTGACACTTCAGCTCCGCGCCCACGCGAACCCGCTCCCGTGAAGTGCTATCCACTCTGACTGAGCTGATCCCAGGAGATCTTCAGTTTCTTCTCGAATTTGTCTGATGAGGTGCCGCTCCTTCCTACTCACCCCTTGGGTTTCCTCTTTCCCCTTTGGCTTGTAATACTGCCCCATCCATCAGAAAAGTCACTGAGATATAATACCTAGATTTCAAAAATTGCTTTTAATGCTCTTGCACCGGCGTTGAAGACCTCTGGCTCTGCTGC
This sequence comes from Phocoena sinus, assembly GCF_008692025.1. NCBI lineage: Eukaryota > Metazoa > Chordata > Mammalia > Artiodactyla > Phocoenidae > Phocoena > Phocoena sinus. The sequence continues at coordinate 79,949,318 of NC_045778.1, forward strand.
CAGCTGCTGGTGCCTGGAGCTCTGGCTTGCCTTTTCTCGTCCACGTTGGTGTAGCCTTGGCCGTGATGCCAAGACTTTGGGAGGATAGAAGTTTGAATCAGTCACCTTCCGGGAGGATTTATTATCGATGATTGAAGTTTGTCTCGTTACCTGTGTTGAATTCATTGTCTGCTAAGGGCGTCACCCTGTGCTAGACACTAAGTAAGATATCACAAGGGGAAGATATGCCCCCTGCCCTTCATGGTCTCTATCCATCTGGCAGTGGGCTAAGGTTTGAGAAAATAAGTGATGCTGGGTCATGTGTGCAGCGGCATCGAGGGAACGGTGGTCTGGGTGGACGCGTTTGGCACCCGGCAGCCTGTGGGGGCCAGAGCCCTGCGGTTGGGGGACCTGAGCCCTGGCTCTGTGTGTCTTCACAGATGTTTCAGCCTGAGGAGGGGAATGCACAGGGGCTGCCAATCCCTCAGCAGGGTGCCGGCCATAGGATAGGGCTCCACAGGACCACCGCTGCTGCGATGGTGTGTCCACCCTCCTTACTGTTTCTGGGGGCCTGCCCGACCTGTGCCCTCCCCAGAGCGTGGAGCCCGCAGAGTCAAGGGTGCAGGAGAGCAGCCGGGAGGGTGAACACGTGAGCAGAGGCGTGAAGTTGGGGGTACGTAGACCCCCATGTGGGACCAGTGAGAAGCTCTGTGAGGTTGAAGAGGCGCGAGGACTACAGGGCTGGTGTGTGGAAAGTGTGACTGTCAGCCCGAAGATGTGCTTGCGTGGGGTGAGGCCGGGAGGTGGCTGAACCAAGGGGTCTGGAGCAGCACGGGGTCCCTCGTGGTGAGTGGGCGTGTGGAGGATGCCGGGAGAGGGGTGGGAGCACTATGGAGCATCATTCCACCCCTCCTCTTGTCCCAGTGCTTAAGGGGCCAGCTGAGAAGGGGTCGGGGCCCAAGCAGTGTGGGAGGCGCAGGGTGTGAAGTCTGGGCAGCTTGGAAAGCCGGGCCCGCCCCATTTCGGGCCAAATCCAGGCCACCAGGCAGCGGGCTGGGGTCTGCTAACTGTGGGCACTCCTGGATGGCTGAAACGTGGATGGATAGGATGTTCGGACGGACGCGGACACCTCTTCGTACGTGTTCATCGTGCTCTTACTCTCTCCTGGCGCAAGTGTTTGTACCACGTTACTTAGATGAGTCCTCACCACGATGCCATGTGGTAGATCATTGGCGCTTCCTACATTACAGATGAGGAAACTGAGCCTCAGAGACCCCACCTCAGTGGCCCAGAGTCACCTGATGGTCAGTGGAAGGCCTCTGGTTCCCACCTCAGTCCTTGTGTCTCCCCTGCCTTTGGGGAGCACCGAGGCCACTGCCGTCATTTGGTCTGTGTTGAGCACCTGCTGTATACGCAGCTCACACAGAGAGTTCTCCTCTTGCCAGACTTAGGTTGGGTTGAGGCGTGAGATGGGCTCGCAAGAGCCACGTGCGGAGCAGCGGCCTGGGAGCGTCATGTGCATTAGGCAGAGGTGCGGGGTGAGCAGGTTCAGGTGGGTGATTGGAGGAATTGGGGGCAGGTATGTCCTCAGCCAAGTCCCAGAAGGTGTGGTGGGCCCAGCGCCCTGCACACCGGAAGTTGCCGGGGGTGCGAATGGGCTGCAGGGGAGGAGAGGGTGGGGAGCCCTGCTGCAGGGCAAGGACAAAGTTCTAGAATGCACAGGGGACTTGTCTCAGAAGCACGCTCCCTCTTTAGAACAAGCTCATTCTCTCTAATTAATAGATTACACCAGGGCAGAGGGATCTCTTTGGTAGCATTTTAATTTTCAGAATCCTTGTTTCTCTTGTCAGTTTTAAGTACTCATTATAGACAAGATGCTATCACCCAGCCTCCCACGACACACTTGCGTAATTAATGAAGTCTCCCCGGCCACAGCTGGTGGGGTTTGGGGAACGTGTCGAGCATTGCAAGTGTGATGCTGACGCCGTCCCGAGCTGTCCGCTGCCGGCGGGATGGGGGCCAGCGGGGCCCCTGCTGCGGCCTCGTCTGCAGATGCTCTGGGTCAGAAATGGGAGGAAGGCCACGCCGCGTGCCCTCCCCGCCGCCCCAGGCAAAATGCGCGCTCTTTACCCCTAGTGGAAGAAAGTGAGGGGGTTTCTCGTACCGGGAGCTGTCTTTGGGGCCGGGACGTTGGGCGCTGGTGTGACCGTCTGACGCTCTGCCGCAGCTTGTTAGCCGTTCCGAACGCATCAGCTGATGTTCTATGTGGATGCGGGCAGATGAGTGGCTTCTGGGGCCGGCCTGCCAGGAGCCGAGTTTCCCTTGTTTGCAGGGGGCGGGTTGGGTCCGCCAGCGCTGCCCGCCCTCTGGGGCACGTGGCCTTCTTCTGTGGCCTCTGACGTTTTGTAAATTTCTTGTCTGCCTCATAATGGCTGCTAATGAGGATGTAATAAATGCAGTCCATCCCCTGTGTGAAGATGCAGAGTATTAATAAAAGGTGCACTTTTAAATTGTGTGCTACTTAAGAGTAGGGTCAGGGGAAGCCTTCTGCTGGCAGATATGGTCACGTGTCCTGAACTGCAGCTGCTTTCAGAGAGATGTGTTTTTAATTTTTTTCATGTCAGCCCAAACTTAAAAGGATCTCTTCCTTCTCACCCGAACACTGAGTTTTATGTTTTTAAGAACCCTTTCACAAAGTTCTTTCAATTTCTAGAAGTACATATTTTTTGCTTTTATCCCTCCCTTTAGCTTTGGTTGGTCAATCGTTCATCCAGCTAATTAGCTAGCATTTATTGAGCACCTAATGTGTGTGCCAGACCCGATGGACACCAGAAACGCAAAGACTAACGAGACGTGGTATCTCAGGCAGTGATGTCCTATAGCAAATATTTTGAGCCCCTGACTCAAGGTGGGCAGATGTATGCTCTTCAGCCTCTGTCCTTTCATCTCCAAAAAGAGAATCTGGGATCTATAATTTTTTTTTCTTTTGGCGTCCCAGCGGCCATGGCTTATGGGCCCAGCCGCTCTGCGGCATGTGGGGTCTTCCCTGACCAGGGCACGAACCCGTGTCCCCTGCATCGGCAGGCGGACTCTCAACCACTGTGCCACCAGGGGAGCCCATGGGATCTATAATTTAAAGGTCTTTTCTAGCCCTGAAACTCAGTGTTTCCGTGCTGTGTTCAGCTTACATCTTGAAAAATTCATCACAAATCCATTTCTTCAGTCCAGACTCCTCATCTATCTCTACCTGATCTGGCACCTGCCCACCTTGGAGCTCTCACTGCCTACCACTCACCAGCCACACGGGCTTCCAGTCCCCAAGCAAGGCAGGCCAGTCCCACTTTAGGGCTTCCGTGTTTGGCCATCTCTTTTCCTGGAGGGTTTACATCTTGGCTCATACGTCATCAAGAAGGTCTTCTCAGAGAGACCTTTTCCAACCATCCAGCTGGGTGGTCCCTGTTCCCATCAGCACGCTTTAACAAGCCACCAATTTTTGTTTTATTTGTTATCTGAAAGGACTTAAAAAAAATTATTTATTTATTTTGGCTGCACCAGGTCTTAGTTGCGGCTCACCAGCTCCTTAGATGTGGCATGCAAACTCTTAGTTGCGGCATGCATGCGGGATCTAGTTCCCCGACCAGGGATTGAACCTGGGCCCCCCATTAGGAGCACGGAGTCTTACCCACTGGACCACCACGGAAGTCCCTGAAAGGACTTGTTTGTTGGCGTCTCCCCATCTACAACAAATATTTGAGTACCTAACATATATAGCAGGCACTATTTCACGCACTGGGGAGATAGCAGTGAAAAAATACACAATGTCTTGTGCATGGGAAAGCCCAGTGGGTGAAACTAACAATAAGCACCACGTCATTGTCTCCCCCTCCCCTGGCCCTTTCTCATGCACAGACACCCTACAGGCTTGGTAATCTCTTGGTAATCTGTTGTCTTAATCTGCTTGGGCAGCCATAACAAAATACCATAGACTGCGTGCCTTAAACAACAGAGATTTACTTTCTCACAGTTCTGGAGGCTGCAAGTCCGAGATCAGGGTACCAGCATGGTCAGGTTCTGGTGAGGACCCTCTCCCAGGTTGCAGACGGCCGCCTTCTCTCTGTGAGCTCACACGGAGAGGGACCACTCTGGTGTCTGTTTCCCTTCTTATATGGGCACCCGTTCTATAGCATCAGAGCCTCACCCTTATGACCTTTTAATCCTAAGAACCTCCTTATAGGCCTTTTCTCCAATACAGCCACATGGTGGGGCGGGGGGTGGTTAGGCTTCAGCATAAGAATTTTGTTGAACAAATAAAACATAACAGCCCATAGCGACTGTGAAGAACTGGCCAGGGTAGGCATTTGCTCTTCTAGGCAGGCTGTTCACTTCAGAGCAGGTGATACTTTGGCAGAAACTTGAACGAAGTGAGAGAATGAGTCTCACGTGCTAATTCTGGGGGAAGGACTTTCTTGCCAAAGAGAACAACATTTCACAGTAGGGTGTTTAGTCCACATGGGACTTTTATTTGTGGAGGGTGTGAGGTGAGCACCCATCTGTTTTGTTTCTCCCTGCTGACACTCTGAAGGGTCTGTCCCTTCCAGTGGTCACTTGCAATGGCCTGTGTTTTCATGCCCTGTTTGTTCCCACTGGTCTGTGAATCCCTGTGTTAAAAACCCACCGTCTTCATTGTTACCACTTTCCAGTTACCGTTGGGTTTTAGTATTGCAGGCTTTCCTCCACGTTCCTTTCCAAAACCATCCTCCTACTGTTGGTCCTTCACTGTAGAATCAGTTTTCAAGTTCCACAGGGAAGCTCTCCCATGAGATTTTGATTGTAATTGCTTTGAATTTACAGATTAGTTTGAGCACAGCTGATCCTTTTATAAGTGAACGTTGTCTATATCTCCGTTTATGTTTACTTTAACATCTGTCAGAACAGTTTTGTAATTTTTTTCAGAAAGGCAGCCCTTGCAGCATTTTATGGTGTTCTTTTTTGTCGTGATGGCAGTAGAAAATGATTATTAATTTCTATTGCAGCTAAGGATAAATCCGAGAAGATATTCGCACTCGCTTTTGTAAAGCTGATGCGCTACGATGGGACCACCCTAAGAGACGGGGAACACGATCTTATTGTCTATAAGGTACGCTCTTCTGTTGGTGCAGTGTTGCTAATATTGACTGTTTCAAGTCTTTCTGGGCTTCCTGGCCTGAGCTGACATTTCCCGTCTTTGTGAGAACACTGCTATCTAGCAACATTTAATTATGTAAATGAACATTTCAGATGACCAGCTGTCCCTGAGGAGAGAAGCTGATACACGGTAACACGTTAAGTGTTGTTTAAGAAAACCCTCTGCGTGAATGTGAATTCACCTCCAGGAATAAGGGAAATCATTAAAATAAGCAGTTTAGCACCGGGAACTCTGCTCAATATTATGTAACAGCCTAGTTGGGAAAAGAATCTGAAAAAGAGTAGACATGTACATGTATAACTGAATCACTCTGCTGTACACCTGAGACTAACACAACACTGTTAACCAGTGATACTCCAATATACAATAAAAAGTTAAAAAAGTAAAATAAGTGGTTTAGCAAATGATAAAGAGCAAATATCATGACGGTTGAAAGGATTAAGGATCCTAAGGGGTAGAAAATATTGCATGGGATTGTCAGTTGTATTTGACCTGTCGCATCATTAAACCCACAGGCCGAAGCGAAGAAGCTGGAAGACGCCGGCACGTACTTGAGCCTGCCGTCCACCAAAGCCGAGCTGGAAGAGAAGGGCCACTCGGCGACGGGGAAGAGCATGCAGAGTCTTGGGAGCTGCACCATTAGTAAAGATTCCTTCCAGATCTCAACTCTCGTGTGCTCCACCAAACTGACCCAGAACGGTGAGTTTGGGGCCAGAAACGGGTTCGCCCCTGGAGTTTTTCTCCTTCAACCCCATCTTTCTCGTGCTCCCTGCTGAATGGAGGAGGCTTCCTTAGGTCCCTGAAGCCTGCCGGCGAGTCATTCGCACCTTCCCTCCGTAATGGCCCGTGTGGATGCTGTTGGACAAGGAGAGAGGGAGAGGGTGACATTGTTCTGCTTTGAAACTCACGTTCTGATTTTATGCTAAGGATGAACCTCAAAGAGAGATAAAGCAATGGATTTACTTTAAAAAAAAAAAAGCTTTCTGGCCAAGGGAAGGGAGAAATCCACACAATTTGGAGTCAGACCAAAGCCCTGAACTTGAGCCTTGGCCCTGTGCTAATAACCCTGGGAATGACCTCGAACTAGGGTCTCTGAGCTCATTTTCCTCATCTATACCCTGGCTATAATGCCTGCCTCAGAGGGCTGTCTGAGGGCTACGGGAGCTCTAGGGGGTGAGGCCCCTACCCTCCTTGGGTCTTCCCCTCTCTCAGCTACTCATTGAGATAGTGACCAGTTACCTTTAGTTTTACAAGTTGGTGTTGACGACATCTCTAGTCCCCCTGACAGCGAGATAAGGCACCCCTTGCTGACGCGCTCACACCAAAGTGCGACCTTAACGCAGCATCAGATGGTGCCCAGTGTCCCCGCGCTGCGGGCCGGGATGCTCGGCGTTGTTCCCACGGACTCGCAGCCTCCCCAAGGCATGGCCGTGCGGCCGGGGCACTCCTGATTCAGAGCACACTGTCTGGTCGAGGCAGAGGGTCCTCTGCACAGATCTTACATTGAAAAATCGAGTTCACCAAATGTGATGGTCTCACAGCCGTGCAGAGTAGCTTTACGTTCTCTTGAAAGTCAGCTTGAAAATCCGATATGTTTTCCTCTCAGCCACTGATACGGATTTTGATTATTCATGTCGGTTGCTGTCGTGAATCGTGTTCCCGGGAGTTGTCCGTAAAGCTTGGCAGTAGTCTCGGATGGGCTCGAGGGACAGTCATCGTTTGGACTTTAACAGGCTGATCACAGGACAGAAGGAACCTGTCATCTGGAAGGCCCTGCGTGGTAGTGGAGAGTGTGGGTCCTGATCAGACTTTCACTGCCTGCTCTAGTAACCTCCATGAGCAGATGGAAACCCTTCCCTGGGGCACTGCGTTCCGTGCACGCGTGGGGAGGGGTAGATTATGCACAGGGAGTTTGCAAGTTTAGTGCCCAGGGAGCATGCTGTCAGCAAGGCGGGTGCTGACTTGAGACTGGCTTATAGGAATGATGACCCCGTGGGTCAGATGTTACCCTCTGGATATGGCCCTGATAGTCAACTAGCCTGACGGCTGGCTACTCCTTCTAGGGCTTCATTTAACTCAGGGCAGCCTGTCCAATGGGGCACTTAAGCTTCTGCTTTGTCTTGCCATCTTCACTGTGTGGGAAGCCACCTTCTTAGAAATGGGTCATGTTCCAAAAGCACGTTCGGAAGTTGTTATTTGGAACTTGAATATATTTTCCCCATTAAAACAGTGTGTTGAATAACGGTTAGGTTGTGAGGCCCACGCACAGAATCCTTCTTAACCCACATATCCCTGGGGAAGACAACTGTGAACTAGGACATTCTCAAGGTATTAAGTCACAGTAATTTCCTGGGGAGATGTGTCCCACCTCCTCTCACCCTTAAGCTCTTTGAATCTCACCAGACACAGGGTAATCCCCTCTTGGGGACCGAGGGGCACAGCACGCTGGTCTCTCCAGTGGCTGTTGCCAGGCAACCAGGAAATTCCGATGTGATGCCGCTCACTAAGCGTGAGGGGGACACATCTTTTGTTGTTCATTTCACACCAGCCAACAATGCCTCTTTTCTGGATGGTGGCGTGTCAGGTGTGTGCAAGATGGGGCTGCCCCAACTGGCCTCTGGCATTGAGTCCCAGATTCTCATTTGAGGGAGTCATTTTTCTGAAACTGTGTCTTATTACTGCGAAGTTCCATTTCTTAGGGAAAAGTGTGGCTGAATTATTCATCGAGGTTTGTATTAAACATCTCTGTTCTCGGCATTATGCTGGATGCTTTGGGGGATATAAAAAGAAGTAGGAGACGTGGTTCCTCTCCCCCATCAGCTTACTATGTAATTAGAGAGAGAGAAGCCATGAGGTGGAGAGTTATTACGAGCCAAACTGTGGTGGTTCCCTGGGAATGAGAGGGGACAGAGAGGGTGTGGGGCTGAGCAAGCTGCCCCTCCTCAAAGGTGTTTGTCCACTGCTAATTTGCCCAGCTGTATCTTTTCTCAAAAGTACAACACAGAGATGAACCTCAGCCTCCCTCTAATCCAAAGTGCCACTAACTTTGCATGAATGGGATCCAGAGTATTAACTCACCTCCATTAAAAAAAACGCTGGTGGACTTCCCTCGTGGTGCAGTGGTTAAGAATCCATCTACCAATGCAGGGGACACGGGTTCAGTCCGTGGTCCGGGAAGATCCCACATGCAGTGGAGCACCTAAGCCCGTGTGCCACAACTACTGAGCCTGCGCTCTAGAGCCCGAGAGCCACAACTGCTGAGCCCGCATGCCACAACTACTGAAGCTGCGTGCCTACAGCCCGTGCTTCACAACAAGAGCAGCCACCGCAATGAGAAGCCCGCGCACCGCAACGATGAGTAGTCCCTGCTTGCTGCAACTAGAGAAAGCCCTTGTGCAGCAATGAAGACCCAATGCAGCCAAGAATAAACAAACAAACAAACGAACAAAAAACCAAAGATAAGCGGTACCTTCTAGCATTCGAAAAAGCTGTTTAAAAATAAAACAAACAAAAAAAACCCACAAAAAGAACTGCTGGTAACTCTTATGATGGAGATCTCCATTAACCCTGGGACTGAGAGCGTGTCTGGGCAGGATGTAGCCTTTCTCATGACTTCACTTTCAGTTAGAAATGAAAACACGTTAACCTTCATGATGAACGGCTAAGATGTTCACCTCTTCGGTGGGTGGCTGCTGTTGGTCTTCCTGCCTGGCGTCACACTAAGTGCTCTCTCCACATCTTGCCGTTTAAGTCTTTGCACCAACCCTGTGACCCAGGTAACACTGTGCCCATTGTTCAGACAGGAAAACTGAGGTGAAGGTACTTGTCCAAGGTCACATCTTGGTGGCGTGGCCCGGCTGGTGTTTGAGTCTACTCTCTTTGCATTCTAAAGACACTAGGATGCTGTCCCCTTCACATTTTCCTGTTTGTAACTCTTCCCTTCATCGGCTGTACTTGGGGGTAAGGTGATATAAATGAGAATGTGTGTTTGGTGCTCATCCCCTGTATGCCTTTTGTGTGGTTTGATCCTTGAATTATAACTGGTGTCTTGCGTTCACTGAAATTCTACCTATTGCCAAAATTACATATATTTTTTCAGTATTAACTAGGGTTTTTTTTTATGCAGACAGTTTCTGTAGCAGAAGTTCATTCCCGATGAGCAAAAACAGGAAATTAGATGTGCTTTGCTAACTGTGTTTCTTCACGTGATGGGATATTAATATGACGTCAGATGAAGACGTCCTTTCCCAGAGATGTTTTGGATTCTGTTTTCATGCCTTAAACAAAATCATTTCTCAACATGGTCTTCCACATTTAGTCTGCAAAAACCAATACGTTCAACTTGCAATTTTTCCATTAGAAAAGAAACATACAGAAACTTTTGGAAGGGCCAGGACTTGGTAAAGGTGGCAAGCTCAGTGCAGCAGTGGTCTCCAGGGCCAGGGTTCCTGTCTCCTTTGGGGACTGTCCCCTTGCATTCTCAGTACTTGAATTTATGTTGGTTATTTATTTTATATTATTTTACCTTAAAAACCTAAGAATCTTATTCTTGAACAGGAGAAAACCCCTTGGCAGGAGCTGCCAGGACAGCACTGAATGGCCAGCAGCCTTGCAGGCCTGCTGCTCTTCTCATCTGCCTACTTGTGGGTTGGAAAGGCCGGTCCCTCTTCCATGCTCTGATCTGCCTTCTTGTGGGTTCGAGAGGCCGGTCCCTCTTCCGTAGGCTCCCCAGATGCCTTTTTTTTTTCTGGCGGTACGCGGGCCTCTCACTGTTGTGGCCTCTCCCATTGCGGAGCACAGGCTCCGGATGCGCAGGCTCAGCGGCCATGGCTCACGGGCCCAGCCGCTCCGCGGCACGTGGGATCCTCCCGGACCAGGGCACGAACCCGCGTCCCCTGCATCGGCAGGTGGACTCTCAACCACTGCGCCACCAGGGAAGACCTCCCCAGATGCCTTTTGAAAGCTTCCACGTGGAAATCATTTCATGGTAAACGTAGTTGGAAATAATGCATCCAGTCACACTGGGTGTCAAGGATGTTGCTAGAAAGTAATGAAATATTTACGTGGCGAACGTTTCCAAATAGGCTTGGTTCATCTGTTCAAAAAATTATTTAGAGGACCTCACATGATGGGTGAACGAGGGGGACAGAGTCCTTGCTGTGAGGAGCTGATGTCCGTTTACCATTTCCAGTGGACCTGCTGGGGCTGCTGAAGTGGCGATCCAACACCAACCTGTTGCACCAGAACCTGAGGCAGCTGATGAAGGTGGATGGCGGCGAAGTGGTGAAGGTAACGTGGCTCCCATGCTGGTTCTGGTTGTCTTGTTGTCCTTACGGATGTGCAGAGGTGTGGGCTCCGCCTCCCAAGATGGTACAGGCACGCCTCCAAGACACTGCGGGTTCGGTTCCAGACCACCGCAGGAAAGCAAGTCACACGAACTGTTTGGCTCCCCAGTGAGTATCAAAGTTACATTTACACTCTACTGTAGTGTGCTGAGTGTACGGTAGCATCACGTGAAAAAAAACAAGTACAATGTACAATAGACAGCCAACAGGGACCTACTGCATAGCACAGGGGACCACACCCAATATCTTGCCATAACCTATAATGGAGAAGGATCTGGCTTTCTGAGCTAGACCCCCGACAGGGGTCCCTACCGCATTGTTCTGGGTTCCCATCGTAACTTAAAGGGAAACTTCCACAATGTCCAGAGCCCTTCATGTCCTGCAAGTGTCGGAGGAGGATGTCCTCAAATTCCTTGCAAGAGTTTTAGTTGCAAACAAAAATGACTAAATAAAATATTATTCACAATTAAAAAAAAAAAAAGAAAAGAATCTGAAAAAGAATAGATATATATATGTATACGTACAACTGAATCACTTTGCCATACACCTGAAACTAACACAGCATTGTAAATCAGCTATACTTTAATTAAAACCAAACAAACAAACAAGGGAATTCCCTGGCGTCCCAGTGATTAGGACTTTGCACTTCCATTGCAGGGGGCACGGGTTCTGGTTGGGGAACCAAGGTCCCACATGCCTTGCAGTGAGTGGAAAAAAACAAAAAAAGAAAAAAGTTTAAACAAAAGAAACAAAAACCCCTCAAAATTAAAAAACCATGTCCATTAAAAAAACCAATTAAAAAATAACTTTATTGCTAAAAAATGCCAAACCGTCACCTGAGCCTTCAGTGAGTGATAACAGTCACATCAAAGATCACTGACCGCAGATCACCATCACAAACGTAGTATTAATGAAGTCGGAAATATTGCAAGAATTATCCAAATGTGACACAAAGGCACAAAGTAAGCAAATGCTGTTGGAAAAATGGCTCCAAGAGACGTGCTGGACCCAGGGTTGCCACAAATCTTTGATTGGTAAAAACCACAATATCTGCCAAGTGCGATAAAACGAGGTCCACCTGGTCATAAGCCTTTTAACATCTAGTGTCTTCGAGATGTTGACATATACCTCTAAGGCAACAGAATCCTTCTTAGACTCTGGTCCGGGGACCACGGGCTGGCTTCACTGTGGTGGCAACAGGCTTTGGAATCAACCAAGTCTAGGGTTCTGCTTCCTCTTCCAGTGGGTCCTCACTGTGGGGCTGACACAGGTTCAATAACATCTTTAAACCTTGCTTTCCCCTACTGTAAAATGGACATAACCAGAGTGCCTTGTTCACAGCGTCCCTGTGGAGGTTAAATGAGGTGCTGGCCCCTGGGAGGTGGTCTGGTAGTATCGGGATTTATCACCATCGCTGTCATGACCATCCCCGTGATCGTTAACCCTGGCTCTCGACTCACCGAGGAGCCCTGTCATTGATGTGGAGAGCTTCGTGATGTGTCAGAAAGATCACAGCGCTCAGTCTTGTCTTGGCCGTTTTCCTCCCATATGGTCTTGGATTGGTTGCTTAGGCTCACACAGAGCAGGCCCTGGAGCAGGGCCCTGGAATCTTCATCTACGATAGGACAGTCAGACTAGAGTGATCGGAGGTCCCTCTGAGCGCTCAGATTTGGTAATCGTTGGTGGTTCCAATATTTTCTTCAGTAAAAGGCTCTCCTTGCCACTCCTGTGCCCAGTGACTTCTCCTTGTATGTAAGGAAATGCATTTCTGTGGCCACTGGGCTCCACCTTGGCTGGCGTGCAACAAGCCGGGCCACCACTCGTGGCTGCCCGAGAGCAAGGTCCCCACGGCCAGGTCCGTGGCGCTGCCTCAGTTCTTTATTGTCCGTGAGAGGTGCTTGCGGAGGGAGACGACCTTATCTCTGTGAAGATTAATTACTTAAAATGGCCTTAATTAAACAGCAGTGAGGTTAACTTCACTAGAAATTAATTTGCTGGCACCGCTCTCCTAAATTCATTGTATAAGCGTTCAAACATATCCTCACTAATCTTCAAATTTTAATCACCTTTTCCTGGCCCTTGTCTTCTTCTACTGGCTTGGACAATGTTAACTGCATTTTAAACTTCCCTGGGTTCTATGAATTCCCTAATTCAGATGAAAACTGGGTGAATTAAGTTAACATCACTTTAAAAGACCCACAGTTAATGAAATTGTGTCCTCTTTCACTTTTCGGTCCCTGTATCACATCAGGAATTGTATTTATGTTGAACTATTGACACACTGACCAGGGAAGTTCTAGAACCGTCTGGTTTTATTGCCCCCCCCTCAGTTCCTCTTATCTAATCTATTATCACATCCTGTTGTTCGTCCCTGGAGTTCGTCCCTGTTCGTCTCACCTCTCTCCCTCTCCTTCCTGTGTTCACTGTGGTACTGCCCAGGGTTGGATGACCTGTCCGGCCCTTACTTGTTTTGCCTGTTTATTCCTTCCCATTGACAGTGTAGGCCTGGAGCAGGGAATAGACTCGTCTAAGGCCACCAGGCTGTTAACAGAGCCAGGAGCAGAGGGAATCCCAGCCTGCATGGGGCTGCTTTCATTCTTTGAAGGACACTGATAGATTGTGGGTTTTATTCCATTTATTCGAGACCTCCCTTCTGTGTCTTTATAACTTTTAGTGGAAAGATGACATTGCTTGATAGACTGAGCAAAGTATTTGCTTGTTTAGTAAAAGTGACATTGCTTGAGAAAAGTATTTGCTCATTTAGTAAAAAGTATAGTTTCCCATTTTAGTGGGAAATGAAAATGGTGATTGTGCTCTTCCAGTGGATGGTCTTGGAGAGAGGGTGGGTGTCAAAAGGAGTCTTTCATGGCCTTGTGTGAGGGATCGCCTTCAGGACATTCATGTCCCTGCACTGCTGCGGCTCTACGGCCAGATACACAAGGTCCCCGCTGTCTGCTGTCCTGTTTCTGTGTCATTTGTCTGGGTGGGGCTGGTAGACCTCTTTCCCTGAACTGTGACAAGCCAGGGCTTGGCACTGGACACTGGTGTGTCTGTTGGCAGTAACACTGGGCTGTTAGCAGATGGCAGCGTCAAGTTTTTTTTTTTCTTTGCGGTACGCGGGCCTCTCACTGTTGTGGCCTCTCCCGTTGCGGAGCACAGGCTCCGGACGCGCAGGCTCAGTGGCCATGGCTCACGGGCCCAGCCGCTCCGTGGCATGTGGGATCCTCCCGGACCAGGGCATGAACCCGTCCGGCAGGTGGACTCTCAACCACTGCACCACCAGGGAAGCCCCAGCGTCAAGTTTTGACCTTTGCAAAGCTTTTACAATCTGAAATGATGGGAAATGATACAAAAGTAACGAGAGGTGGTGCAGGCTTAAACAATTACGGGGTGGACGGAGGAGCCCTTGATGTCCAGACCAGAATGCCTCCTGGTCCGGCTGGTTTCATTCCCGTGTCATTTATATGTGACAGTTCTTGGCACAGACTAGGTGGTAGGTGGCACAGTGGAATAGGAGGATTTTATGCCTGACGTGTCTCAGATCACTTCCTAGGTCCGGGAACACGTCCTCCCTCAGGAAGGAGAGCTGTGGGGTGCTGGATTTGCAAGGTTCCACGGCTCACGGCGGGTGGGGAGCGAGCAGTGGTTGGGGAGCAGGTCTCTGTGTTTAGTTTCTGTGTCTGCGGGTCGAACCGTTTGAGGTCCTGTGCTGGAGACGTGAAGGCCCCTGAGGTTCTGTGCATGGGCTGAGCCGCCCAGGAAGATCTGGTCTAGGGATCTCACTCAGTTACACCTTTGTCCCGGCTGTGGGCCCGTCTCACTTACTCCTTTTGTTTTTAATAACCACTTGATTGAGATGTAATTCACAGACCTGAAAGCACCTTTTCGTTTGTACAGTTCAGTGGTTTTCAGTGTATTCGCAGAATCGCGCAGCTGTCCACACTGTCTCACTTCAGAACAGTTCCGCCACTGCAAAAAGAAACCCCACACCCGTTGGCCATCACTTCCACTCTCCCTGCAACCGGCTTTCTCTATGGATTTGACTATCCGGATATTTTATGTAAATCGAATCAGACAATATATGACCTTTTTTTTTTTTTTTTTTTTTTTTTGCGGTACGCTGGCCTCTCACTGCTGTGGCCTCTCCCGTTGCGGAGCGCAGGCTCAGGGGCCATGGCTCACGGGCCCAGCCACTCCACGGCACGTGGGATCTTCCCGGACCGGGGCACGAACCCGTGTCCCCTGCATCGGCAGGCGGACTCCCAACCACTGCGCCACCAGGGAAGCCCCATATATGACCTTTTTTGATTGGCTTTCTTTAGTGTAATGCTTTCAAGGCATGTGGTGGCATGTATCAGAACTTCATTCCTTTCTATGGCTGAATAATAAATATTGCATTGTATGGATATGCCACAGTTTTTTTTTATCCATTCATCAGCTGATGGACATATTTTGACAATGATGAATAAAGCTGCTATGCATATTTTCGTACAGGTTTTTGTGTGGATGTATGTTTTCCATTCTTTGGGTTACATACCCAGGGATGAAATGTTTACGTTACACGGTAAATCTACGTTTAACCCATTGAGGGATTGTCAGTCTGTTTTCCAAAGCCAGTGCGTCATTTTACATTGCTACCAGCACCGCATAAGGGCTCTAATTTCTCTCCGTCCTTCCCCACACTTAACTATTGTACATCGTTTTGATGACAGTCACCTCAGTCTGGGTGAAGTGATATCTCATTGTGATTTCGATGTACTAATCCCAGTGACTAATGATGATATAGCCATACTTCATTCCCTCTTACGGTCAGTAGTCCATTGTGTGTCATTCTGCCTAGGCTTGAACTACCCCATCAACAGGGAACTCATTACTTCCAATGTAGTCTTTTTTAGTTCATCTTATACTTCTTTCAGGGGAGAATGGGGTCAGGGTTCAAAGCCAGGTTCTAGTGTGACATAACTTTGAAGTCTCCTAATTTTTTCTAAATTAAATTCATAGTGTTTTGTCATTCTATGCTGTAATATTTCTTTGGTGAATTATAGTAGGCATAAAAGGAATTTCTCAATTACTGTTGAATAAATTAAGCTCATGGCTCTCTGCTCTGTACCCCAGTTTCAGAATCACACACCTCTTCTGTCCTTGGCCATCTGTGTCTGTAGAAGATCCTTTATTATACTAGAAATTTGTCCCTGTATGGCTTCTGCCCAGTTGCTAGCTCAGGTCCCACACTCAAGCGTGTACAGAATGAGTCAGATTCGGACTTCCCAGGGTTGCTGTTGAGCTTTTTGTCCTGATGAAAGTCAGGACAAGCGTTGGAGGGGTCTCATGGGTGCGTAGGCGGTGGGCTATAGGGCATCTCCCCGCTTCCCATCCTCTGCTTGACTCAGGGTGGCCTGTCTTTGTTGTGAATTCACTCATTTCATATTTTTGTCTTGTGAATCTAATGACTGATAAAAATCCCCGAAGTCTGTAGCTTGGTAGGTGCCATTTGAGAAAGGTGGGTGTTTGCAGTATTGCCAAGGATGGTAGTTGTTCTAGGCTGGGGAGAGTGGGGTGAATTTACCTCGTCTGCTGACCTTTTGTGTCTCTCTAGTTCCTCCAGGACACCTTGGATGCCCTCTTCAACATCATGATGGA
This sequence comes from Phocoena sinus, assembly GCF_008692025.1. Taxonomy (NCBI): domain Eukaryota; kingdom Metazoa; phylum Chordata; class Mammalia; order Artiodactyla; family Phocoenidae; genus Phocoena; species Phocoena sinus. Next base: position 79,965,467 of record NC_045778.1, read on the forward strand.
GAATTCGGAGAGCGAGACCTTTGATACATTAGTGTTTGATGCTCTGGTAAGAGGCCTCGACTTCGCATCTGCTCAGATATTACGGGACGCTTTCAGGTTGCAGCCTTTGAAGCTGGGGCGGGATCCATCTCAGTAACCCTGAAAGCGCTTTCGGTTGTAAACCCAATCAAAGCAGGTGAATTGAGAGGTAGAAAGTTTCTTCCACTGTAACACTGTAGTTAGGCAAATGTAAATTGTAGGGGAAGAAGTAAAGTAGCTGACCAACCTGTGTCCGAAAGTGTTATAGCTCGTTGACTCACACAGAAGTGCAGGTGATTCAGCTGAAGATTCTAAAATGGTTTGCATTTCTTTTGCTAATGAAAATATTAATTTAACAGGTATTTATCATTGGACTAATTGCTGATAGAAAATTTCAGCATTTTAATCCTGTTTTGGAAACCTACATTAAGAAACACTTTAGTGCAACATTAGCCTACACGTAAGTTCTGTTTTGTTGTTTTAAAACCTGTACTTCTTTTTGTATATTTTTGTAAGAGTCTTTTCCATATACTTTTGCCTGTGATTCTACATTTCCCTTCCCCAACTGTGAATTTACTGGGATCGTTTTTATTATTGTTTCTCTCTTAACAGACCTAAAAATCTTGTTGAAAGAGATAGGTGATATATTATAAGATTCCAGAATAAGTTCTTGTTCTTCTCCACACCTTTTGTTTGGCTTTGAAATGTTCAGTTTGTGTTTGATGAAACAGATACATGAATGCAGAGTGCCCGCCGCACTGCAGCTTCCTGATGACTGTTTGATGAATGAATAAATGGTTGTGGTCCTGTATTGAGGTTATTGGTTATTTAGTAATTTAGTTATTTAGTAAAATTCAGTTTTGTACTTTGCAGTCTATCTTTTTGCTCTTTATTTATTTATTACCATTTTTAAGGTTGCAGGTGATTTGTTTATTTTTGTTCTGCTGGACAAAGCTGGATAAAATTGTTTTTTTTCGGGAATTCCCTGGCAGTCCAGTGGTTAGGACTCGGTGTTTTCACTGCCATGGCCCGAGTTCGATCCCTGGTTGGGGAACTAAGATCCCGCAAGCCACACAGCACGGCCAAAAACAAAAAAAGGATCTAAAAAAATTATTTTTTCTTTTAAATTGGTTGGTTAGTGATGTTCAGAGAGCCAGAATGTTAATGTTGTCCAGATAAAACATCTGCGGGTTTGACAGTTGTTTCTAGACTTCATCTGGATATTGGCTTTTAATACTCTTGCATCTCTTTCTTTTTTAACTCTTTCTTTAAATTTAATTTTTTTATTGAAGTCTAGTTGATTTACAACGTTGTGTTAGTTTCAGGTGTACAGCCAAGTGATTCACTTATACATATATAAATATGTGTGTTTGTAATATATGTAGGCACATATATATTGTTTCCAGATTCTTTTTGCCTTTTAAAGAGTGCCTTTCCTTTTGTTCCAGAAGCTTCGGCTCTAACTAACTAGGGTTCTTACTACTCACCCAGCTGCTCTCCACCTGCCCTACATCCCCACATGGGCCCCTGTTGGGTCTACTAGACACCAAGGGGAAAGTGTGAAGCCTGGTGTTGATGCCACAGCCCTGGGACCTGGCCACCTGGGCTTATGTTACCACTCTGTCACTTTCAAGCTTAAGTTGCTTAAACTCTGTGAGCTTCAGCCTTCTCATCTGTGCAACAGCACGGTTGTAGGTTTTCTTGAGAATTTTAATGAGTTATTATTACATGTCAAGTATTTGGAATAATCCCTGCCACTCAGAAAGCACCAAGCAGTAGTTAGGTTTTGTTGTTATTAGAATTATTAGGGCGAGTTCCTCATTCTCTCACAATGGGATTTATTGGCATTTATTCAGACTTCTTATTGTGTGAGTTGCAGTGAAAAAGAAAGGTTTAATTTCTTTAAGAACATTCAACTTAGAATCATTCGAATCATTCGAAATGATTCTCTTTTAGGGCCAGGAAGTTGAGTCAAAGCTCCCATCTGTGTCTTGACCATACTTAGGTCAGAACCTGTTGTCCTTGGCTGTGGGACTCAAGGTCAGCAGCTCTGTCCCTGATTCTTGGGTTCTTCCGTGTCGGCTGGAGTGCATGTTTATTGCAGGGCAGTGGGTGGAGCCCCCAGTGGGCGGGGAGCAGCGAGTCCTCACCACACAGGGCAAAAGCTGTGACCAGCTTTGTGCTTGCTGACTAAGAAGCTTTTGTTTAAAACATTCTGTACTCTCGGTGGAGAAGCCCAGTTTGTCACACTTTGGACAGTTCCCTGCAGACCGTGGGAGGGCTGATCATGTGACACCATCTCACTATAGCAACCAGAGGGAGCCCGGGGTTTATGGGCGTGGCCTCCGTGCTGCTCTGGGTGCCATGTGACCTCCACGTGTGTCACTTTCACCATTCTCCTTCTTTATTGAAAGGGGGCCAAACAGCTTTGCTCAGATCAGATCTTGCACTTTCATTTCAGAAAATCGGAACAGTGGTAAGGTCACCGTGCTGCATTCCAGGTCGCCTAGCTGGCGTCCCCCTGCCTGTGACTTTGGGGAGAACGGTGCCCTTATTCTCAAAGGTGGAAAACGAACATTGGGGAGCTTTGGGCAAGTTACTCAGTGGGAGACACAAAAAGTACCATTTTATTGTTAAGTTATGATGGGACGGAGTTGAGAATCGGTATCCTCTCATTCAGTCTGTCCTCTGCCAAAAAGGAAATTTTAATTTCGGAAAATAAATATTCTTGTCATGTTTTGGTAAACTAGCAACCCCAAGTGGTTCTTCAGCCATTGGAATCTGAGTATTTTTGCCTTGAAATACCAGAGGAGATAATTGTGGTTCATGCAGTTCTAACCCAATCATGGAAGGTTGTGTCTGCACTAATGAAGTACTTTCAGCCTTCTCCGGCCCAGGGGACATTTGGGTTCTAAGTGTCATCACAGCCAGTCTCTCCTCCGCCTCTTCTAGGAGCCTTGGTTAGGCTAGAGTCTGGTCCAGGTAGTTTCTTTATGTCTTTCCTTTGATAAATGTTGAGATCTGTAGCCTTTCTTTGCAAAGAACTCCAAGAGAAGATATTAAATATGACTGGAGGCGATGGGCATTACTTCTTAACCCTCCGACTCTGGCAAAGCAGGAGGTCCCCTGCCTGGGCAGTTAACGGATCAGAGTGACCGGCTCTGGTCCAAGCGAGGAGGGAGGGAGGTGTCAGCTTCGGGGACGGTTCTTCCAGAAGACCAGCAGGACAGGCTCCTTCTGTCCACAGAGCTGCCTTGCCCAGAGCTGGGTCACACCTTCCTCCCACTGAATCGATGTGCCGTTTGGTCTGCCCCTCTGAGCTGGTGCCGAGGAATTTGGTCTTTCTGCAGTTACAAGTGGCGTGGCTCGCGTGGATTCGGGTCTTTTGACTTCCAGATTTATTTTCTGGTTCTGGGTCATTCTCTTTGCAAATCATTCCTTCTTTTTATTCTTTTCTTTGATTAATCTATTGGAAGGATTTCCAAAATGTATTTCTATGGAATGTATATTTCTTGGGATATTAATAAGGTCTAAGAGTAAAAGGTATGTGTGGTCCACTCAGTTTGGGAAAATAAGTTAAACCGAGTAAAACAGGTTTTATGCCAGGACTTGAGATGTTCTGCTGTGCCTCAGGAACCATCAGGAGGCGTGTATGGGGCAATACCTTTCCTGACGTCGGGGCCAGGGGAGCCTGTGGGAGGGGGATCTCTCTGGCTTCCCTTCCTCAGGACATACTGGCAGGAAGGCTTCTGTGGTAGTCTCTCATTTCTTGAGTCCTGCAACCTGATCAGTGTTAGAAGTGACTTTGTATCCACTCAGTCACCCAAAAGCCTTTTTATTGTGATTTATCAGTAGAATTGTTACTCTTAGAACCGTTCGGAGGTCATCCAGAATCCAAGTTACAGTTGCTCTTATGAGTGTCTTGTAATAATCTCAAATAACAAGCTAGTGCACGCTGGCTCACAGCTTAATGGGAAATGCTGTGAGTGCCCTGACAGGTTATTTTTATGACTCTGATGAATATTTAAAAGCTACAGGGAAGTTCTGTTGATTACATAAAAAGTTGGGGAGTGGAGAAGTTTGCTTTAGGGAGTAGTCTTGTTGGTTGTTGTCATACAGGTTTTACATACGCTGCTAGTTTTTGGAGAGTTACAATGTAGCCCAGTACACTAAAAGCTGACAGTATACTGCAGTTAATTTAATTCTTCTTTTATGATTTAGAAAGCATAGCTTGAGGGTCATCCTTGTGAACAGTGATTATTAGTTTATGGGCCAGTAGTGGTAGAAAATACAGACGTTTGGACAGAATCAAAACCTGATTATTACCATTACTGCCTCTATCATTTGAAAATACCATATGCTCAATAAAAAAAAATGAGCATTATGAAAATAGATATGTCTGTAGAAATCCCTTTGATTTTTGTTATTTAGCATTGGGAAAGCTAGTGTACCTACCTAATCCTGGGCTTCTCCATCTGTAAATTAGGGATAAAGCTCATCACTTGCCTTATAGCGTTGCTGTGAAGAATACATTATATAATACATTTAAATGCTTACAAAAACATCTAAAACTTAGAAAGTTCTTGTTAAATGCTCAGATCTCGCTCCTCTGAGAGTTATTATATGGGTTGCTTTCAATCTGCTTGAGATACCTTTCACAAATATGCATATACTGATAAGCGTGTACCCAAATAAAAAGAACCCACTTGTGTATTTTTGTCCCAGTTAAGAACCGAGATATTGTAATCTTCTGGACTTGTTAACTTGTGTTTCCATTATGAACAGGAAGCTGACGAAAGTTTTAAGGAACTATGTGGACAATGCCGAGAGGCCAGGAATCAGCGACCAGCTGTATAAAGCCATGAAAGCTTTAGAGTACATCTTCAAGTTCATCGTGCGCTCCCGGATCCTGTTCAATCAGTGCGTATCACCGTGCTGGCTCTCCGGTGGACTTACAGGAAATCCTTTCCTTCCTTCCTTTTCCTTCCCCATCCCCCTTCCTCTTGCTTCTTCCCCTTCCTCCCGTCTTTCTCCTTCCTTTCCCTGCTGTCGAGCATGACACAGCAGTAACAGATAACAGTCCTGGGCTCGGTTTGCCCACACGCACTGTATCTGCTCCCACATGTAGAGAAAGGCAAGCATGAGTTTGAGTCTTGAGCCCTGAGTCTGAAATGTGTGCCTATGAGTCCAACATCGTCTCCTGAAAGCATTGATTCAGAGGTAGTGCAGACTGAACACCAAGGGTTCTGAAGTTCTTTTCAGTACATCTTACAGAGAAAAAAGCCCTTGAAAAACAAAATTAAAACAAACAAGCAACAACAGCAAAAAGCCAAAACCAAGTTAAACTACCTCACTTGGGAAGACTGGGGGCTTCCTCCCTCTTTCCGTCAGCTAGAATCATGTTTTGTTCCTAGAGAGAGATTCCCACATACAAGATTGCCGTGCAGATGGACGCTCAGTGTTTTAACCTAGTGATGTGTTTCATACACTATGTAGGTGAATTTATGAGTTGTGTTTGAACTTTAAAGTGGATTGGGATATTCCCAATCCACTTTAAAATAATGACTTCATTATTTTATAGAGAACATTAGTATTTTTTCCTATATATCTTTAGATGAAAGAGATGTGCTAAAATAAATGAGCTTTCAGTTGGTTCTCAGTATTTAACTGTATGAATGAAGAGGTGTGAAATGGGTAGATGGGGTGTTGGGGTGTTGAAGTTGACTCCCTCTGCTCCTGCTTTTGGAGCTGTAGCTGCTCTGGGTGACCTACAGTGGATGATGTTGGTTGCTGCTGGTTACTGGAGGTCGATGTTCTTGTGGTGAGTTCTAAACACAGAGACAGAGTTTAAGAATCAGTGTCCCTCTGAGTTAGAGAATACACGTGACTTCTGAAAGCGCAGCCCTCTCGAAACGTATCAGTGAATCCTTCGAGATGGAGCGAGTGTGGACGCAGATTGGTCCCTCCTTATTGCCTCTTTATCTTTGTTGGCCTGAAGTCAGCTTCTCCAGAAGGGCTGGGGAGAAAGGGGAGGTATTCAAAATCCAGCCTGTGCACACCATGGTACATGTAAGCCAAAGGAGCCAGTTAACTGACTGTGTGTACAACTGTAAGAGTCGCAGATGGGAGGGACTTCCCTGGCGGTCCAGTGGTTAAGACTTTGCCTTCCAGTGCAGGGCGTGCGGGTTCGATCCCTGGTTGCGGAGCTAAGATCCCACATGCCTCAAGGCCAAAAAACCAAAAAACATAAAAGAGAAGCAATATTGTAACAAATTCAATAAAGCCTTTAAAAATGGTCCACATCAAAAAAAAAATCTTTAAAAAAAGAAAAAAGAGTCACAGACGGGGTAGTACCCACCATTAATCAGTGGTCACGGCCCCTGTGTTACTGGTCAAGGATTGTTTGTGCTTTGTTCACTGACATTCCGTGATCTAAGACCCACGGTTTGAGGCCATCGTGCTCTTATCCTTGACTGAGATATCAAAGGCACACTCTTCTATTTTTCTTACTGTGGATAAGGGTGACTCTTGATGTGGGTCGAAGCTTTTTCTTCTCTTCAAGGTCAAAGCTGTTGATGATTTTCTCACTGTCACGGTATGAAAGATGACCAAGTAAACAAGGTTTTGTTTTCCTGTGTTTTATCTTATTATTATTATTTTTGCGGTACGTGGGCCTCTCGCTGTTGTGGCCTCTCCCGTTGCGAAGCACAGGCTCCGGACGCGCAGGCTCAGCGGCCATGGCTCACGGGCCCAGCCGCTCCGCGGCATGTGGGATCTTCCCAGACCGGGGCACGAACCCGCGTCCCCTGCATCAGCATGTGGACTCTCAACCACTGCGCCACCAGGGAAGCCCCTATCTTATTTTTTAATCAAATTACTTCTGTAAAAATGAACTTCTTGGCACCCTCTATCTTGCTTTTATATGTTTCCCCACTAATTTTAAATTTCTGGGGACTCTAAAACAAAATCGATGCTAAGGTGCGAGGATGAACTTGAAAGAACGGAACAGTCAGGTGGCATGGATTATGTCATGTTTTATTTGAAAAAAGTTTTTCATCTTGTACAATTTGTGATCAGTATGACACTGGGTTAGGGGTTCATTGATGCCCATCTCCTTTCCAAACACACGGCTGATTTTCCTTCTCATCCAGAGATTAGTAATGCAAAGAAGTGTGCGTTGGTGGTCGGTGTGTTCCTGCTATTGTTGTAAACGTTCTTATCTTTTACAAAATACTGCTACTTAGAAAAGACTGGGGCACCCAAGTGAACCAGTAACAAAATTATTTCTCTCTGTCTCTCCTTAATCTCTTTCAACCTCAAAATACAAATGGCATGAGATTTTAGAACCATGGTCCATAAATATTACTGAGTTTGATTGATCTTAACAGAGGTTAGGAGTACGATTGGCTCCATGTTACAGAGAAACCCAGCTTACCGTGGTTCCACCAGATGAGGTTCGCTTCGTTTTCCCCACGTGATGTGGAGCCCAGAGTCCGGAGCTCGTGCCCTGGTCTCTGGTTACTTATCCTGGGTCCTTGGCTGCTCATTTCTCTGCCCCACCATCCTTAGCGGTCTGTGTCTATCTCATGGCCCCAGAGTGGTTCCTGCCCCTCCTGGCATCAGGATCACATTCCAGGCAGCAGAGAAGGGAAGGTGAGGGGTAAACAGCTCTTCCAGTTACTCTCCTTTTAAAGAGCATTGTCCCCAGTGCCCACAGAGGGTCAGGTGCTTCCGTCTCATTGGCCAGAACTGTGTCACATGACCACCCTAGATGCAAGGGAGGTGGGAAGGGATTTGTGGATGCATTCAGCAAAATGAAATTTCTTTTAGTAGTAAAGGAGAAGTATTTATTGGATGGGCAATGAACATTCTCTGTCTCATACCTTTGACCAAGAATTTCTGTTCCCTGACAGTTGAGAGCATCCCTAACTCGTTCTGGATTAGTAAATCCTATGTAATTAGGCCCCCGAGAGCCTTTCTTCCCCATTAGTTTGGGGGTCAGTCTCTGAGACTCGTGTCTCTAGTATCTCTTTGACTTGAAGTCATTGAGCCCTAAGTGATCCAGGACGTGATTCGGTCCTACTGTGTTACACAGAAATGGAGTGGAATACTCAGCAGACCCTTCCCTGTGACCCAGGAAGTGTTCTGAGTTTAGATATCCTTAGGAATGCCTTTGCTTTGGCCCTTGGCCGCCGGATGTTGGCACAGGCCGGGGTCCCGTGCCAGCCTTTGTCCTGGAGTGCGAGGAGCCAGGGCTGACCCCCAGCTGCGGTGCTCTGCCAGGTTAACTTGTTTGTCAGGAGCTGAGACTGTCCAGGACCAAAAGTGCAGAGAGGTCAGAGGTGAGTAGCAGCAGTTGCCAAAAGGCAGTGAGGCTTCCTGAACCTTCCAAGACCCTGGTCTGGACATTCCTGACCTCATCTCACCAGATACTGTAGCAATCAGGATCCTTCCTTCCCAAGCGCTTAATGAGCTTTGGAGACCTGACTGTCCCAGACTCTTATAGGATACTTTTATAATATACTTTATAGTATATTGACCTTAGTTTTTTTCTCTAAATGTTCCCTAAATGTATCTCGGCTGCCTTTACGATTTCTCGAGGGCAGAGAAGGACATACCTTCCTCTCGAAACCTAGAACACAGTTGTAGCCACACTGTACAGATACAGTACTTCTTTTTTTTTTTTTTTTTTTCCGTACGTGGGCCTCTCAATGTCGCGGTCTCTCCCGCTGCGGAGCACAGGCTCTGGACGCGCAGGCCCAGCGGCCACGGCTCACGGGCCCAGTCGCTCTGCGGCATGTGGGATCTTCCCAGACCGGGGCACGAACCCGTGTCCCCTGCATCAGCAGGCGGACTCTCAACCACTGCGCCACCGGGGAAGCCCCAGATACAGTACTTGTTAAATTTAAATCTTTAGTCTGAGATTGCTGAGAAGAATCTATGATAGGAAAAAAAATCATAAC